>NC_136905.1:16268947-16332986 GCF_949606895.1 Notothenia rossii
AGGTAAGATTTTATATTTTATATCGCTGTTTACACACAGGCAGTTCTGAGAGCTCAAAATAAGACATTGACATTTCAAGATCTTTGATTGTATGTGAGCATGAAAATAATATATACATTAAAAAGCCCTCAAGCATAAGCTGCTGTTTTCAAACTGTAATTGGGACCTACGTTTAAGAAACAACATGCTGTATTGAAAAAGACCTGGGACTAGCCATGACCTATGAACTTGTCAGGAAAATGAAAAACACTCTACACGCCCTGCTCTATGTTTGAGTATATTATTGCCGATTCAGAACACACTAAATGCTAAAATGTATACATAAACTAATGCTTACTAGAATGCTCCCTACCAGGTGTTATTCTGATCAACACGCTGTAAAATAACCTGTCCTACCTAAAGTAATCAACACTACTACAACTTGAATTTGTTCATGTTCGTTGGGCCTCTGTTTGTCCTGTAACCCACACATGCAGCAGCGAGAGTGGGTGCTGCCGTGAGGTGCGATGGGTGCCCGCTCTGGCATTGCCAGCTCGGGTGGCCGTGCAACAGTATCTACACGCTGCCATCCTTCTGTTCGCAGAGCATCTGAAGAAAGCAAACTGCACTGTTGCTCACACTCCTCGATCCCGTTGTTGTCATTGGCCAGCAGCCACCAATAGTGAGCCAACTGAGTTAACAGACACTTCCGCTCAGCACATAAGGAACCATCTGTTTTAAAAGCCAGAAATAAATAAATAAACAGCCTTCTCTCCCTCTCGTGCTTCCTCTCTCCCCGACTTTCAGTTTTTACCACCAGTCTACAGTAAGTAGAGCTCTGCTATTATCCTGTTCCTCACTCTTCTTCATTTACAATCAACAGCCAGTTACCAACATTTCCTGCTGGGACTTTATTGAATCTCTACTGCCCTGTATTGGCCTTTCAAAGTGAGCCAGAATGAGAAACTAACCACTTTCTTATTTGAGAAAACGATTTTATTCCATCTATGTTCCTGGTAATTAAATAAATTGTCAATTTGTTTCTTTTGCCTTGCCCCTGGTGCATCATTAAAGGTGGTAATGCAGCATTTATGGCACACAAAAGTGTATTGGACATTAGCAAGGTCAGAAACATATTGAAGCCTGATGTTTGTAACATCTTGAAAATCACGGTTGTGTGCCTGTCTTGGCTGCGTCCAGCTCCTCAGACGTGCCAGCTTGTAGCTAAATAAATATTGGCCGAGGGGTATTTGAAAAAACATATTGTCCTGGCTCACCACTCGGTCCCCCTGCCCTCTGTTGCCAAAACAAGACAACGGGGGTCCAGAGCAAAATCTTTTCTCACATGAGCGCTTTGGTAATGGTCAGCTCGCTGCCTCAGCTCTGCAGCCTTTGTGTCTGCGCTCACAGGTCCTCCAGTTTAATGTATTTACTCGGCTCTTCATGGTGTGGCTTGCGGAGAGGATCCTGGAAACGTGCCATTTGTGCTATCACACAACGCCTTTGTTTCTCATGCGGCTTACGAGAAGAAGGGTGTGCTTGTCCTATTTGTTTTACAAGTTTTGTGATAGCCAGAGATATCTTTGTCACTTCTATTTATGACATGTGTTTTGAGATAGAGCCTTTAAATACTACTGTTTACCACAGCAGGGTTTGTTTTTCTGGCATTTTTAGTAAATGTTAACTCCTGCTGTATGTTGATAAGTGTTTGCTCATTTAAGTTTGAGTGCATTTACTATACACGTAGTCTAATTTAATGCCAAGACGTGATGCTTTTAAAATTACTTCATGCAGTATCAAGCAGAGACATATTTATTTATATATCTATGTTTGAAATAGTGAACCCTTTAATCCACTTTTATCTCTTTTACAGACTCACAAATCTTTCTCCTACCGGTATTTGTTTTGATTGTTAAATAAAAAAACAGTCCTGTTTACTCTCTTATAATTCTGAGAAAACATTTCATTTTCACCTCTTTTACCCATCTTTCCTCATATTAGTTTTCACTGCTCACCGTGTGCAGGGAAACAGAATACCTTTGAGAAAAATATTACTAAAACATTAGTGCCTGCATTCAATTTAACCAGCGAATACCCATTGAGTTCCTCTCTCCAAGAAATTAAGGTGTATCGTAACAAGTGCATTATTTAGTAGATTTGACATGGCTGCCACATATTCACAGAGAAAGAATTAATACGCCTGTGGAAACGAAAGCAGGAGAAGTAGAAGAAGAAATGTACTGAAAATAATTAATTGTCAGAGCCTATTTCTAGTCCTCCTCTTAAGCCTATTTAAAGGGCATTAGGTATTATGAATGTGAGGTAGTCTAAATTTACCCCTGTAATATCTATCCTAATCTGACTACATTAGTATACTTTTCTGGGCTCCTCACTTGCTATTTAAATCACATTGCATGACCATGATTCTTTTTTCTTTCCTTAACAGATGTTTTCCTTTCTCCCAGGATTAATCAGGTTTATAGAAACAGCAATCAGATTAACACACCTGAAACTGTTGTGTAAAAAAAGAGAAACCTGACATAAGTATTTGTTAAACGGGTGAAAAGCGCCCGTAAGTGACTAAGAGACATGAATTATGTATATGCTAAAGAGAACTCATTTGGGAATTAAGGAGGATAAGTCTCAGTCCATTTTGTGCCTGTTAGGGGCCTCTCTGAGCTACGGTGGCTGCATTAGTGGAGAGCTAATGGGCCCTGGGAGGGGGTGAGAGTGGGATGGAGAGGTGGAGGGAGGGGTTGGGCCCTTTGCCGCCCGAGGTCTGTGGGCCCCGGTGACAGATGGTTGGCCACCTCACTGGGTGGCTGTGGCTACAAGGTCTGTCGTGAGGCTGATCTGCGGCATTGACAGCATCACAAAGATCAAACGACATTGTGGAAGGTGAAGAGACGGGCCAGAGAGAACAGGGTTAGGGGTCCACCAATTTGAGAGTTTTAAATGTTAGCCCTAGCTCACCATTGTTCAAAACTAGATGCGTTTTACACATACTGAAAAAGTCACAAGTATTGGCAATTCACGGAAACATTAAGCATCATGGGACACAAACAGTCTGCACTAAGAACCATCTATGACTTAAGGAACATGGCTTTGATAGAGTACCTGATACTCCATTACTTCCTGTTATCCATTGTCAACTGATGATCTCCATGATATGAGTTTGTTGAACCTCCCCTACAACACAATTTCCTTTGTTACATTTTATTCATTCATCAATAATGTCTCTTGTTAATGCATTCACGATTTAAAGGAAGTGGTAAATCCCAGAGAGGCTCGATGTATTGAGTCAACCTGCCTGAGAGAGACGCTAACTTGACTACTGTATGTTTAATTTCAGATCTAACCTAAAGTAATTCAGTGTCCCACGATGTATATACTGTTCCAGATGATTGTTTGCATCCTAACAGGAACCCACTTTCTTCCATTTTTTTTTTTCTATTTTTGGAGCAGAATTTTTTTTTTTTACATTTGAACATTTGTTTAGCAGCTGTGTGGATTTTATCAAGAGTTATAAGTGTTTGTAAATGTTGAAAATTACATATCGTAGTTTATTGAAAAAAGGATTAAACCTCCTTGTCAAAACATCTTCTTAGTTGAAGTGTTTTTTTCTTTCACTGTGCATCTGATACAATTACTGCATTCATGCTGAGAACATAATTTCATATCTCATCCTCAAGAATATGCCTGTTAAGAGAGACAAATATATATACCACCCAAAATGTTTGATTATCTATTTAAATCTTCATCAGGAAATACGAGGCAAAATACTGCCTCTAAATGGGAAATTAATTCAATCAAGAGTAGACAAAAATGTTGATGAACTGTTACAGGCTGCTTAAATGTATACCTGTAATGTAAAGAGAAAAACCTGCATCACATCAGCAGAGACAACGCGAGAGGCCAATGTTCAATTTCAAATTAAAGTGTAAAGCAGCCCCACGCTGTGTTCTCATTTTGAGGGACTGTTTATTAAGACACCAGCATTACAGCAAACAGCTTTCATCAGGTTTCATCACACTCTGATGAAAGATGTTTGCACTCACATCGGTGTCTGTAAAGTCACAGAAATGAGAACATCACGTGCCGCAACTTCAAATTAAATATTGTTCTGCCTTATCTAATATGTGATTGTATACCATATGTATATGTGAGCCCATATGCATATGTGTGAACCCATATGTATATATAACTATACGTCAGGTATTATCCGTTGCCTGAGGTGATTTTGTACACACAGATCGACTGCAGAGATGTGCGTTAGCAGGTTGTTTACACCATGCGCAGGGTGTCAGTCTGTCACGAGGCTGGGCTAAATGTTATTACAATACTGAAAACAGCTTTCTCTATGTCTTTTTACCAATGCAGTTTCAATTGCTTTTTTTTTCTTGTAATGTTTCTCTTGACTACTACAATGCGGACTGTGTTTACATCTCTAAATCTGGCATGATTTGTTAAAATAAATGGTATCATAAGCAAAAAACTGCCTAATTTAGTCTAAGTATGTTTTCCAATGCATTGCATGCACTGAACATTGTGTACTGCTCAACAACATTTCATCGCTTATGTGATGTACCAACATTTTGACAAGCAAAAGACATAAAAGTGTTTTTACGAGTGTCTGTGTAACTAAAGATTTGATAAATCTTCATTCAGAACGAGCACAGCATCAACTCTCCACCGCCCCGTGGGCACAAGAGATCGGGTCCTTCAGGCGATCAGCCCGTCTTACATTCCCTGTGATCGGATTAGACGATTCCCACAGTCTAGTCTGAAACTACTCCCGACCCGCAGCTCCGGAGAGCATCTCAATATCCAATTTCACAGCTTTCTAAACCTGGATCACGGAGGCTATTTATTACTGTCACAAGCTTTTGTGTTGGGGGGGGCGGAGGGGTACAGCTTTTGTGTTTCATCTGCTCCGTAGCAGGAAGATGATCAACAAGAGAGTGGAAAGTGTAATGAGCGAGGAACCAGTGGCGTGGCCTGAAACCCTTAAAAACATGGCAGCCCCGCTAAATTAGACCAGGCCGACGCTGCAGTCAGCAGCTTCTCCAGGACCTTTGATCCGCTGAACACAATTATGACCCAGTGAGTGTGTGTGTCCTGTGGTGTGTTCTGTTACTGACAACAACAAAAAATGAAATGAAAAATGTTGACTGCAGTCTGAATTTGGGAAAACAAACTTCTGGAGAAAATTGGGATGTTCTGGGAAGTTTGTGATTACACCTCAGAATTGTTTTCAGGCGTGAAATATAAATGGTTATGTGGTTTTGGACAGATGTAGCCTTAGTTCTGGTTGGCTGACTAAAATAGAGCCCCCTAGATAATAAAACCATTTATAAGGCAGTCTTAAACCGGACCAGCAACTGTAATAGGGGCCTCCATTATAGAGGCTTTATAATTTCCTTGCTTTTTCCTTTTAGAGCCTCTGTTGTTACTCTGAATTACCCCTGAATGATTTATGCTCACTGGTCTGGCCACTGATAGACCCTGGCAACACAGATAGAAACACACTTAGGGCTTTTTGGTGTGTAAACACACTGTATTAAAAGCCAACTTGTTTCAAACAGCCAAACACATTTGCTGTGGCGGGGGCCGCTTGGTGTCATTTCACTCGTCAAACACCACAGTGTCACAGCCAATCAAGGGACTCCAGGGGCAACACAAGCCATTTAACCTGAGCAAACAGACTGTGTCACGAAGCCCGAGGATGACTTAAGAGCCTGAGCAAACACTGGCGAGAGCCATCGGGCACGAATCAAGGCGGCCGGGCTGAGGACAAGTCACTCTCGTAATGGCTTTGTGATGACTCAAGATCGAGCGGCCATCTGTTTGTTACAGTGGGGGAGGCCCACAACTCCCAGTTCAGATACACAGAATATTAGCTGGTAGTGCAGCAGAGGAGGGGAGGATTTGGCCGGTGGCACAGGATGTAAAGCATATGTCCATAAATGGTAAGTATGCTTATGGCTGAGGCCCTGATAGCCTGAACTGGGGCCAGATAACAGGATTTGCATGGAGATGTTCAGCCTGGGTGAAACAACACCTTCAAATGTGTAAGACAAGTAATCCTGCAAGTGACAATAAGCCCTCACTACATACAAGTGGAAAAATACTGCATTAGAAACTCACCGCTGACATGAAAATTCACCACATATTTAAAGCACCAGAGAGTTTGCATGAGATTTCAATTATGAGAGTTTGAATAAACCGCAGTCATTTGTGTCCGGTCTGTAACCGTGAAGTTCATTTGAACAGCAAACGTCAAACCACACAGCCTCGGAGGCCTCACACAGGGCTGTGACCAGGGCTTTAGAAACCGGTTAGCCCCCCCACCCCCAACATAGCACCCGCTAAAAACCCGAACAGACTCATAGAAGAAAGCAGGAGAGGAATACTTAGTCAGATCCTTGACATAAAAGCTGTGTAAAACGTGGAATTTGCTATTCAACCTAATGTGAATTGTCCATGTCAATGTTATAGTCAGCAACATTTACTAATATTTACTCATAGTTTGGGAAATGAAGTTACATACACTTCTTGGGTAACTACTACTTATTAAATGTTATAATAATTTGACCCTTTATTTTATAATTTTCTTTAATTTAATAAAGGTCTAACTGCTGTGTTAAAGCCCTCTATACAGTCAGGAATACAATTGAAATTATTTAAATAAAGTAAAACCTTAAAAGCAAATGACATCTCACAAATACCCAGCATGCCGAGTGAACACAGTCCATTTCTCAAAAAGAAGCTACTTTAAAAGGAAATATTTTGGTACGATATGTATGAACGGACATGTTGTTTATCACAGTCGGTTGTGTGCCAGGCAGCTTTTTATATGACAGTTTGAGTAATATTATGTTAGTACAACACCTTGTTGCTTGTAAACAGGCAGGTTAATGCAACAGATTATTGCCATTTTAAGGGGAAAGCCCAAATGAGAAGTGTCATTCATCATATTAAAAGCGTTACTGCTGTTTCCTGGTTTGCACATGTCGGATTAGATGTTGTTAAATATCCTCAGGGAAGCAATCAGGTGTTTTAAGTTAAGGGCAATTCCCCGCTCTACAGACAATCAATACAAAAATCTAAGAGAGGGGACTGTAATAGGGTTGGCTCGTAACCTGCTCTGACAAATTAAGGCAAGTAGTGTTTTTTCATTACTTACACATCCGTTTTCATTTTTCCCATCAGTGAAACCAATTAAACAATGCTTCCTTAAATTAGTCATTGATTTTTTAGCAATAGTGACACTTTGCCGAAGGAAATAATAACTTTAAGGCAGTGTTAGTGTTTTGTTTTTTCATTACTGCCAGTCTTGTAAGACCAGAAACAATTCACCTACATAAAAAGTGGTGTCTTAAATTAGTCATTGATTTTTCCTTAGGTGTCACTTTGGTTAAATGCTTTGTGGTAGGGAGCTTTCTCTCTAACCTGGAAATTGACAAGAGGCCACAATCTATTAGTCTTTCACACACACACACACACACACACACACACACACACACACACACACACACACACACACACACACACACACACACACACACACACACACACACACACACACACACACACACACACACACACACACACACACACACACACACACACACACACACACACACACTTGGGGTTTTCTCACTTCCAGTATGTAAATGTATGACCTAGAACTCTTATCAGCCTGGAAATAAGCGATAAACATAAAGTTTGAGTGTGGAAATCACAACAAAAGTGCAATACATAAAACTTCCAAGAGATTAACTACTACAGAACAACACTTTATGCAGTGATTGTTTAGGGAAGCCATCTGAAAAGTGGTCATAAATGTGTTTTTCAGAACTATTTTATTACAGAATATTTGCTATTGCCAATCTCATCCCACACACGAGAACACCGAGAAACAAAACTCAGACCAGATTCTTTTTTTAATGCTTGAATAAAACAAAACAAATTAAATTAAAACAAAAATAAAAATAAACAAGAGAAATCCAGAGCAGCACATCATACCTGCTGCTCTTCCTTTCTTTCTTTTTCTTCCATGAGACTAGAAAAAAATACACTTACAATTTGAAGCAGCAACAAAATGTGCATTTACCTGATTATACAATGGAACATTATCTTATTATTAATATAACATGAACGTTTTATCATCACATTATAAACTCTTCATATTTCTTATGGTTTTTTTTGTACCAAAAAAAGCCACCCTTTTGTAGGTAATGCAAAATATACACCTTATGTTCACTTGGAACAAAACAGAGAACAAATCAGGAAAGTATTTTTACTTTACGTTTGATTTTATTATGTTTTTTTAATTCTTTAAGCCAATAACATCTTTTGTAATTAGGGATTCAAATAATATCCCCAAATGTTTTGATGTTTTCCACTTTAACTGTACATACACTTCATCTGTTATTCAATGAACAAAAACTGAATACCTGAATGGCAAAAGAAAGACTGCTGCTTTGATGTGTCAGAATAAACAAAGGAAATCTGCTGTTTACAGTGAATGAGATATTTTACAGCGGCCTGACGCTTTATTGATTATCCAAAACACAGGCCGTATTTTCATCAGCACAATTCGAGGTGTCTTTACTTTACCAACCCACGAGGTTTTTCAGCCGTTGAGAGATGCTCCAGGGGTTTATATCATCACAGCAAAAACACCTACATGATGAGATCTACAGTCTGATTGGATGAGTGGCAGAGATCATTGACAGACAAGAGGTGTTGTGATCAAACTGGCAGTGAGGCCACTCTCACTGTGTGTAGCTAAATGTCTCTTTTATTATCACATTACTTTTTCAAGTCTATAATCATGTCACTTCACCATAAGAGCATCGTTACAATACGTTGCCAGTTTTCACTTTAAATGAGCGTGAAAGTACAGGATGGCTGATCGAGGCAAAACAAGACGAACAGAAGTGATCATCCTTCCCTTTGCTGCGCGTCTGTTTCTTTAGCAGGAAGTCTAAGATTCAGTCCTTGGGAGACCATGAGTTTGCCGTTGAGTCCCGTCTCTTTAGGGCGCCACATGCTCAAAATCATAAGAATAAAAAAACAGATGACTCCCACATTAATGTACAAACATAAACAACGGGAAACAGCCAACCACATAGCTAGCCTCTGGCAGGTTAACCCCGAGCTTCCTGTCCATAAAGTGCAGACTCCATCCTGCTGTACGGCTTGAACGTCAGAAAAAAAAGAGGATGTGTGTGTGTGTGTGTGTGTGTTTATGTGAGAGGGGAGGGGAAGCTCCGCTGCATGTGTGTGTTCAGTCTTATTCCCCGGAGCGACTGTGAATTAGAGGACAGTCTCAGGTGTATGGACGGAGGAGGCGGGGGAGGGTAGAGCGGAGGTGCGTGTTTTACGGTGGGCTGACGTTAATAAACGTATCCCTCGCTGTAGGGGTGCGGCGGGCAGTACGGCCCCTCCTGTACGTAGGCCATGTTTTCGTCAAAGTGCGACAGCGGCACCGTGTCCTCCTCGTTGATCTGCCTCTCCATGTCCGTCTTCAGCACCGGCCGCTGGTTGTCGGGAAACGCCATGGAGAACAAGGCCTCGGGGTCGCACACAAACTTGTAGACGTATCTCTCGCCGGCCACCTGGAGGGAGACGCACGGAACGAGAGAGGCTTTTTAAAATTGAGCCAGATTGTCAATACAAGAGCACAGAGTCTCCATTTTCAACTGAAATATTGAAAATGTATACTCAAATCCGATTATTCACTAAACATCTTTGGATACCCCTGACATAAGTTCAACTTTACATGAACGTCTTAGAGACAGACAAAATCTCAGTGGGCAGATTTGTTGTTTTTTGGGGGGGGTTCTTCTTGATTGCTGAATGTAACTCTTTATCTCCGCACACTGAGGTTTAACTCATCATTTGTGTCCCAACCGCACGGGTAATATTGACTTTTAACACGTTTTGAGTTGTGAGAACACTACTAAGTCAGGATTTAAAGGATGGTGCTGCACTCTTGTCCAGGCTGGAAGAAAACCAGGACTAATTGCGGAAGAAAAAATGTTGGAAATCATTTTTGTCATTTCTTTCTTATATTTATCTGGCAGTGACATTTTGAAGTTGCAATTTGATGGAAGTCAGTCAAAAGTTTTTGAGTCATTTAATGTGAGTATAAAACATTAAATGTCTTCATTTTATTTAAGGAAATACACAAATAGTACTCAAACAAGGACCAAGTAATTCCATAATTGATAGTTTCTCAACAATAAAGTATACAAGAAGAGGTTTCTCTGCCTTGTCTTCATGAGGCTCATTGTTTAGATGCTCCACCTCATTATATAAATTCCCTGGGGGAGGGGAGTTAGCACATGCTCCTCGAATCAATCAGGCTTAATCAGGTTTATAAGCTCCAAATGTTTCATATTTAAAACCGCAATTTTTCTTTTATGTTGTTGTTGTAGTTTACTTTTAATTGTTGTAATATATTCTCTTATATGATTTGATTTACCTTTTGCATGATTCCCTTCTCGTAGTAGTAGCGCAACGACCGACTGAGCTTGTCGTAATTCATCGCCGGTCGATTCTTCTGTATCCCCCACCGACGTGCCACCTTTGTACCACACAGATAAACAACACAAAGGCAGTCAGCAAAAAAATAAACAGAGAGCAGGATGCCAAAACACAAACAGACGCGGTCGACCTGATTTCCTTGCGGCAGCTGAAATGTTGAACAAACTTATTCATCCATATTTCCCTAATAACAGTAATTAGAGTGCGTCCAGCCTGAGCAGACCTGACCAGGGATGTGTTCATTAGGAGCTGTCACACACCCAGCGGAGGAGGCAGCAGATGTTACAGCACCTGTCTACCAGACCACCCACCACCCGGCGTCGCAGTCCAACCCACAGCCCCTCATTGCTCTCCTCTGCATTGCCTACACCCTTCACTGTCTTCTTTTGTTCAATTATATCAGGTTTTCTAGGAGCCTTTTACAAGAAAAATCCCATTGCTGTGTCTTTCCTCACTGACATGCTACAAAGGGCAGAAGCCGCTAGCTAACGTTTGTCTGCAGCGTCCCAAAGGGAGTGCGTTTGGTCACCTGGTTGCATGAATGGCGCCCCCTGTTAGCTGCAGCTGGCCCGTGCCGCTAGACACTGTCGGGCTGCGTGGACCGCTGCCAGGTACCCCTCTATCCCCCCCCCCCCCCCATCCATCCCCCGCCTGCAACCTGCATCCTCCTCCACCCTCCAACAGTGGGCAACAGGGACTGAGCCCCACTGTGTGTGATGTGGGCACACACAGACCCAGCCTCTGTCTCCATTTAAAAAGGCCCAACCGTCAACATGGGTTATATTTTTAGGAGTACGTCCTGTGAAATATTTAGCAGGCGCTGGCTAAAGGGTCATTTGGATGAATGTGGTTGAGGACAAGATAAATAAAAAAGCCCTAAATCCAAGCCTGACTGGACCACATAAGCACAGAAAACATTATTCATTCCACTTCAATTCACCTTTGACTTTGATTTGGTTTTGCTTGGATGTGACACGCAACCTGTTTCTTTCTTTTTGCTCACATGAAGCTGTGACATGCTGAAAATCCACATTTGCAACAGGCACAGATATACAGTAAATGTAACACATTGTATTATAACTACGACTGACAATTATTTTCATGACAACTGATGAGCGGTTATTATTTTACATTTATAACAATAATATTTTAGTCTATAAAAGGTCAGAAAATTGTGGAAAATTGTGAAAGAATTAAAATGACTGTTGTTCTACGGTCTATTGCTTGTCTTTATCACACCACCATGTAAAAAAGAAAAAAAAGAAAAAAGCATTTATTGATGTAGATTTTTTACTTGTATGTCAAGGGTCCTTGGTTTTAAATAAAAGTGTTATAAATGAAATCTTTTATTCATAATGTAAAAATGAAATACAAAAAACATTTAAATATTAGTAATAGTGTTTCTCTGAGCCTCTCACCTCTTCTGGCTCGATGAGTTTGAACTCCATGCCGCGTCCGGTCCAGGCGATGTAGTGTGAGTTTGACGGGTCGTCCAGTAGAGCCACCAGGAACTGCCAGAGCTGCAGCGAGCCTCTGCGCTGGTACGACGGGCCCTCGCGGTACAGCCCGGACTCTTGCTTAATGTCACCTAAAGGACATGAAACACATCCTTAGCTTATGGTGTTCTAGCAATTATGGAGTAGTTTTAACGTAGAATTCAAAAGTTCTTGAGGCAGGACTCACCTTCAACCTTTTCCGGCACCACACAGGTATCATCGTAGAAATGCCTTGCCACTTTGTCAAACATACAACCTGAAAAACAAAGGAGTGTTATATAATATTCAGCAAGACTCCAAACTGAATAATCAACATATTTACTCGTATCGTCACTGGTACCTTCAGTCCTGTTAGCGTGAGCCAGATAGCCGTCTTGCCGTAAGTAGACAGAATGGCAGCTAGGCACTTCTGCTGAAAGGCAGTAAGAATGGGAGAGTGGGTGTTAAAGGGCCCGAAGGCAGCATTAAGAACACTATCTCAGTTATCTGAGAGCAGTCAAAGCTTGTTCACTCAATGCACCACTGGCTCTGATTAAAGAATATGCCCCCCAGCAACGGCCCCCAGCCACAGGCGAGCTCACTATATCACCGTGCTAATACTCGCTCGCAGCTTCGTCTCCACTCAGAGCAAGATTTACTACCCAGTGAGAACATGGTGCTCTAACACAACAAAAGCTGATATGATGTAAGTTTTTTCATAATGTGTGGCATCAACATAAAGCCTTTACACTATTCTTCTGACCTGAGGGTTGTCTTTTGTCCCTGAATGTTGTGTCAATGCAGCACGTTGGCTTGCGTTTTGATTTAAAAGCCCAGAATGTTCCCAATCAGGTTATACTGTGAGAGTTTGGCGTGAAATTAACAGATTAAAGGCTATTTTCTGCTTCAATTAAAACTGAGATTTCAAATGTTTCATATTTGAATGTTAAAATCCCAATAAATACTAAACAAAGATTTTTTATGTTAACATTGATTTTCTCTTATCTATTTCTCATCTTTTATTGTAAAAGAGAAATCTGAGATAATACAATTTAAGCCACATTTTCAGGGTCTTTAAAATAATATGTGCAAAATATTGGAGGTGCTTTTCGACGATAGTTGTCAATTTAGTCACAACGCTTTGACCCCTTCTTTAACATTATTATTTCTCTCTTCCGTCGACATCATGGACTTTCACATGTATGCATGTAAAATAATGAAACTGCAATGACACAAAAAAAGTGTTCAATCTTTTAAAAACCAAAAACCTCATCTTATTTCAAAGATCTTGCACCGTAAATCCTTCAACTCCTTCTCTTTTTTAATCACTTCCTTCTCATAAACACCAGCCTGCATTTACCAGTTGCTTCACCACATTGTCCAAATTGACCATTTACTGTAAATGTCCGACCCTCCCACAACACAGACGTGGCTAGTGATCAGAAAACGGCCAAACAGGTTACAAAGTGAATGTTCAATAAACAGACTGAGGCCCTTCATCTAGGCCCATAAATATTTCTCTGAACATCATCAAAGTAATGGGCTTGTAGAGGAAATTGCTGCTAATGAAATTACCAGCTCCCCTCCCATCCTCTCCAACAGGCCTGCTCCAGTCAACATGCTCCTCTGTGACGGCTGATAAATTCACTCTGATGCTCCGTCCTGGATATACATGATAGTGGACAACACACTTGGCTACTATAAATCAAAATATACCTTCTCGTTCTCTACTTATGGTGTTTATAATAAGTACTTGTAATGATAATAAGTTAAGAACATTATGTTACTGCTGCACTTATTGTCAGTCAGTAAATTGTATATCTAACATCCTGATTAGTGCTTGAATAAATAACTAAGTGAGTTATCGATAACCATTTTGATCATTGATTAATGTTGAAGCCAAATATCCAAATACATTTTTGTCTGAAATTGTTGGTCCGAAAAAAACTAATTCCCCCTTGGATTATGGGAATTGTTGACCCTTTAGGACAATATAATTGATAAATCAATAAAAGAGATAAATGAATGTCATTCTAAATAATTGCTAGCTGCAGTCCTAGTCTTGAGACAGACCCTTGCTAATGGGCTACCACCTGATAGCTTGAGAGTGAGAGAGGTATGTTGTATAGAAGCCACACAGTCATGAAACTCAAAAAAAGACATCTAAATCAAAAGTACTTTGCACTAAAAAGTGGCAAAAACAAATGCGATCTTTGACAAAAACTGCAAAACTGTTGTCCAGAAAGCAAAGGTCTGAGGAAACAGAGACCTGAGAGAAGCCCACAGTGTTTTTCTAGAAGTGATGATCCTGGGAAGAGACACATTTTCTCCCTGACTGGTCCCCCTCTCTCTCCTCCAGCCTCTCCTGGGTCCTCTCTGTCCGCCTTGTGAATGAACCCAGCCGCCCGGCGTATGTTCATTCATGTCCTGATGTAGCCTCAGGCTCCACAGAGGCCTTTACTCTCAAACTAAAGGGGAGCGGACAAGCGTGGGAGGGCGGATTTTGGATTGTGACCAGACACAGTCACCACCCCCACCCCCACCCCGCCTTCCTCTTTTCTATTAGAGCACCACAGGAAATGGCGACCGGCACAGACACCCGGCCCAACCAGATCCCCTGCCCTAATAATGGGCAAACTCAATAAACGTCACCCCCTCCTCCCATGTCTTCTCCCATTCCTGAAATGATTACGCTCCGGCAGAAAGAAAAAAAAGGATGCTATCTCTTTATGACTGTTTCACAGAGTAGCTCAAGAATAACAGCACTTAAACAAAAATAATGTCTCACCTGAGTCGTAGGTGAAGTCCCGGGGCTCCTGTTTGATCATCATGGTGGCTGGGTAAGCGTGGGGGAGCGGGGCCCCCATCATGGCCGGATGTTCGAACAGTGGGTCGGGGTACTCCTGCTTGAAGCCTTGAGGAGGGAAGGGGATATTGGGCTCTGACATCTGCCGGTGGTAGATGGGCCGGCTGTCCCGAGCCATCGTCGGCGGGGAGGGGAACGAGTGGCACGGCTCGGAGAGCTGACGTCGAAATCTGAGGAGGAACACAGAGTCATTATCAGATACATGTTCAATCATATATAAACAGCCATGAACTTAATTGTATTTACTTCTAGTCTGTGTGCAGAGAAGAGTGATGAGAAAAAAGGGCAAGTAATAAGAATATGATACATGATATATTACATGACACTAATTTAAGTTATCTGACTTATAAGACATAATATGTGACAAAATAATGTCAGCTCAAAGGCAAACTTACTAGAATTCACTCAAATATGAAGACTATGAGATAAAGCATAGTCTCCATTTTCTGGATTTATTAATCGTTTGCTCAGAGAAAGTGCTCCTTAAAGGCTTTCAAGTTTTGTTTTAAAATCTAAAATGCTAAGCCAAGAACATCCACTATTGAAACACTTTTTGCTTATAAAAACCCATATAAGCCTTTCTTATCAATATAAGAAAGGCTTGGATCATTTTTATTGAATACAAAATGCCAAGAATGAACTTACATGCTCAAATAGGATTAGAGATGTAACAATTAGAGAAAAGTAATCAGGAACAGCACGGCAGAGAACATAACAACTACAGAACATTTTGAATACTGTACCAACTCATTGCCGTTTTTCCCCCAGACTATTGAGGTGCATATCTGTCATTCAGATTTAGCCACTAGATAACATTTGTAGCAGTTTGTTGGCTCCTCCCATTGAACATTAACTCGACCAATGAGTTTTTGCTGTGACTAAAACTTGGATCTTGTGATTATCCCATATGAGCTGATAGCGTATGATGTAAATGTGAAAGGCAGTACCTGTGGTCCATAGAGTAGGCGTTGTCTGGGAGCGGCTGTGAGGCGGGGATGTGGGCGTAAGTCCTGTCTGGTTTGGGTGTTGGAGCCGCAGTGGGTGAGGCATGATGGAGAGGGGACACAGGGGTGCTACAGGGGGGCGTCACGGGGCTGGAGGGCTTCATTCCTGCAGGCTGCTTCTGCTCATAGGCACTGTGGAAACCAGAGGAGAGGGAAGAGTCAAATATGGTCGTAGCACTGACTTTCTTATTGGTTTGATTTCTTGTCGAAGATGTCCGTACTGAATATGAGAGAGTAGGTTTCAATACTAAGAAACATCACAGCACCCTTTGGCACAAGCTGTGGAGATTGTGATGTAAAACAAACCCTGCCAACAGTTGGACTTTGCATTTCCGTCAGCATGGAAGCAAATGAATCACACGTATGATTCACCACTTATGGAATAGTACCTCTTTGCATAAAAAGGTCATTATACGAAGATGCAAGCAGAATAAATGTCATGTATCTCAAATCAAAATCAGTTCATTTGAATTAAAAAACATGAATATAATTGGCATAGAGTAATTTGAAAAAAACAGATGCCAGCACATTTTGGTACGTCTTATTTTAAACGATTAGCAAATGTTTGAAAACTTGTTTTAAGGGTAAAGAAAAATAATAATCTAATCTAAAGCTGATCAATTGAAAAATGAATACAACAGCAACTAAAGTGAAATATTCAACATGCTTAAAACACACAGATGTTTGGTCAAAGTGTATAAAATACAAATGTTTTTAAACAGACATGACTGGTGAACTATCCCACATGTATTTAGTTTTTGCACGTATTTATACTCTTTTACAATAAAGTTGTTATTGCTGTTTAAGGAAGTTGAACCAAATAACAGAAAGTGTCTCTATTGCCACATTTTAATCGCCGAGGACTCATTAGGAAGTTTATTTCAGTGTCGTGCGGGGCCCACCTGACGTTGTACGGGCACTTCTCTCCATACTGGAGTTTGAAGGGCCGTTCCTGACTACAGTTGACGCTCAGCTCAGAACACGGGCTGTGCAGCTCCCTCTTGATCTTCAGCTGCAGTCCGTGGAAAGCCACTACACGCCCAGAGAGAGAGAGGGAGAAGATGGAGAAAAACTAATTTAAATACTGAATGTCAATGAACCACCTCCCTACCAAAGAGTAACTTGTTAGGAATCAGAGAATGTGGTTTTGAAGCAAAGTGCAAATCATTTTTTTTAATGAAGGTGCATTCTTCTTTTTGTTGTTGTTAGTGCTCAGTATTTATTCATAGGTTTAGAGCGTTTATTTCTTCAGGCAGAATCTATATGCCCCTAAAGTAGCTTTCATACGATCACTGGACTGAATTGAAATACATCTATTTAATTGTTTTTATCTGCTTTTTATGTCAGGTTGAGCCACCACCTCTATCCCTATTTACGTCACATCCTTAAAATCATTCACAAAAGCAATCAACTTAATACATTAGACAGAAATTGCTGGGTAAAGTCACAGCCTTAATGTACATATAATGGTTCATGTGACTGTAACCCTTCCTCTGTGTACTACAGCAACTTTCACCATATTGGATAACAGCCACGATGTGTCCTATGTGTACTTGTATTGTCAGGCCATCGGCGATTAGTTGATATAAATAAGCAATAAGTTCAAATAAATACTTGTTTTAAGCATCCGTCCAACTACAGATCTGAAACAACTCACTTCAAATCTCATTTGTTGGGCCTTTTCCTGACAGGGAGTGAAATATGACAATCATAAATCTGTGTGGCGTGCTCCTATAAATGCTTTATCTGCTTTCAGCTGCCTGTCAATACGTTCCAGACGACAACAGTGCTCATTGATCTGATGGGGGGAGAGGGGGGGGTGGGGGGTTGCGCTCTCTACCTATGGCCCCACTGTGAGCCTGCCTGGTGCATCTGAGAGGCTGTTAAGTGCCTGATCAGTCCTGATTAACATGCCATCATCTCAAGTCATGATCAACGCTAATCCAATTGGCTGCGCTTCTTAAGAAAGACCCAGTCAGTCAGAATGAAGTCAGGCTCAGGTTGCCGTCTCACCGCGACTGCACAGAGCCGCGGTGAGACCGTCCCACAGCATCTCCCCGCTGAAGGGAATGATTTTTGACTGGCATTTCAGGCTGAGAGACAGCCATTTTCCTGAGTTAAAAAACAAAGGGAACTGAAATTATGAATGGAGAAAGGATGTCCATCAACTCCTGGTTCAACTCAAGTAGAAACATTTAGACATACGATGACGAAAATACTCATATCTGTGGTTTGGGGATATTTTTGTTTTAAATACTCTCACAGTCCGGACGGTCTCTCAGGCTACAAGGAGCTGAGAGAGGAGGATGTTTCAGGGGCTGACTGACAGCTGCCGTACGAGCAGGGGTCGATCTGCCAACACCCCATCTGACGCACAGCGGAGCCCCTGGGGGGCCACACGGGCCCGGCAGGACAAAGCTCAGGGGTTGTTCGCAGCCCTCGCTGGGGGCCTGACCTTTCCGGGTCATCGATCGGAGGTCAAAGAGACACTTCCTGAGGGGAGACCTTTGACGACACTGGCATGGTGGAGCCTCGTTAAGTCTTAGGGAGTCAAAACAATACCTGGGTTTTGAATGTTGAGATCACAATGTGTCACATTCATTACCTGCTACAATAAACTTCAATGTATTTCTTCTTCAGAACAGAACAACTCCCCTCACTCCCGGTTTCAACTCACCTCATGCTAGATTTCATTTAGTTTCTCCATTTAACAGTAAATCAACACAATTTTTTTCAATATACATAGGTCTATAGAAATGCTTTGTTTAGTTATATGCGTCACCTCACCTTTTAACAATAGCTTCACGTGTGCTGCAGCGCAAGGCCTTAAATTAGAAATGGAAATGTCACAATAGATTTCTTCAGCGGGGTGCCAAGGTACACAAATCAATAGTGAGGGTATTGCCTCGGACTAAAACAGAGACTTCCTTTTTAGTCCAGAATGTCATGCCCATCACCGGTTGATTGCTCTCATTATCTACATATTGATTAACTAAGATGGTAGGGTGTTTAAAAGAAGAAGCAGTTAGAACAATTACTGGGTCTATTTTAAATGCAAATGTTGTTTTTTTTTAAATGTTGTGACTGCTATTAACTCAACATGCTGCTACTTTTTAGTTTTTTGTTCTACATATGCAATAAAATATATTTTTTAAATGAAATAAACAATGTGTTCACCTTTTAAAAACCCATTTCTTTGTCATCCATGTTAGGACAATTAAGGGTCGTGTTTCTTATTATTTAATTTTCTGGCAATCCTTTCCGTGCATCATGAGAGAACTCTTGGCCTCAAACGTTGTGTCTTCTCAGGTACAAATGGAGTGTTTTGGCAGAACCAGAGCCTACGTTTGGCAGATATTTCTCCCGTCCATTCATAACAAAATACAGGTCGTTTGGCAACAGCGAAAAACCTTCCATTCCATTTTCACCTACTGTAGGTGCTCGCCGATCCTGTTAAATGATGGAGGCTCAGATCTGCCGGTAACGTGTGGCCTCATTTTACACCTCTACTGCTCCTTCATTCCCTGCTAAGTTATGCTAATGGTAAGCATCTGTGTTGGAGTTTGAGACAAAGAAAATTCTCCTTCAGCCTGAGGACACTTTTGCTTCCAGGCCGCTCACATGCTGCTTCTGTGCTGCATGGATGGAGAGTGCGAAGTCGACATTGAGAGAAACTGCCATAGCTTCTGCAGAGGTGATAAATCTGAGGCCAAGAAAACATAGAACAACGCAGCTAAGGAAAAGTAAAACCTGCCTTTCTGATACAATCTTTAAAACTACAATACTCAACGCTTTCTCCATAGCCTTTGATTCACATTCTAGCTTTCAGTAAAAGAACAAAATATTGTTGCTTTACTTTTGCTGTCAATTAAGACAAACAACTACAAATGTAAAAATCTCTTTAGGTATAAATACATTTTAAAATGGAGTAGCAAATAGATAGAAAAGAAGAGGTTATCTTTAGGACTATTCCAATACATATAAAAAACATTTCGTTAACTCCGGTAAGAATATTTTACTTGAACAAAAATCTATTTTTGCTACAGCAGTTTATTTAGCCAATTAAGTAAATTAGCAAACTAGCTAGCAGCCGATTAGGCTAATAACACGACAAAACAATTTGAATCATTTTAAAGGATAAGACTGATATTATAAAGAATTGCCAAATATTTCAAAGTTGTCCTGAAAATCCTTTTAAAATAATCAATAGAACACTATGGCACAGAGGAATAACGTTTGCCAGTCTTTTGATACACAGTAATACTTGCTAGAATAATCTATGTATTCTTAGTTCTGGTCTTTTCCTGTCTTTTCCCAGCTTTGTCGCAGTAATGAGATTGACTACATCTACTCCCATACTCGCTGTCCTTCTCGCCTAACTCCAACAACTTCCAGCGATATTTCTTTGAATTTCCATCTCTGTTCTCCACCTCACCGTACGCCCCTCCATCTCTCAGCGAAACCCATATGGGAGAGCTGCCGGCTGGGATGCCAGCGCCCAACCACGGTGCCCTCACCCTCCCGCCATCTGTCAGTGCCTCTCCAGTCTGCTGCAGGTTTGCCAACAGGACAATTCAGATGGTCAGCAGTCTCCTGCCACCGTGGCCACCCACCCTGGCTACCTCTGAAGGACAACAGGACAGTCTCTGTGACCTCTGCTTCTCTACTGTACACCGCACTGTCCTCCACCTTGGATTTTAGGATAAGCTCATTCACACCAAAGGGTCAGGTTTTTAGCTTACTATTGAGGTATGTTCTGGCTTGAACAATACAAAAGCAAGCCAGATGAATGGAAAGGATTTGAGAGGGTAAAATATTTGATGGACCTCACTCTTCTAATTATGATTTACTTAAAGTTACGATTGTCAAAATTGAGGTAAGACATTGAAAGGAACGCAAAAAGTTAGTAACGTAAAAAGCAAGAGTTTTCATAGGAAAGAGAAAACATTTAATCTAACGTAGTTAACTAACAGGAATCTGCTTAAGGATCTCAGGCTGCGATCTGGCTAACAAGGGGTTAAAAGGTCTGAGCTCGGTCTGATGTTAGACTCATTTCAGCTTGATATTATCCCAAATGTATTATTAATTTCAATACAATTTACTGTAAAAGTGCTATGCTAAATCGTCTGCATGTTGTCAAACTTTGTTTCCAGGTTAAAGGGCGTTCATGACATATAGGGAAGACTTGTTTTGTGTCTTTTCTCAGTTTCATGGGCTGTTTGGCTCATCTGAAAGACATGTGCTCGCTCGGGGTCCCACTGAGCTCCTCTCACTCCATTTCTGTCCCCACCTTGGCACTACTTCCTCCAGAAGTGGAGCGTGCCAAATCACCAGTCACCGTGTGCAACCACCGTGCAAAAACCAGGTGAAGTACGACTAAATACCTCATCCTTATTACTGAGAGTGTAAAACAAGCTCAGGCCATAGATTTGTATTTCTCTTGCAGCAGAAAATATTGAGGAATGAGGGAAAAAAAGTATGTTTGCTTTCATTCTGTAAACCAGGAGGAGAACAAGCCATTCTGCTGAAAGGGGTACATTTAGCTATTCTTAAACTGCTGGATTTAGAAATTCTAACCACACTGAATGGTTTGAACAACAATGTAATTCTAGAAAAGGTCAGGGAGGAGAAATATTTTATTCTAAAAAAATTCAGAACAGTCATCTTGATAGCTATGTGTCCTCCTACCTGAAGTTAAAAATATCACTTCAACCCCCGGTAAAATCTGCAACAATATTCTGATGTTTATGCAAATAAATCACAGTGCAATAATATCTCAGTGGTGGCGAGAGGTACGAGGGCAGCAGAGGGAAGGGAGAGACAAATATAGACAGAGAGAGAAAGAAAGAGAAAAAGAGAGACCCCCCCCACATCCAACCCCTCACCCGTGCACCTGTTTGAAGACCCACAAGACTGCTGCAGCTCCCCAGAGAGCTCTAGATTGAGCAAAGGTGAGGGTACCGAGACACGGGAAAACATAAGCACTCTCCCCAAGTACCAACACACCAGTCCAGACAAGAAGAAAAAAACACCACAGATGTTCACACAGATCACAGATAAACAAAAGCATGCACACAAACCAGAAAAGCAAAGTGATCTCTTACTCACAGTTTTCAGTCTGGAAGTCTGGAACGAACTGCTCGTCATTGTCGGGAACTTGAGCTAAAGACAGAAGCAGAGAAGAAGAAAGGGAATGATTGTTTCTGATGTTGATGGACAACGCAGCATTGATCACAGTTCCCTACAGCCCAATACCGTCCTCTGGCAAACAGCCTCCTGGGATATTAGGTTGGCTTATCCCAGCATTGTTCAACTCTGCTGTCGGGTAAAAACACAGCCGCGAAAACATCTTTTTACAGCAAATCAAGGCAAGGAGCACTTTGTTTTCCTGGCTGTATTGTAAAACAAATATATACTATAAGGTTTTAACAGCATTTGGTTACGGACCAAAATATCTTCATCTTATCATGGGATTCTTTGTATTTTATTAAATCCTTGAAGTGTGTTTTTTAATAGAAATTACAATTCTGTATATTTGGCTTTTTAAAAAATCATCATTTTAAATTAGATTTTCCCCGACAAATTGAAAAAAACTGAAAATTCCCATTTTTCTAATCTCTTTTTCTAACCTCTCGCCAATGCTGGCTTCAATATTTTATAAATCAAATATTGTCAGCATTACCGGGAAATGCACCATAATTACAGTTATGTCAATATCAATGTCCACAATGACCTTGAAATGTGATGAAAAATATGATTTACAATGAGCCATGTTTCTAACCAAGCCCAAGCCTGCAAGGGATTTAATATGTAGTTACCCATCTACTTCCTAATTCCACTTCCTGAGGTCGCCTTGTCCATTGACTGCTCCACGGCCTCGGCTCTCGCTGCTTGCCAGCAGCCAAACACATTGTTAACTGTATCTAATTGGCTTCTTCCCTACTGTTGAATCCACCTGTACCTACCGAGTCAGGTCTGTTCCAAACCCTCCTGCTTCCCCTTCGCTTCAGACGCCCCTGCACTCAGGCTAATGCTAAAATAATGAAGCCCGCTCCACTACGGCTCCAATTAAACATGTACATATTTATATCACACATATTTGCACTCGCTGACAGTTCTCCGTGTCCCTTAAGTTCGTCTCTGGCAAAAGTAGATTTAAATGTGTCATTAGCACGTCTATTTATACGCACAAAGAGATGGATCCTCATTATCACAGGACCAGTAACATGTCTCGACATGTCTAGAGATGATAACAAAATAATCACTGATTTTCCAATTTTGTCACTTTTGATATGATCAGGGATTTGTGTGAATTACCTTCTCTTGATGTTTACTACATCAAGAGAAGAAATGACTTCACATTTTTAAACAAAGTAAAGCAGCGAGCTAAGACTTATTATTATAATTTGTCTCCAAATGTTGCTCTATTGAAAGCAACACTCGACAGTCTATTGTGGGTTTTTTTTTACATACACTTTACATTTTAACCCGGTTGATTTCCTATTGAGCTGGAGAACAACTTTGCTGTATTAGTCTATGCCGATGCTTTGTTAAAGGGCCATGACATAAACAATATGTAATAGAATAATAACCAAAAACAGATTAGATCTTAAATCATACTAAAACCTTCTTAAAGCCTCAACACTTTGACTCTTATCATATGTTCTCCCTCTTTTTGCTTCAAACCACAATAACCAAACAGGCCAAAGCCAACACAAGTTTGAAATATATGGTGGAGCTCAGCTCGCGGCTTGTCACAACAACACAAACAAATAGCAGAATCTTTACCAAACCTAACTTGGAAAAGGACAAAGAGAGGAGGGATGAGAAAAGAAGAAAAAAGAGAAGGCAGCAGTCGGTTTGTGTCCAAAAAGGAAGTACAGGATGGATGAGTCACCAGGCTCAGTCTGTGAATGAGCCAGCTGATCTCTGCAAAAAAACTCCTGGGGAGAACGGCAGAGCTGGAAATCTGCCGCCATTCACAAAACCAAAAAAACTGAAAAACTGAGGGAGGAGGACAGAAGGTAAAAAAGGAGTACGGATAAAAAGGGAGAAGTTGTAAACATGGGGCCTGAGCAAGAGAAACTATCTGAGGCGTTTCGTAAACCCTGCGACAGCTCGATGTGTGAGGCTGAGTTTTAAACAATTCTAACAATTGCCGTGATTTTAAAGAATGCTGTTAGCACCAGGGAAATCATTGCATAAACAAAATATACAATGTTCAGAAATCTCTAAAGGATGAGAGCTTTTTTCCTAGCAATAAAGGTACTTAAAGTAGTCTAAGAAAGCCTGGGTGGAGGTGCAGGGCAGAGGTTTGTGGGGGTCAAGCAGACGCCTGTTAGCTGACGAACATCCTCAACCTCTCGGTCTTTGAGTCGGAAATTCAGTCTGTCTCTCATTGTTCCTCCTCTTATTCCAATTACCTGAACTAATAAATCTTAGAAATTGGAAGGTATTCCTTTTCAACTTAATGGACAGGAAGTCATTTATTAAATCTACAATCTGGAAGCGTACATCATCACATTGATCCATGACAGGCAGAACTGTAATCTTTAACAGTAATACCTCTTATCAGCTGCCGCCGTCTCTTTCTCACTTTGGATACTGAAATATTAAAATCGTGTCTTATTCTTTTTCAACGCCCTGCGGTGTGCGAACGCCGCCTCATAATCTAACTGCTACTCAGATTGGGCTCAACTACTCTAATATCTGTTTCAAAGCATACTTTTCATTTTTTAAAAGCTGTGGGTTTCAATGCGAGCTTTTGTAGAGTGTTAAAGAATAGATGGAGCCTATAAATGATTGAGAGTCTTATTCACCTGTGTGAAGGGTGCAAGCTAGAATTTCTCTTTTCCAGGGGATGTATTACAACTCAATTCTTATTTTATTTTTTTTAAGATTGAAATTGATTCAATTAAACTGTGCACTTTAGAGTTCTACTTTACAGCTGGAGTTATGGCTGCACAACCAGAGCACTTACTGGTATGTTGAGATAGATACTGAGATTTTAGAGGCTGGAATTTTATTGGAACAATGCTGTGATGAAAAAATACAATTTCTAATTGACTAAATCTGCACAAATCATAAAAAAGTGAGTATTTGTGCCTTTTTTCTTTTTACAGTAGATGTTGATTTGTTCTCATAATTTCTAATCATCCAAATTAAAATAAAAGCACTTGAACTGAATCCAACATTAATTAAAAACATATGTTAAAAGCAGTGCATTTTTTTAAAAATGTGATACAAATATTAAAATAATGTAATAATTAGGTTTTTCTAATTCTAACTGTTTTATAAACCAGTATGGTTTGGAAAGACTAGATGCAGTCTATTGTTGGCTACAAAATATAATGTTTACATCAGGCTTGTTTTCAGACAAAAACAATCTGTTCATTTACTTTACTTTTTTCTAAGACAAAATGACTCCATATCACGCTTTCCAATAAACTTTGTTCTCACACTATACAACTTTAAACTGTGAGGATTTCAGTTTTTACTGCGACTTCTTCCAATAACTCTGAAAATGTTCCACTCTTCACTTTAAATCTCTGAGATATCCAACTGATACTTTACTGAGATACAAACTTTCATTTTACATGCAATAATAACAAGTGCATTGACTCTTGTTGAGACAAATCTAAAGTCAGGCAAAGAAACCAAGTGTAACATGCACATGCACACAAAAAGACTTCAAAGTTAAAATAAGATGAACAATATTCACTACTAACCAAAACTTCGGTGCTGCAGACACGCTGGAAAGAGGACACTCGCACTTAAATCCTGAAGCATCACGTCTCAGTTAGACCACAATGCGCAAGTCTTGCCATTAGAGAAAAAATAAATAATAAAAAGCAAATAAACGGATAAATATATGTTTTTGAATTCAATCGTCGCTTTGAAAACTCATGTTTTTAAAGTTTGCGATTAAAAGAAAAATGATAGATCCAATCTTTCTTTTTTTTTTGCCGCCAAGATATAAAACTAAAGAAGACAAGGTGATGGTACAGCTGGAGAAGATAGAGAGGTGTGCTGAGTGGAAGCAGAGAGAGAGAGAGAGAGAGAGAGAGAGCGAGAGAGAGAGAGAGAGAGAGCTGGTAGGCTACAGCAGAGCTCTGGTGGAGGTGGTGGCGGCGGCTGGCGTGCAGCGCGTTAGCTCCTGCCAAAAGCAGAAGAGACAGTGAGCGTCGTAGAGCCTTCTACTGGTAATTTGTGATGACACTCTCTGGGTAGAGCCTCCTCTGTCTCCCTCAAGACCCTCGCTCACAGTCTCTAATGTATGCATGACACACAAGGTGCCTCTTCCACACAGGCTTTTAATTGGACTGCGACGCAAGGCTTGTAACTCCAGGCAGCTTCTTTCCCCCCTCACAACCTATCCATTTCTTTCCTCTTCTCTCTGCTCGAGATTTAAAAACACTCACCTTCTGCCAGCCAAGTCTCCTGCAGCTGACTTAGGTCCTGGAAGAGCTCTGGAGGCGGAACCAAAGCAGAGAACACCGTTATAAAAATTAAAAAAAACACACAATCAAAGCCCTGGAGGAGCATCAGAAACAACTGACTTCATTACAGCGGGCTGATAAGCCGTCGGAGCCGGTGGAGCTCAGTGGGTACGTGTGCGGCTAATAACAAGTCAATTTGTGTCTCTGACCACTGACAGTGGCTTGTGAGAATCATCACAGGCTGCTGTGTTGTAATTGAGATTCTGTAGTTAGCAGCGCAGGTGGCCACAAACCAATTGAATTTTGCTAAATGTTTAGGAGCCGTGAAATTAACTTCTCCCTCTGCCCTCTGCCTACCTTCAGTGTCCAGAGCCAGGTCGGTCTTAATGAATTTTCTCTTTCTGTCATTTGCTGGCCTCTCGCAGCTTGTTGTCTTTTCTTTCAGCTTCTGCAACAACAACAAAAGAAGAGACACAAATCAATTTATTCTTTTCCTCATTGGAGCGTTGATTGTGTTGTTGGCTGCAGCAAATGTGCAAGTGAAATAGCCTCAATAACATTCTGCAGAGATGCAAAGGGACCTGAGCTTCATCCATCAGATATACTAACCAGTTGTAACATGGTATTCTGTGTTAAATAGTGGGCACCTTGTATAGATGTTTAATATTTGATTATAAGATGAAACAAATAGTCCCTTAAGGGAGAAATAGGTTTTAGCTGCAGCAGGAAGGAAGAAAGATGACATCAGAACAAAAAGGGAAGTATATGAAAGAAAACAGACAACAAACAAATATATTAAAGTTGATGTGAAAGATCTGCATCCATTATGTGTTATTTTTTGGTCGACTGACTCACTTTGGAGTTACAGTAAGGCACTTGCTGGTCGCGGAATCTATCCATTTTGCACCGCTGTGGCTTTAATTGAAGAGCGATCTGCAGTCCAGTCTCTTGTCCGGTCACCCTTCAAAAAGCAACAAGGACAGAAAGCAGAAAGTTATACACGGGTGGATTGTTCATTCATCAAGGCATGGTTCTGTTCAGGAACGCTATTGCTACTGTTTGAAGACGGAAATTACCGACAACACCTCCGGCGATGCTGTAAAGTTAAGTTGACAATCTGCCAATCTCGTGCGTAAACGAGGAGCGAACTGAACTGAAGGGCGCGCCAAAATGTTTTTGCCAGATTGAATAAACTTGTGAAGCAAAATAAGTGACAAAAGCCTAACATCCACTTACCCAGCAACCTCGCTTTCACCCGCTCGCTGAGTGCCACGGAGCGGCTGCAGGATCTCCACAGTGCCGGCTGCTGCCTGCGCTTCTCCCCGCTAACTGTGCTGCTTTCGAGCGGCTTGGCATCGCCTCCCGGGGCCTCCCATGGAAACAAGCCGCACTACGCTTCCTATTGGTTGCCAATGTCTTTCACTGGATCAGATTGCTGGCAGTCAATCACGCACGGCTGCAGGCGGTAAGCACAGGAGAAGTCAATGGTAGCATTACAGTACCAAGCGTTTTAATTTAAACAAAAAAAAGTAAGGACTTTAATATATTTTGAAAAGCAAGAAATGAGCACCAAACTTCAGCGTACTTGTTCATGCTTTTAAAGTTTCACTGCACCTGCCCAACCACTCCCCTCACACACACGCTCATAGGCTCATACACACGCACACACACACAATCCTCAACTGGTCAAGTTTGTGTCTATGGTAACTGTGTTTTGAAGAGTCTCCAGAGGGGCTTGCTTTAAGCCAGCTCTTCCCTCTCCTGTAAGGGATACTTTGTTCGGAGTGCCGAGGACCCGCAGAAAGCACTGACCTGGAAGGAAAGCTCAGGTCACCGGGCAAAACAGAGGACAGCTTAAAAAAAAAAAACCGGAGAAAAAACTGACACAAACACACATGGCCGATAGCAGTCTAACTTTAAAACTGGTTTGGTGGGGAACGTTGTAATCGTGCCTTTTTCCTGCAGCCTCCTGATTAGCAATGGTGCAGTTATCAAACAGTGGGATGAGTTTGATTTACTTTCCAAATAAAATGCTGATCACGAGGTAGAATTATCTCCATGGCTTGAGTTCGAGTTTCAAAATGAAACCAAAATCTAAACAAACTATAAAAGAATTCTGTCTGGCAAAGTGCTTAAAATAAAAAATAACAGCATATGGCTATATGACAGTTGTATTGATCACGTTGTGATAATATGGCTACTAAGTCATAATGGCATAAGCTAAATCAGCTACAAGCTTGAAAGCAATTGTGTGTGTTCGAATGTGGCTCATTCACAATGTTACCTAAGTATTCATAATGCAGTATGGGCCATTTTGGAATAATGTGTATTACAGTAATGGTTTAAAATGATTGATTAATAAAATAAAAAAAGATAAAACAATGATGTTGCAAGTCATGTCTAGCTGTATCTGGATGCAAATAGGCTAATGGAGGGAAGAGTTGGCACTATAAGCCACATAACACTTCCGGAAGCTTGGACTGTTGTCATTGGTAAAACTGTGTTTCTACAGTACAACAATCAACAACGATTTCCTCTTCACTGATACAGGACAGATCTAGGATAAATCCCAGAAAGGGAACTTTACCATTGCATTAAAACCTTGACTGAAAGACGGACATATCGGAAGTCAGCAGTGGTCACGCTGATGCCATCTTGGATCCACGCACGGTTCCATTACCAGGCAGTTGAAGTGGATGTGAAGTGAAGTACTGTGTCACTCCTGCTGAACTCCCCCGAGGACGGAGAAACGCAGTTCAAGTGCAGGCGTCAACCCATCTGACACCGAGACACGCAGTAAACAAAGTGCCACTCCAGACCATGGGAAAGAAAGATTTTGTCCAGTTGAGAGGAAATGGCTACTACAGTCTAATGAGGCCATACAGTGGGTGCCTGGAAGTCCAAACTAAAATTGACAATACTCTTTTGATATGAAATCTGTATCTTGGGGTTTGTTTTTTACTTATTTGTCCAGAATTGTTATCAACAAACAAACATACAATTGTCCAATCCAACTGACAATATTGGCACAGGTCATTTGATTACCGTCCTAATTGATATAGCTATTTTTTCTGTGACTGTGTCTTGATTAACTCACAAGATAATGTAGCTGCAGCTAACAAATTAGCTCTTGTTAGCTAGTTGAAAAGCTAATGTCTTAAGACAAGGCAAGGCAAGGCAAGCACCTTTCAACACAAGGCAATTCAAAGTGCTTTACAAAAAATGAAAGACATTAAGAAAATGGTATTTAAAATCAGTCATTAAAAAGATTATAAAAGAAACATTAAAAGAAAAAATACGGATAAAAGTTACAGTGCAGTTTAAGATATGAATGGTTCAATTAAAAGCAGCGGCAAAAAGAAAAGTCTTCAGCCTGGATTTAAAAGTAGTCAGAGTTTCAGCGGACCTGCAGGTTTCTGGGAGTTTGTTCCAGATATTTGGAGCATAATAACTGAACGCTGCTTCTCCATGTTTAGTTCTGACTCTGGGGACAGAAAGCTGACCAGTCCCTGAAGACCTGAAGGATCTAGATGGTTCATAATTTAGCAGGAGGTCAGAAATGTATTTTGCTCCTAAACCATTCAAAGCTTTATAAACCAGCAGCAGTATTTTGAAATCTATTCTTTGACACACAGGAAGCCAGTGTAAAGACTTCAGAACTGGAGTGATGTGATCCACTTTCTTAGTGTTAGTGAGGACTCGAGCAGCAGCGTTCTGAATCAGCTGCAGCTTTCTAATAGATTTGTTAGTGAGACCTGTGAAGACACCATTGCAGTAGTCCAGTCTACTGAAGATAAAAGCATGGACAAGCTTTTCCAAATCCTGCTGTGACATTAGTCTTTTAATCCTAGATATGTTCTTTAGGTGATAGTAGGCTGATTTAGTAACTGTTTTAATATGACTGTTGAAACTCAGGTCAGAGTCCATGACTACACCTAGATTTCTGGCTTTATCTGTTGTTTTGAACATTGCAGACTGAAGCTCAGCGCTAACTTTTATGCATTCTGCTAAAGTAGTAGTAGTAGGGGGTCTAGCTAGCTAATGAGTAGCTGTGTCTCCCTTTCTCTCCTTTGAATAATGCAGAATGAACGCAGCACTTAATGTGTGAGAGTCGCTGATAATTTAGCAGCTCTTGAAATAACATGCGCAAAAAGTAACACCTAATGGGAATTAGTGTTAACTTAAGGCTAACTAGCAAGCTTACCATACAATGTTGAACCCTATAACTCAATAACACCCTTCCTCCATTTTTACCCTTAACACCCACTTCCAGGAGCGCCCTAAGGGGGTGAAAAGTTAGGATGATTCTAATGGCCCGTGACTGACAGGGGCCCAAACATTTTAGAACATTATGAAAAAAATGTTAAGTAACCAACAAGTGATATCTTTTCATGGGGTCCAAAATCCCTGGCGGCGCCCCTGCCCACTTCCATACCTTAACTACCTGCCCATTAACCAGTGACCTTACACTGATGAGTCTGGGACCATCGTTTGATCCCCTGACCCCTAAGGCCTAACTAACATCATTTAAAAATCTTGTTTAAGCTTATTTAACATTGTTTTGTTTTTAGAATGTTATATATATTTGACCTCTGGCCATGCATCACAAGCTCAACCTAAGGATGCTGAACACCTCTGTTTTAACGGTAAAGTCCTTTAAAATGGTAATTATTGGTTGGAATGAACCTCAGACCAGTTATTTATTGGAATACAAACAACACAGCACATTGAGTACTCTCAGATGTTAAGTGATGTAGGTGGAATTATGTGTTGAATCCCTAATGGTACACAACAAACTTACAATATGTAAGCTTGGTGAAATACAGCTTAACAAAGTTGAAGAGAAATAAAGAAGAAAGTCAAGATTTATTTGTACTTGATGATTACTTGTAAAATGCACAATAGCTGCAGTATCATTGTAGTTTTTATTTTTCGAACAAAAGGCGTAAGTGTAAAACTCTGTTTGTCCATAACGTGTCAGGGGTCAAAGGTCAAAGAACACCAGAACATTATGTCAAACAAAATAACTTTATTTTTTATTATTTCCATTATCACTTTACCCAGTCAACATTGGCAGGCAGAATGAGTTTTTATTTTATTCAGAACAACATGGTGCTAGTTCAAGAGTGAAAGCAGTAAGCGGAAAAATAAATAAATACTGTGTACAAAAATACAACCTCACTGTACAAACTCAGCACCGTACAAAGCAAAGACGCAGGAGACTTACTAGACCTCAGTCTCCACAGGCATATGGCACTTTTAAAGACTGAAACAGTCAAGCTTTAAATCATCATACAAAACAAGCAGGAGTGCAATTCAGTTAAAACAAAAATATTTATCAGGTTTGTTTCACGCTGGTAGGTCTGTAAGAAATCCACCAAAATGTGTCTTTGGTGAGAATGAATGAGATAAATACTATTTAAATGCAGAAATGTGTTGAATCAGTAGCTTTACCACCCAGTATAATGCCATGTTTTTATACAGTAAGGAGGATCTTATGGATTCAGCGGTTTGAAACAAATGAAAATGTTCCAAAAATGTTTTTTTTGTATTAATGTGTAGCCAGCATGTGCATACTCAGTGGCTGTAAAATGCCTCTGAAACTGTAATTATTAGATGGGATTGATTTTAAGTATTGATTATTTAAATCAAGCATGTAGCCTACTATATATATATATATATATATATATATATATATATATATATATATATATATATATATATATATGTCAATAGTCATTTTGTATTTAGACCTTAAATTGGTCAATATACGCTTTGATGCACAGCGGACTGTAAACACTCAACCGTAGACATTGGAGCAAATCAATGACCAGAGGAGGTCAAACTGCCTCTTGTGAATATCCAACTATAGAGTCACTGTAACAATATACAGTATAAACACTTCTCTTTTTTGTTGCATTTTAACCTTTCTAAATTTAAAAGTTCCTGAGTACCTGCTCAGAAACACAGGATCTCACAAAAATGTCACGTTATGAAGTTTGATATGGTTAAAATGAGCAGCACTGCAGACGTAGATTCAAAAAACAATCAAATTCCACAAGTGTCACAACAGATCTTGGTCACTCATGCAACAGGAAGTGTTCACGCAGTTGGTCAAACTGTCTGGAAATCTCTCGTGCAACATAAAACAAAGAGTGTCATGCATTTTTTTATGAGGATCAATATTCATTCCTAATCTTTCCACTGATGGAGCAGCATCACAGCAGATCACAACATGACAAGGATGACTTGCAGGAACCATTCAAAGAAACAAAAAGTTACTTTCTCTCTTTTCACTACTTGAAGCCATTCACGAGTGAAGCGCTGAAAAAATGCTGATCAAATAAACGTTATTTCTTACTAAACACTTACTAAGGATCAGCTGCAAGCTCCAGATATGTCAGCTTCCACAACGACAAACTCTTTCTCTGTCCATCATGCATCAGTGGAATGCAAATGCAAAAACGGTTAAAATACATCAATAGCAGCAAAGTATGAATAAATAAATAAATACATCCTATCACAAAAAAACACATTCATTTGTGGGCTTTTTTTCCACATGGCACAGATCACAACAGCAAAAATAAAAATACTTTTATAAAATGTGACTTCCCGAAATAGTTTCAGTATTTTTGGAGCTAAACTACTCTACACACTGTAGTTTGAAGCATCAGTTCTAAAACACACCTCATTCTGCATCGAATAAACGCTTCTCAGTGACCCCCAGCCACCGGCAATACATACTGAACCTACAGTTTGCTACTTCCACTGCGCTGTCAAGCAGGCATCAAAGACCCTCCTTCACTAACAGGCCGAGTGACGATCAACTTGTGGCTGCTGCTCTGCAGCTGATTGTGGAACTCAAAGGTCTTGAAGCGATCAGTCTTAGCTCTCAGTGCGCGTTCGTCTGATGACGGAGGAGAAGAAGCTTCGGCATTGTGGCGCCCCAATTAACATGGGAGCCTGGTTCTTGTGGACGATCTCAATCTGAAGATGGAGAGAAAGAAAGGAAGCTCTGGTTTAGTTTGGTGCTGCTTGCTGCATTACAAACAAGGATGTAAGGTAATTAGTGAGTTAATGCTGCATGCGTACCATTTCCTGCTTTGCATGTTTACTTCCCTCTTTGTTTCAGGAATCTGTGGCCCATTGAACCACCTGTTTTAATACTGTGAGCATCATGAGTTGCACCTTAGAAGTAGACATTTTAAGGGGCCCCTCTCCTTCTCCCAGGCAGGAAATTCCCCTTTTGACTATATTAGTGCTAATCAATTCAGAGAACATTTTGAGAATCAATTAATAAAGTGTATACGGCACTTGGTTCACACAAGTGAGGATTTGTTCCCTTTTTGTCTAATAACGTAAATTAAAGATGTGTGGTTATCGGAGTGTTGGTAGGACAAAACAAAACTTAGGGCCCTTTTCATGGTTTTCTGACATTGTTTTTTCTCGGACATCACCATTTATTCATTACATTTGGATGTGTTTTTATTTCACTTATGTTTCAACCAATAATAATTAGCATCCACAACAATCTGCCCATATGGGTTCTTGTCAAATAATATGCATTAAGATGGATTCTAGTAAAGTATGGTCTTAAATGTATGAGTACAACATCTGAAAATATGTTGCTCCCCAACACTGATGCCATTTCCTTTGAAAGTATAAATTGTAGATCACTGGAAGAACAAACATCAACCATCAAGTGTTGTCATATTAAACCCATAGTGCATTATACTGTTGCACTAAGTATCTAAACGCAGTAATGGGGAGAGGAAATGCAACTATCTGCATTAAAAAGGGACCACATTTACTTCTGAGGACCGCTGTCTTCTATTGTACTTGACTTGGTAGCAATCACCACCTTTCTCATGCTTTCTAAGATCATGGAACATAATTTAGGTTAATGTTTCTAGAAAATAAAAACCTGTTCATGGAAAACGCTGGTCTCATACAGTAAGAAATATATAAAGGAATAACTGAAAAACATTTGGAGGATAACTAAGCTGCGTTTTAAAGATGCTACATTAAGAATTTCAATGAAATATTATCCCCAGCTACAGAACGATGTGGCTCTGAAACTAATACACATTATCTTTGTATTTGAACTGCAGTCACATTTCAGTTTGCCGTAGTTATATCAGAGCTAGTTATCAAAGAGAAAGTGATACATGACATATGCCACTTTAAAATGCAAATGGTTGTATCGTGTTAAATATGTTATGCATGCAGGGGAACTGTGACGCATTTGCATAGTTGTTGTTGTTAATAATTAGTGGGATAACATCCCATTTGAACTGTGGTGTTTTTATAAGCCTTTAACAGTTCGACTGATTCAAATTCAGCTCCAACATACAGTATGAATAACTCGCTGTGGAAATCATTGCTGCACAATAATGGATTCTCAGAACCCAACTTTGTGCCAGCAGACACAAGAGCACTCGTTTTGTCATGCATTGGGGTTTTCAGCTTCGTCTGAGCAATCCATATGTAAATCTCGGCAGCACTTCATCTGCAGTTGCGTTGTAATTAAAGCTAAACACAACCGTAATCAACACAAAGTGAGGAGTTTCGATTTTGAAAAATAAACAACTTGGACAGAGGGCAAACACTTATCAAAGCACATGTTGGAGAAAAAGACGGAAAGCTAATTAGGAGAAGATAGACTTGCATCCCTAAATATTTGTTCTCAGAAATGACTGCAGGAGTAACATAAAACAATGAAGCAGCAGACACTGAATACCAATCTGTCTTTACTTCCAGAGCCAGTCCTTTAAGACCTTACTGGATGAATTGATTTTGGTATTAACTTTAAATGAATACACTTAACTATTAATTGAATTAAATGTATTGTATTTTGTGCATTCTTGCACAGTTGAATATGAAAAGTTGGATGTTTTTGTTCTACTGTAATGTTTATTCATAACACCAACCTGCCAAGGAACTGCAGATTAAAATGAGCGACTAAGGTAAAATACATAACGTCATAATGATGTCCATTATTGTGCATTCTCCTATAAGTAATATAATATAAGGTAAGGTCAAGTTGTATGTATCACAACATCTTTTGAGACCAATACACTGTATGTAGGATTGTGTGGAGGATTTAGAAAAAATACATATATTCTGCACATTAGTAGTTCATCTGTAGTGATTATTGCAAACTACCATCTTAAAGGTTTTCCCACTGGGATTTGGGACGACTCAAACACATAAGGCTATACACAGAATAGCTCAAACTGGTGAAGTCACATATTCAGGTGTATCGTGGATGTGTGAGGCTTTCAATAATGACACCATCAAGTGAGAGCAAATAGATACCAGACATTTCATCTATGTAGCAAGTTTTTGTGATTTCTCTTCGTTCAGGTTGCTACATGTAATTGCTGTGTCTGGATCATGGATCGTGGCTGACCCTGTTGCTGTGGCCCTGCTCACTGGTACTACTGTAAATATATCATCATTGTTGCCATATGAATAGTTTATTTTCAGGTTTTATTGTGATGGTTGTCCTGGGATACTTGTTGCACGTCAGTCTGCCCTGGGAGAGGGGGGGGGGGGGGGGGGGGGTGCTCCGTGAGGTTTTGTCAATTTTCCCCCCTTATTTATACGTTTTTTTTAAAGAGATATTTCTTATCTGTTGCAACAGTCTAAGGAAACAGTGTGTCATATGCTGAGAAGACTCTATAGCCTGCTGGGGGTAATTTAGTAATTTGTGATATTGGATTATTACATTTTTTTAATTTATTTGATCACCCTTACATTAGTTATACACGTAGGTGCAACAGATCACACGTATGATGACACACAACACGGAAGACGGGTGTCGTCAATGGTGCTAGAGACTTTTAATGACTCACAGTGCAGGGAGTCTGCATCCAAGGTTCCCCATCAATCTGCATGGGGAGGGATTTACTGGTTCTGCAAGAGAAGAAAACATGTAAGAATTGTGATTTCTTACAATCTTCAACTGGAAGGAAATGATAACTGAGGACTATTTTACCATGATTAAACTGCTGATTGTGTTTTGCTTTTTGCCTCCAGGCCAAATATTGATCATGCTAACAAAATCAAGCAAAGATGCTGACAAAAAATCATCAACAAAATACCAAATTCTGATAAAGCAGTGTGTTGTGGTTCAGTAGAAAGCTGACCTGATGGTCACGGAGGAGCACTGTGCCAGGCGTCTCCCAGCGCTCTTCAGGCCGGTGTAGATCTGACCCATCTCCATGGCTCCTTCCAGCCCCACCACCTCCAGCAGCTGGTCGGACAAGTCTGAAACACAGAAAACATAACCGTAAATATACTTACTTCCCTATCAAGACCAATATACACGATATGCTGCTAGCATGGACGCTAACTTGAGATTTAGCTCCAGTTTTGCAAGGGCTGCTGATTAATAACTAAAACGAGAAAAATGACCTGATCAGAAAATGACATGAAGACATAAGGATCGTGTCATGGTTTGTTACTGCATGCATGAATAGTGTGCCATACAAGTATAACCGTTAGATCTGAATTACTGTTTTGGATAGGTATATACACACTATGCTTAAATGGTTCCATATTAAGTATATATACAACCTTTATGTACATGTTTGCCCTAAATATGGCTGATCAAGACCAACACAATGAAGGGGTGGAATTAAAAAAATGTACAAAGAAAGAGAGGAAGGAAGGGAGAAAATGAGAAGGAAAGTGAGGATAAATAAAACAATCTAACTGATGTTCTTCACTTCAGAAACATTTCACCACAGATACAAAACTAATTGAAAAAAAAGGAAGCCAGAACCAGCCTAATACAAAACAGCTATTAATTAAATTGCACCGGCAATGCAAAGCAATCTTGTGATATTATAATTATTAATATCTCTTCTGTTTTGCAGTTATGAGCATTGATTTTGCCCCTGCTGGAAGCCCAGTGTCACGCAGGGCCCATCTGCTTCAGCGGCCCGCTCCGCCTCCGACTCTCCATCGAATCGTCCCTCCACAAATTAAGGAGCTGCTGCCACGCTGCTGGGAGCATGCAGACACTAATTGAAACGAAGACTCATTTTTAGGCGCTTGGTGCGTGTGAGCGAGTTAGCTCTGTGTCACCAATGCTGCTCCAACGCTGTCATGTGTATCTGAGCCACGGTGGTTTCCTGAAGAAGTGTCGTGGGTAATGTTGACGTGGTCGTGAGGTGTTGTTGTCCCTGCCGAGCTGTGGTGTCCAGCTGTCACCATGGTGATGGACATGCGTCTGCCCCTATCTCGGTGCCGGACTGTGAGTGCAGTGCTTTCCAGGGTCGGAGTGTGAGAGTGTGTGTACAGACTCAGCAGGTTGACCTGCTGACACCGGGCTTTGAAGCTGCTCCCCCCGCTCTGACTTCTCACGTTAATGCAAACGGCTCACACAGGCCTACACTGACACGTATGATGGACAGCATCACCATGGCGATAGGGATTCCTTGTTGCCCGGGGCTACAAAGATCCAGTATTCCCAAGAGGGCTTACTGTTTGAAAGAGCGTAGAGCCTTTCTGCTAAATATAACAAGGTCAGCAGACTCTGTACAGCCCAAATATAATTTACCTGTATGTTTTGGGTATAAACAAAGAGATGTTTGATTTATTTTTTATTTGAACACATTACTAATGCAACCAAATTGTTTAGAGTTGCAAATGCCATATGAGGTTTGGGAAATATGTCTTTTTGCTTTCTTAATGACTCCAAGATAAACATATCGATGCCACTCTTACATTAGTCCTTGTTGTATATTTAAGTCTCAAGACTTATAGTTAGATTAGCATACAGATAGGAAGCAGGAGGAATGATATGCCTACAAACACCTCAACAACAAATGTATTTTTTGACACAACATTTCGTTTTGCCCAACATGTATTATATTAATCAGAACCTTGAGGGTAAAAAAATATAATGTAATCTCAATGATTTCAGACCCATGATACAATCAGTGACAGTCTACTTGACTGACATTAGAGGTTAAAACTGAAATAGAGCCAAGTTTTCTAAAAGCCATCATGTTTACTTTCAAAAGGCAGTAAGTGGGGGGAAAATACAGTCACCTAACAGTTTACATAAGAAGGATGTTGCAATGTTAAACACACAAGATAAGCAGTCTGAGGCCGAGTATAACCTACAATAAACATTATGTGCCTCACTCAGGTGTAAAAGGCAATATTTGACAGCAATAAAAAAACAGCCACTGAAAGTAACAACGCAGAGAGAGTGAGACAGTCATGTGAATTAAAGTCCTTACAGTATGGGAGATTCCCAAGCAACCCTGCGGCTTTAATCTTGGCAGACACGTCTTCCCATCAGAGTGTGGGATAAGAAACGGCGTCCTTGTCATTGTCAAACAACTACCTGTCGGGGCTGGTGGCGGCACAGTGACACATGTGGAGCAACAGTGAGAGAGCGGAGGAATAAAAGGGAGACAGTGAGGAGCAGCAGCCGATCAGCTGAGAGTCAAACTAAACGGGAATGGCGAGAGGAGGAGGCCAATCCTCTAAAGAAAGCTTCATGGAGCTTGTCATGGGGCATCAGTCCCAAGCCTCAGCCCCTCCACCCACACATGGACCTCCCACCTCCCCCCCCCACCCTGCTTAAACCTCAGTCCCATTCTAAATAATTCACTCTGTAGCCATTCCCTTCCACCTGAGGGGCTTGTCTCCTGGCGTCACCAGCGGGACGATTTAACAGCTCCCGAAAGGTCAGGTTTTTCTCTTTTTTTTAATCCAGCAGCCACCCTCCACCCACAAACTCGCACAACCACACACACAATAATCCCTGCCAACAGTTTGATCCGTGCATCGTGCTCAGCGGTGCCCCCTCTGGGCTAATGCACTCCTGTGTTTACCTCTAAATACGTCGTTCTCTTGATCTGACAAGTTAGGCTGCTCACCTTGAGGGCACCTTCCACAAGGGCACACACAAACACACACAACACACGTCAATAAAAAGGCAAACACAAACAGAGAAGAATGACAAGAGGCAGACAAATGCATACTCCCCACTCACACTAAGTGCCTTTCCAGGTTCAGATGTGGCCTTTTTATAAACCACACTGATTGATTTTTATTCAGGGATTAATGGAGTGTTCATTGTAGCAATATTGGGTTTAAATTGATCAACTATCTCCCTCACAGTCGGTGCCACACAGCACCCTAACCTCACAGTCACATCTTTCCATTTGGAAAGCTATAAGCATCCCGGCATACAGCAGCAATTGTTTAAAGAACGTTTGTTGTGATTTGGCTGACTTTTATTCCACTCTTTCAAGGCCATTGCTGTGATTTGCTGTATTTACACAACAATAAAAAGACATTTTCTCTCATCTAAAGAACAGCTGATGCTGCTTCTGTAAATGAGTGCCACTTACAAAGGAAACAAACATGGAATAACAACAATTAAAGAGTCCTGTTTTTTTCATGTTCTGATCAGTGAAGCCTCTTAAGGGATCACTGTCGGCCATGTCTGGAGGTCCTCACTGAGACACCTAAAGACTTAGTGTGCACCTAAGCGAGCAACAGTTGAACATGATGGGAAATACAAAAATATTTGTTTCGGCCAAAATGACAGATTTTGTGGGAATTAAAAACAAAAAATAAATCTCAATCTTTTAGTCAACCAGAGGTGAAATATCTTGAACCCTTAAATTCATCGTTGAGTTAAAAAATCTTCAAATTTGGAGATTCCTGATTTTAACAATAACGGAACGTAAAATGTTGTTTACCTTGGCAATGACCTCAAGCTAACGCCGGGGCAGAACAGTGAAGCGGCCCCTTGAGGCTGGCTCCAAGAGGAAGCAAAACTGCAAAGCCCCTTATGTTAAAATACCCAACTTCACAAATTCTAAATGCAGAGATGACATTTTTTGCATGTTGATAATAATATCTTTACCTATTAGATTGGAATATATATTCTTCATATTTCTTTCTTTTTCTAATGAGAGCTTCAAGTTGCTCACACCATTTGAACAGTTAGGACAGAGCAGCTGACTCATTCTGCTTTGTTCATTCATAGTTCCATTGACGGGCTTCCTTTGGACATAAATGGATTCAGGGGTATGCCCAACACCCCCCCCAGTCCGCTCTTATTAACTGAGCCTGCCCACTGGAGCCTACACAGACCATTAATACACAAGTGACAGTTCCAAACAGTGACAGGATTGTACCTTTCTTTGCAAACACAACCTGCTAGCTATGATTAACCTTGTCCTCTGTGAAATATTCATGCACTCAAGAAAAGTTTGGTGGAGAGTTTAGACTTTGATCTATCTAAAAGGAGCAAGGACACAGACTGTGTCTGGTGTAGGCCCCCTACACTTTAAAACCTGGATGTCTGCAGACAATGTTAGTCTTTTCAATAGGGAGATATTTCAGACCGGACCAATGTGGTATAACAAATCCACATATACTCCTTTATATTTCATTATCTTATATAATTGGGGAAGCAATAAACAAATAACATGTATGAATTATTATGTTGTCAAATCTACCTTGAACTGCAAACATCAGTTCCTTGGGGTCCAGCACTGGTGTCCTCTTGTCTTGGCTCTTTTTGCCTCCTTTGCGGTTACCCCTCCTCTTCTTGCTCTCACCCCAAAGGTTTGAGCCGCCGTGCATACTGGGAATGTTGAGAATGGCAATGCCTTCCAAAGAGATGCTGCTAAGGTCCAGAGTGACACCATCACACTTTTACAAGGGAAAATAAGAATTGATTTGTTTAGTATTTCAGGCAGACATATTATTATCAGTCAAGTGATAGTATAGTATATTCAAATGAATAATCATCCACAAATCACCTGATGAACAAGGACATGTCTGAGCCTTAACCTGTGTCTGTACTTATCTATACATCTGCCTCTCTTTCTATATCTACCTGAGCTGTCTGTTTGAGCTGAGCCTGCCTTTAAAACCACTCTTCTAGTCAATTTGATCTGATTAAGCTGAAAAAGGCTGTGAGTCCTCTAAATAGTGGATTTTGTACCAGTATGGATCCTCACCTCCCATGGTAGTGTATGTACTTATCGAGCACTAATTAATGAAGACCTCTGCACTGTTAGGATCGCACGAGAAGGGGGAAGATGAATTGTATAGACACCATCTTCATTATCACTCAATATCACACACAGCAGGGTCGTGTAGGGCTAATTACCTGTGTGTTGAACTGATGTTCAGTGAGAAGCGGGTGGGGAGGTGCACAGATAGCCTTCACACATCAACACTTTGTCTGGCTTCATTTGAAACAAGTACCATTTGTGCCATTTATGGAACACAGTCAGACCAGAATATGTTAACAAGCACCATTATTCTTACCAAGGTACTTGCAGCGATCTGCATTATGTGAATATGTTTTTTTAAATCAAATAATTAAATCAAATAGATGTAGGACTGGTTGGGATTCCCATTAACGAGTTGATCAAATAATTGTTCAAGTCTATCCATCCCATGCTAATAGTTTCTCTTCTATAATAATAATAATAATAATAATAATAATAATGCATTACATTTTTTATTAAAGCGCTTTAACAGGTGCTTTACAATTACACATTACACATATTAGAGATGTAAGAGTCATTACTGTGGACATTACCCACAGGAGCGAATGCGGGTGAAGTGTCTTGCCCAAGGACACAACGCAGTGGCGGCCGATTCGAACTGGAGTTCACCAACGCCTCTTGATCTGATGACCAACCATTGCGCCAAAACCTCCCCAAATATATAATATCAACATACTGTGAAAAATGTGGTTTGATTTACCTCAACCTCCAGAAAGTCATGGAGCTTCTTACATGTGGCAGAAAAGGTCTCCGAAGTGCCAAACTCAAAGTACCACAGCTTATTCTTTGTTCTGAAAGAAACAAGACAACATGAATTGCAAAGGGACCGAGCAAAGAGCCAACATAGAGGAGTGTTTTCCCCACATCAAAATCTGAAGCGTGTAGTCATACTGTAGCATCTCTTCTGCTCATTCATATGTCTTGTCCTTTATGAGACTATGAAAAGAGAACATTCTGTAGAGGTGTTTTGATGCTTGAAAAAAAGGATCTTCTAAACTACACAGGAAATATACCTTTAATGTTTACCACAGACCGAATCCACACAGTCATTAATCTCCAGAGAACGCATAATGTGGGTCATTAATCACATATTGAAGCATAAGGATGAGTCTTAAGCGAGTTCAAGAAGCATCTGAGGGAGCACACGGGGTGACCAGTGGGTACCCATGCCCAACATTAGGGCCCAGCGAGGGGTGTGAGAGGGTAATCTAACTGCCCCTTCAATTAACAGAGGACTGGGGCGCTGCTCCCCGGGCTTCCTACGGCTAACTATCCCATTGCTAAGGCTGATGATCAATGACCTCGCAGGGGTGAGTCACCATCTGTCCTCAGACTGCTACAGCACATTACATTCACTCATGACTACTCAAATAAAATGTACCTTTTTCGTTTTAGAGATTGGATCTTTTTGTTGTAACCCTTTATATAAACATATATTTGTTTTATTAGTTTATTCGATGTTGAATTGCATGAATAACACTTAAAACTGCAAACAGACATCTTACATTTCGGTCAACGCCTTCAAATTGAATAGATATCTTGTGGACTTAAAGGTGGGGTAGGTAATTTTGGAGAAACCAGCTCGAGTGCGCTAGAATTTGAAAATACATAGCCGGAAAAAATCTGCCACTTCCTTACAGAGCCCCTCCTCCAACACTCACAAACGCGCACATGACCAATGAGGGCAGGGAATACGTTTGTGCACAGATGGAAGGCTGACAGGCAGGTAGGCCATCCAGTTATTTTAGCCAGGCCACCAAAAATGATTGGTCGTGCTTTTTACAGTACCACGGCTTCCACAGATGACGTTTTTTTATGGATTTTCAAAGCACTTAAGATATTCATTGCTATCGGGCTCTTATGTTAAGAGCATGGAATATAACAAAAAGTGTATCTCGAGCCGTTTTCTCAAACTTACTTACCCCACCTTTAAAGGGAGAATTAAATACTTAAAGGTCCCATGTCATGCTTTTCTGGTTATTACCCGTCCCCTTCTGTGTTATGAAGGATTTTATGCATGTAAACGGTCTGCAGAGTCACAAACCCTCAAAGTACACCCTGTAGCGAGTAAAACTCTAACACAGAAAATACCTCCCCAAAACGCCTCGTTGGAGATACGTCACTGTCCATTGATTCTTCCGGGTACGCATGATGTCAACCGTACCCGGAACGAAATGGACCAATCCGTGGAGCCGTTACGTTACGTCCGCGGAGCCGTTACGTTAAGCTCCCGCTGATTGGTCCAAATTGACCAATCCACGGACTTCCTCACTCAGTGCAGGCAGCTCTGCTGATTTCTCCTCCCTGGCTGCAGGCTGATAACAGACCGTTGGGATCGCGGCGAAATTCTCTCTGCAGACCCATTCTCACAGCGTTTATCAACCTTTTTCTTACTCAATATCAAGCCACACTTATTGTTTTTACTTCGGCTGTGACTTTGTGTGTGCTCAGGGTGAGTTTGGCCGTGTTTCGCTGTCGCTAAACAAGGAAACCACACCTCCACGGAGCTCAGCGCGATTCACAACGTCCCGACCAATCAGAGCACACTGTGCTCACAGGGAGGGTGGGGGCTGGAGCTACTGGAGCTACAACGAGCCGTTAAAGGCAGTGAGTGAAATTCAGTGAATACACGTAGTTTACAGAGATGCTGTATGAGAAACCAAAGTGATTTTGGAAAATTGCACAATATAAATCTATTCTAGTAGACCTCAACAATGGAATTATGATCAGTGGAAATGGCCATGACATGGGACCTTTAAATATTTGTGGGCAGCTGATTTAACATTTCGTGCAATACTAGGGCTACCAATATTAGGCCTAAGCCCGCTAAAGCTTCCTGGAGGGCAACATTAGCAGAGATGAGCTATAAACGATTGACACACCGTTTTAAAGAAAGTCCTATAGGGAAATAGATGATCTTCATTACTGGAGCTAGACCTTTCTCACAACAGTGTACCCTATAATTATAAGATCTACTTGAAAATAAAACGTTATAGTCTAATATCACATGGACCTAAGTAGATAAATATAAAAGCGGAGGGCATTAAAACAGGAAATCGAAGAGGGAAAAAGACTAGACAGCTGTTGTTGATATCACAGAAATCACAATGCAACATCACAGCTTTCAAGCAGCGTCACAGCGTCCCGCCGATCGCAAAAGCCTTTTAATCTTTCCAAGAAACAGCAGACAACACACTATTCATCAAAAAGATTCAAGGACAGACAGAATGCTGACACGCAGAATTGAAAACAGTAAAAAATGGCCTTCTCTTAGCTTGGATCAAAGCGCTACAAGAGGAACGTATTAGTATAAGAAGAGTAACAATCACTGAATTATTGATTTCCTCATTAGGACTTTTGTCAGGACCATTTAGCCACTTTATAAATGAGCTTTCATTAGGGTACTTGCAAGGTAGCCCAACTCACAGTTGATTTATAATGTGCAACATGGTCAATAGAAGAGGGATGGGAGCAGAGGGAGGTGGGAAGAGGCAGGAGGGCGACGGGGCCACGCTGAGAGGCTTTCCACAACAACACATCCCTACATCTCCCACTGCATCACCACCTTCATCATCCTCATCATCACCAGTCTGTAGGCTCAGTAGTCAAACCCAAGAGAACACATTAACAAAGGCCTGGGCAATTTTGCAAACAAACAAATGAAGGTGGCTACTCTGAAAAGCATATTCAAAACTAGTGGCTGTTGGAGATTGATGGAGAGAATGAGGCCAAATACACTACAGGGCATGTGTTGTGTGCTCTTTGTTATTGCTGATTTAAAGCTGGTTCTGGTATGTTGTTATAACATTCAAGAGGCTCTGATATCTGAAACTATGTGTTAACCAAAGCAAGTTTGAGAGGTAAAAAAGTGAATGGAAAGAGGATGCTCTCTAACTGCAGCAAGCTGAGGTAAGGGTGTTATTTCAAACTGCTTCAAAGAAGAAAAACGTCCACTTATTCAAACTACAGCTAAACCACTTCATGAATGTATGGACGCGAGGTAAGGAGAAACTAGAGGAAAGTAGCAGAGAACACAGACATGTTCCTCACACATGTACACATTCTGCAAGCAGTACTGCTAGCTAACACACCCACATCTCCAAGTCAACTATATATTGCATTTGTGAACATTACCCACAAACTGGAACTCATTGCACACGGCCAGACAAGAGGAAGAACCGCATGGGTGAAAATGCAATATCTCTGGTTCTGCTGCATCAATTTAGATGTTTCTTTATCGTTTACAATCTGCTACATGTTTCACCCGTTACATGGACATTCATATAATAATGACCAACTTTATTTTAAAAAAAACCTACTGATTCTCCTCAAATCTTACAGCAACATCATGTGTACAGGAACATCCTGAACAGAGACATCGTAATACAGAGAAACCCAGATGCACTTGGACACTGAAGACACACTGTAGGAATAGATACAGTAAAAGACAGAATCTAACCATCCTGTCGATTTCCACCACTTAACCTAACAAGCGCACCATGGCAACAAATCACCTCATCTGCCTGTTCATTAGGTAATTAGGAGCATCTCATTGGCCGGATCGGATTGTCATTTGTTATCTGCCGACTGATGCTAAACACGAGACTCCTCTGACAGAACGACAGAACAGCGTCTTCAACAGTGGCAAGCTTATGCTAGGATTAATAGGGAGTCCATTTGAGTAAGATGATAGTTTTAATGTAGATTAGGAGGACTTTATTTTATGGTAGGTGCAATAAACGTGAACATAAAGTGCCCATTTACTTAAACTGTTGGCTGACTCCTGCGTCTTTCTAGGAGATTTTAGAAATCCCTTCATTCGTTGTCCTGTGGAATATCTGTGTCAGATTCTTGTTTTCAGTCGCATGTAAGTAGCTGGTTTTATAATTCAACTAGTAGCCACAAGGCCCCTGTGTGTGATTGTAACTTCAGTGTATCAATGCAAAGTGTACTGCAATAATAACTTTGGCGGTGTGAATGTGAGATCAGCTGTAGTAGTCACAGCTGGCACACCAAAAGAAAACATTGGCTCAGGTTTCCAGAGTTACTGAGGTGTCGTTTATTTGCACAAACAAATCATAAAACAAAACTGAAAGAAGAGGACATATACAAACTGTGTGGCCAAGAAAAACAACAAACCAAAAGGGCCTTAGAGAAACATCTCACACCAAGAGAAAAACATCAGAAACAGAAAGGCAAACGTAGCTCAAAAGGGCTGAATTCAAACAATACACAATGTTCATCACAGCTCCACTGGTCACCATATTAAAGGATGTCAGAGGCAATAAGCTTCAGTGCAGCGCCGCTGTCCCGAGGCCACAGCACCTTTAGATGCACTTTCCACCGGCCACACTGAACGCCAGGCACACAGCCATTGATTTATTTCCCCTCTGACACTTAATCTAACCCACAATGATCTACGACCTTATCTTCACACTAATTTCTTCTTGATCAGAGGTGATAAATATCGCATTGACATAACCAAGTCTTTGTGCATTGCATCAATGCACTGTTTTGTTTAACATGACACCGCCTAGAGCGCTCCGACTCCGACTGGCAGTTTGAGAAATGACCCGAGTTGCATCGCCTTGCCTTCAGAGATGCGGCAAGCAGTTTGAAAAATGTATTTCTTTCTGTTGCACTGCAGTGATTCATTGGGGCTTTTTATATACCAAAACTACTGATACGGGTATTACACATCCAACATCTTTAGAAACAAAAAAACGGAGCTGTTTAAATCACATAGAAATGAACTGATAAGCTTTATATACTTATACTGCACAAAAAGAGCTAGATTGTCTCATTAGCAGACAGTTGGTAGGAGTGCATGTGAAGTTAAAATATAACAAATAAGGATCATTTTAGGCTTAAAGGTCTAATTTGACTTATGTGTTAATGGCAGGAATACTTGGTTGGGTTGCCCTTCATTGCACAGACATTCCCACTCTTTCATTTTAAAGGTATTTCTGTACACGCAAATGCTGTTATCAGGCTGCTTTACGGTGAGCATAACAATACAATAAAGTTGAAATGAAGGAGAATCTAATTTGTGATACTGTGGGGGAACTGTTAAGACACCTGAAATGAACTAAAAGCAATACTGTTAATTAATGATTTCATATTGTTTGCGAAGCTTGGGGCGTTATAGAATTGTGTTTATATAATGTCTGACACCTTCAGCAACACATCTGCAGGGGGGACACTTTGATTTAAGTCTGTTTCACGACGAGAGTGCAACTGACTCAGTTATTGTTTCTTCATTAGCTTTCAGGAGTTAACCCCTAAAGACCTGAAGTATGGATGTTGCATGGATGTACATTAATGGAACATTCATGTTCCTCCATTACATGTTGTCATCGCTCTCTCTCTCTCTCTCACCCTTTTCTGTCTATATGTGGCGGTACTAATGAAATGGGAAAGAAAACGTGATGAAAATCATATTTAGAGACTGAAAAGAAGCCTGTATCTTAAATCATTGACATTCTTCAACTTTCCCTCCACATTTTCATTCAACAGCAATAAAGTGGGATGAAATCAAATGTTCCTTTTGAGAAAAAAATGTAGGACATTACAGCAGGAAACATTATCCTTTAAAAACGAATAATGGGGAATGTGGGTTAATAACTTTAAAATAAAGCTATGGCTATTAATGTTTTTTTCTTTTTAAATACTTCATGTTCAGTATAAAAGGCCTTTTTCAACAATCTTACCAGGAACATGAAGGTTTTGTATCCGAATGACATTTGCTACGAGTGATACCGATTAATAAATGATGTCCATTAATATTAGCCCGGTGTCCATAAGAATAACATCTATTGTGGATAATGACATACCTTATGGTACACTTTTTACAATTACCACTATCCTTTTTATCTTAAAGATAAATTGCCTTTATCGGATTGGTAACAGAAGAGAGAAAGACATTAAATTAAACAGGAAACATGGGGTGAGTCTGAGACATGCAACAAAGGTCCACAGCCAGACATTAATCCTGTTTAACATGTTCATTGTTGATATGGCTTAATGAAAAGAGTTTTGTAGATACATCATCAGATTTAGTAGTGAATAAAAATGAAAATCACTGACTAATCTTACTATTGAATATGTGTGTGCGTGCGTGTATGTATGTGTGTGTGTGTGTGTGTGTGTGTGTGTGTGTGTGTGTGTGTGTGTGTGTGTGTGTGTGCGTGTGTGTGTGTGCGTGTGTGTGTGTGCCCACTGAGCTGGAGACAGGGCCACAGGTGAGATCCCTCTAAATTACACACAAGTGGTCATTAATTATAGATGACACTTTGGTCACATAAACGATTTCATCCTCAAATGAGGTCCGAGGGCGGCCGCTACCGAGGTCCACTATTCATGTGTGTGTGAGCGTGTCGGTGTGTAAATGAGTGTGTGCACATGTGTAATTTAAAGCGCCATCACCTGTGGCCCTGTTCCCAGCTCAGCAGGAAACACGCACACACCTACATGCCTACACCTACATTAGCATTAGGTGTGTTGATGGCTGCGTGTGTTGGTGATTCCGGCGGCCCTTCCAGCACATCGCAGTCTTTGATGAACATACTCATTATGCTAAAGAGTGCTCCATGCCTGGGCTTCCCTGTGCCTTCAGGAAAGGTTAACTCAGGATGGTTACACAGCACAGCGAGACACTGTGGGCGCACGGGCGCAGAGCGGCTCTGGAGGAGCGCCGTGACGGTGTTAGATGTATCAGGACCAAAAATAGATCTGGGTATGCAGGGCAAATATTATGGGAACATCAAGGTGCCATGATCGATGCCAAAGGATAAACAAACATTGCAGGTGAAGCCTCACCAGCTTTCACACGGAAACTAAAACGTCCTAAATCAGATGTTTGCCCTCAGATCTCATGAGCTCTATTCAAAAGCCACTTTGTATTGGCTTTGTATCAGAATATGTTCTTGAAGTGAAACAGACTTATGTCTATTCATATCTGCCCAAGATCCCTTTGGTATTTATCCAGATTGGATGATTCCAATCCTCATCTTGAGTAAATGTTTCCATAACCACAACAATTCCCATAAAAGATGTATAACCTTTATATAGGTAGAGTTTGATAAACGCAACGAAGGTCAAAAGCCTGAAATTTGCCCGGGGAGTTGCACTAAAAATAGTCATTGCCTTTACTTAAAGATACATCTTGAACCAGGAAACAATCCGAATTGTCACGGTTCAGGAGTAACGCATGGAGGGAAATATATATATATTTTTAGAAGTTATAGGAACAGAAGTGTCGCAACTTCACAGTCTTTTGTTTCCATTCGTCTGACGCTATTGAGGTTGTGCAAAGTGGATATCCCGGTGTTGATTAAATGTCCCGTAAAGCTTTGTGGTCGTGTCAGTCAGCGCGACAGTCCTGTACTGTATGTCAAAACTGAGAATTGGTTCAAATGAAAGAAAGGAATCTGCTCAGTGACTCAAACATACCAATCTGAACATCAACGGGTGAATAAAGATATACAGTATATAAGAATGAAACCGTACAAAGTTTGTAATTTTCTAAACCTCTCTCTCTCTTGCTCCACCTCACTCTCCTCATTTCTAAAACTATCCATCCCTTTCCCTTAGAATCAGAGATTAGTGTGTAATTACATTGGAGATCAGCAAAAAAACGGGGTGAAGAAACGGAGTAGTATATTTTAACAAGGCGGTGGAGGAGTGTCGGAGGGGGAGGAGGTGGCGCAGCCCTCGTCACGGGTCGACTGATTGTCTGCTTTTAATCCTCAACCTCATTATCACCTCCAGGTCCGGCAGTGGCAGTAAATGAATCTATCTGCCGAGTGTCAAATCTTCACACCTTCGCCCTGGTAATCACCCCAAGGTGCAAATACAGAAGATGGATAGAACAAGAGAGATGAAGGGAAGAGCTAGGGTATGACCCCTGCATTTCATCAACAAAATCCCCTCATTTCATGATTAACAAAAGCTACAGTACATGATGTTGTTTGTTTGGTAATTAAACTTCGTTAATTTGTATGCAGTTTCTTTGAGGTCAAACCAAGGAGAAGATGTATACTGTAGATTGGGATCAGGGGGGGGGGGGGGAGTGAAAAGCTTTACTGCTGTCAGATAATAAAAAAAACTAAATTTTGGGCTGACAACTTACATGTTTGTTTATCTCATAATTTTGTCTAATAAAACAATTGAATAGCCACGTCAAGGTTTCATAAATACGGTGACACTAGAACTTTGAAAATACATAATAAATAAGCAATTTGAATCAATGAAAATGTGCCAATATTCATTATTTTTCCTATCCACAGTGCTGTTCCAAAATACATTTTGTTGTACAATGAACACTATCAAAAATAAATCTTCTAATTTTGAGTATTCTGTACAACCAACATGTTCAAACCATTTTACGATGCAGAAAGTCTGGTGAATCTCTACAGCAGTTCAAAAGTCTTTCATTAAATACCTTGAACTGATGTTAAATTACACTCCAGTCTGAGGAACAGTACATTATTTATCCAAAAGGTTTAGCTAATCAGATCAAAACAAACAAAACGACTCATTAGTATCTTGTGCAAGAAGGTATATTAGTCAAAGTCTCTATCTACGTGTGTGTGTGTCTATAATGTGTGATTATTAGGATTTTATTTGACTGAAATCTTTCAGTGCATTCATGTTTTTATGGTGCATAAAGCTTGTTAAAAAGTAGTCGAAAATATCAATCCTTTCATTTATTTTTAAAAGAAACATCCTTATTTCAGATACAAGTGATATAAAATACTGTAGCAGAGAAAGGCTGCCTCTTTTGACACTGAAGATCCTGAGAAACTGCTTCAGGCTGCGGGAAAATGACTCTGTGATAAGTTGCAATACACCTCCAATGGACACGAGCCCTTTGGACAAATTCAACAAAGTCTATGCTACCTTGAAAAACTATAATCATGCATTATTGAATCGGCAAGGATAGTGTGTAATAGAGAGATCCTAAACCCATTCCCCCTACTGAATTATTCATTGAATTCAAATAACAGACAGAATCATTTTCTTAAAATATCTAAATCATTTTTCACCAAGGCTTGAAATGGTGTAAAACAACAGAGCTGTGTGTGTCCTGCATGGAGACGTAGAAAGTGACGGAAGTTGAGTGTGACAAACAATGTTGAAACATGAACATTGGTACCAGCGTATATGGGGATTACTACCCAACCCCCTCTTTATTTTATCACAAAATTAGAGTCAATATGTTCATCTATAAACCTTCTTTTCCTTGTGAAATCTTTCTCTCTCATATCTGCATGTTCAAGCAACAAGCAGCAGAGGGATGGTTGGCTAAATGTTGTACTAGGGTAAAAAATGATAATTAGTACAAATGGGATTATTAGGAGGCTGCATGTCGTCAGTCTGACTGATCCATGATGTCAAACTAGCCAAGCAAATTCAATTAGGCCTGCAATTACTCCCTGGCGCTAGTGGAGACGTATGGGAGACTTTAAATATTGATGGAAACATAGATGCCACATTTGTTCTACTCATAAAGGTAGACGCATCTTCTCGAGGTAATCGCTAATGCTAAATATGGAGCTGGTCCATTCGTCATGCTGAGCTTCAGATCAGATATGCACATACCCTGTTGGTTTGTTTACACTGGGAGGAGTTTGACATTTTCTATTTCATTTCTTTAGATACAGTGAGACTTGTTTCCATTGTGGTCGTTGGTTCAAGAAATATTTCCTCAAGTGTGCTGTCATTCTAGGCCATAAAGTTGCAAGATTTTTGATTCCGAAGGAGACACATATTTTTCAATTAACTCAATGTACACATTAATGAAAAAGAGTCTGCTCCTACAATTCAAATGTCAGCTGTACGTTTTATAACAAATATGTGCAGCCAGAAAAATATAGCTTGGACTCATTAGAAACTGCATGTACAGTAGATAACGGATCTATTTTGGCAGTTTTAAAATAAATGAAAATAAATAATTGTGCAGTATACAATTACTGAGATCAGTAATATAGGTGTTGGCATACTCCATATTACCCATGAGTAATAGTTGATAGTATTTTTATAAACCTATTATATATACGCAATGAATTAAACCAAATGTAAAATATGCTTAGAGATAGTCATCATTGAAAGGAATTTGCAAAGCCCATTGAAATGTTTAGAAAATTGTTGAAAACAAATGCAGCCGTTGTATTGGCCTGATAATGTAATCAGGCTGCTATTCATAGCATTAACCGTCTGAATTAGTGTTAACTCTTATTGCAGTATCTTATGGTTTTATGAGGACAGAACAGTTTGGAGCCTCTGGGATAATATATTACATTTCCTTCACTGACCCAAAAACATTTCAAATAAACCGTCAGTCACACACTTACCTGCTGTTGAATTTCTCTGGATGCTTCTCCCTCATAACATGGAAACGATGTGCGATTGAGGCATCCTGAAAGAAAGAAAGAAAGACATTTCAGTTCAGCGACTGCAAATAATGTTGAGTTTGTTGCAGGGGATTTTCTTCTCCTCAAACTTAAAGGTCACCTATTATTTTGTTTTTCATCAATATATTATAGGTCTCAGATATATACAAAACATGTCTCTGAAGTGTTTGGCTCCAAATACCAAACAGATCATTGCAGCATTACCCATAATCCCCTCTGTTTCAGGCCTGTTTCAAAAGTGCTGATTCTCTGTCTGTTACTTTAGATCAGGGGAGGGGAACCTTTTTCCTCTCAAGGGCCATTTCAATTTTTACAACATCCTTCGAGGGCCGTACAAATTATTGAACTCAACGTCTGCTTAAAAAACTCAAATCACAGCCCATTCATTTCGCGTTTCTTTCATGCTGTGCAAAGAAAAAGCAACCTCTTAATCCAGATATTTGACCATGACCCGCGCATTCATGCACCGTGGCATGACCACCAAAACAGAAAGATATGGACACAAGATGTGTGCAAATGTATTTAGTTTCATATCCATGTGGACATGATTTAAGTGTGTGTGGGGGGGGGGGGGATCTAACCTCATCTAGGGGGGTTTGGGGGCATGCACCACCAGGAAGATTTTTTTTAAATGTTGAGGTTAAAAGCATCAATCTGGTGCACTTTGAGAGCAACATGAAGAGATCTATGGATACATCTCTCAACACCCATATGAAACAGCAGATTTTTTTCTTTATGGATATTTTACAAATCACTTCCCTTTTAAACTGTATTCTTGTTTATTAATAACAACTTTTTTTTACTGTCATATTAGTATTGTATACCTGTTTACTTTATTCTCTTATTTTTCTATAACTATAATGATCATATAAAGATGTGCCTTTACCTCACTGGTTGGAGAAAAAGCTTCTTATATTCGTTAGCATAGCTAGCTAACCAGATGCTAACAACAACAACGTTATTGACTGTATGATCAGTATGACAGATGAACAGATCGCCTCTGGGCTTTCAACTAAAGACACAGCCACGTAAAAACTGCGGCATGTGTACAGCTCCTTATGGGTATTGCAATTTGTGAAGTCCCGGCCCGGAGCCGCGTTCTGGTGCTCTCCGTTAGAACTACACTCCTGTCAGACGAGACATATACCACGTGATGACACGTTAGGCTCGTGTTGTGTTCAAGGACCCTGACCTCGGCCAGGAAAAACAAGCTTGTTTAATTATTTTGCGGTCTAGATTTCTTGAATTGTTTTCTTTTTTGCGTGTGTTTATAAATTACCTCGAGGGCCGTACCAAATGGTTTCGCGGGCCGTATACGGCCCGGAGGCCGGGGGTTCCCCACCCCTGCTTTAGATGAAAATAAGGAGCCCCTCCCCACGCCCCTCTGAGAGATATTTGGTTAAAAAGAACACAATGGTGCTCTAGGAGGAGATTCAGGTGATAAGGTGGGGGGGGTAAACAAATCGCTATGACATCAAAAAGTGGTCAACATCTGATCAGCTCATTTTCAGACAGGTTTTTATATAAATGGATCAGGACAAAAAGAGAGAGAATCTTTTTTCATGAAACTTTCAGAATCTCTTTCCACAGAGGGGACACGTGTTTATGTATAAAAGACATGAACAAGTGGATTTTGCATAATAGGTCCCCTCCTTGCTCAAAATATTATACATCCTTTTACACTTAACAAATATGATTTTTAATTATTCTGTGACTAACTACAGTATATCCTGCTGGCATTTAAAGATGCTCACATGGAAAGCAACTAAACAGCCACAGCAGAAGTGTAACTGCCTTTATATCCTGTGCAACTTCTTCCTCATTAACCAACTTTCTAGAGTTGTCCCTTGTGTATGTTTTTATATGATGGAAGAAGCTGTGTGCAGGAGTTGGCAGCGGGGTTAAACCTGGGATGGAGAGGTATTGACAGAAACTCTGATGAACAGCACGCTGTCTCCACACAGGCTAATTAATTAAACACACATTGGGAGTAATCACAGCTCCCAGCTAACCTACAGGATGCTGCCGACACCACGGCAACCAAGTTGTTTTCTCTCTCCCTTCCTCCACCTCCTCTCCTCTCTCTTCATGTCACTCTCGACCTTCCTCTCACCCTTTCCTGACTCCCCCCGCCCCCAGTCTCTCTCTCTCTGTGACCTGGGGCTCAGGGTGGGGCCTCATTGGAGCTCTTGGTGTGACAGTGAAACAGTTCATGTTACATATGTTAGTGTGGTGTGACTGACAGAGACGCTCCACCAGAGTATTAACACCATCTCAGTCTGGCAAGAGTGTTATCCAGTTTTTAAGTGAGAACTTACACAATAATAATATGTTTAAAGTAAACCTACAATGTATTTTTTAGAAGACACTTTTTTTACTATGCATTTTTGTGTTTTTTAGGCATGTGTTTTGTGTCTGACAATTTCTGCTGCCTCAAAAGCCACATTTTGGAGGGAAATCTTTCGTCGTAATTTACCCAGATTTAGTTGGTCTTAAATACGATCAGATAATAGATAACTTTGTGCAAAGGGTATATTTAGCTGTCTTCAGTATTTAAAATTGTGAAAAATGTAAAATCAAAATGCAACTTGATTATGAATGAAGTTAAGACATCGAGTGATCAGATATGATTATTATTATAAATCCCCATGTTCTTACCAGATGTTGACAGATATGAAGTATTAGTTGAGCATTATAATGAGCAATTTTGTAATAATTTATATTTTTTGAAAGTTTTACTAATTATGATTCTGCTTTGATTAAAGTTCTTTTTTTCAATAATTAATAATTACATATTGAACTTCTGCCTGAGTAGTAACTTGTTATTATATAATCAGAAATACAATCCTTTGAACAAGGTGTTGTTTGATGTAAATAAGTATTGTACATGAATATCTTTGACATCAATAAAGTATGGAGGGAACTTTTGTCAAGAGATTGTGAAGTCTCAAGTAATGAAGTACAAAGGCATGCAGACAAGTTCTTTCATTTACACTTCTAAGCAAGTGTGAGAAGGAAAATGCTGGCAAGGCCTTCATGAACAACAGACCAAACTTTGAAAAACTTGTGCGGCTCTGAAAACATCTCAGGAAAGAGTGAGAGAAAGTTGCTGTAAACTTTCTGAATTGGTTCCTCTCTCGCACTCCCTCCCCTCTACTGAAGCAATCTGTTTTGACCCACTCCATTTTTGAGTGGCACTATTGAAACAGCACCTACAGGGAGGACCCCCTGCTAGCTCTCAGTACAGAAATGTAGGAGAAGCCAAAAAAGAACAAAATCAATGGAACTTCTCTTGATGTCTCTTCAAGACGCTGTAAGCAGAAGACCAAAAGAATCCTTCAAGATCCCCGCAGACTCACCTCACGCTTCCAACGCCAGCCAGAAAGGTGAAATGATGGATATATCTGAGAGACTGTAACTTCATTTTCTTACAAACAGGACAATAGCTGCAAGAAAGGGAGCAAAAGCAAGAAGAGGTTGTCTCCCCTTTGGTTTGGGCTCTATTATCTGAGATCTGTACAAGTGGAGCTGTGGCTTTTGCAACAGTAAACAGCGATTTCAAGCAGCTACCAGTGGACAAAGCCCTTTGTCGTCCTCCATCAATGCAGCTTTGTGTGCTTTCAGTGGAAACACTTTCAAACAAACCAGCCCAACAACTCTGCCTTGTAGTTAAGAATCAACATCACAAAGAATATTTGACAACATATTTTTTTTGTATATTTGTCTAAATTGTATGATTACAGTATATATCAAAACATTGTTGATATGCAAAAAAAAAATATATATATAGGCCTATATATATTAAATATACTTTAATAAGAAATACTTTTTTCTAAATTTAAAAACAGAACTTTATTTTTTAATTCCCACCACTATTTCAAAACAAAAAAAGCATAATCTTGAGCAACATTTATTTTTTTCTACTACACAGGTTAAATGTGTCACCCATTTTATTAGGTGTAGGTTTAACAGATGCAGATTTTTCAATAATATTTAATATCAATAAATAATTATTTATTGATTTACAGTATTTATTTATTTTTACGAGAAAATGTTTCTACTCATTTAGTTTGAAACATTGTTGCTTTTGGATAAAAAGGCTCTATTTTTAGACCGTTTATGTTGCTTTAACATTGAAAATGTGCTCCTGAAAATCTGTCGATGAAGCTTATAGGACGCAATTGAGAGCTCAAGAATAGCTACTAACTGAAGATTGTGGTGAGTATTAAGTGATGTTTACAAGGTTGAATAATTCATTTTAAACGTTTAAACCAACAGGGATGAAAGGCCTTATCTGCTAATCAAGTTCATGCGATATAATTTAACTCTAAACATCTACTAAATGGACATTGTGTTCAACTACTATATACATCTTAAGACATTGTTAAAAACAAAATGTGCGAGTTAATCCCACCAACACACGTCGGACACATTCACATGGTGCAGCCTTGACCCCCTCGCGGCAGTAGGACATCGTCAGCTCACTCACTCCCTCTCTCCCTCTAGCTGCCCTCAAATAATTACCAATGTAAAAATCTGGCACCCAAATTAATACAGGACATGTGTAATGTCCTCTCATAGCTCAAAGTTTAGTCCAATTATGAGTGGGCCCCAGCAGTTTGATGTGCCTTTCACCACGGGGGAGAGTAATGGCTTTGACAGGAGCGCCAGGGTCATTAAGGCGACTGACTGCATTATGGTAGGGGAGCGGGCGCAGTGATTAGTTCTGTCTCTCACCCCTGGCCCTGATTGAGATCATTACACTTCACGTCACTTCCACATCCTCCCAAAGCGATGGCCAACATTAATTCTCAATCCAACTGGGCCCTGGCAGTAGGGTAGGTTGAAGGGATTTACACAAAAAAAAAGATGGCTCTCCTTTTTTAGGAAGAATCACCTGAGAATGACCTGAGTTGGATAATAATTGAGTTTGTTTGTCAGCTGCTGACACTTATTATTTGAGAGGTATGAGACCAAATATAAAGTCATAAGGAACTTCTCTTTAAATGACTTCAAGGTGTTGACACTCTGCTGCTGATCTTTTGATTTCTACATTTTTATTACAGAAACAATCTACTCTTCATCTGCATAATCTCTGAGGTAATTATTAGCTTGACTTGTCGTGTAATCTTTTTATTATAATTTGAGTTGTTTTCATTCTAACAGAAAGCAAAATAAATTGATGCAAAAATGTGTCACAAAATATGATATCACACTCAAACCCATAGAGAGCTCAACGTCTTTTTAATCCCCCGACAAACAACTTCATTTGTCATCATCACGCCTGCTGGGTGCTAATCCCTCTAACAGAGGAGAGACAATATGGCTTATAATCACTTTATGAACCAAGCACGCCAAAACTGCTGTCTTTGGTTCAGCAACACAGAATCAACCGGTCCCACTAAAACACACACTTGCAGTTGTTTTTAGGGTTTTGTAGCTTAAGTTAACGGCGTGAATGACTTTTATAAGAAATACAGGGGATGACATGTTTTGTCCATGAGTACTCATTGAATCAATACATTTCTTTACTCATCTTCTCTTTATCCAAAACCTTGCAACCAGACTCTGATCCCGATCCATCCAGTTGTACCATGTAACTAATAAAGCTCCTAAATATGGAAATACTCAAGTGAAGTACAAGTACCTCAGGGTTTTTTCCTGAAAGTGTTGAATGTCATGTACTGCAAAGCAATGCAAACATCAATTTCTGCAAAGTATGTTTTTCTTACACTTGTGTTTGAAGCGGGATTTTTGCTAGAACATCCCCTATTTTGTTCAAGCTCTGACTCACCTTGTGTAATACCGTCTAAACGAAGCCATATCAAGTCACAATAAATGTACTAAATCCATCACTTGTTACATGTGTGTTTGATATTTACAGGGAAATTAATACACAGATTTATTCCACACTTTAACCTATTTTCCCTCACATTACCGTATAGTATGTGTAGGTGCCATAATGCTACTTAGCCCAAGTTCATTATTTGTATTATTATTATTTGTTTACGTCACTTTTATTTGTTTGTTGAGCACTTCCGGTCTATTTAAGTCACCTGTTTCATGTCGAGTGCGGATGACAGAGGGTGAGCTTGTGCTGTCATTTTTTCTGTTGACCATTTGGTCCATAGTTACTATGTTATGATTTTGTTTATTAAATATCCCAAAAACTATCTTGCTTCACTATGGACTATCTCTTCGAAAACGCGTCACAGTTTATAGCCTAGTTTAGCCTCTCGGCGACTCTAACGTAACTGGGGATTGAGCCGCCACAGTATGATCAGCACTACAGACAGATGACAGACATTGTTCTCCTCTCTCACAATGTTAACAAGACCTGTCCCCTAATATCCTCTAACATCGTCATTAGAGGCACAGGCTGGATGTGTTATTCAACTAACATTTGTAAGGCCATGCATCACTTATGTCCCTGCCACAGTCTGCACACATCTCACAACACAGAGTGGCTCCCTACTCTGCCACCTGCAAATGTCAATTACCATATTTCCCCCTGACATTTATCAGTAATGGCTAACATGAGCTACGTGAAATAAGCGTCATTATGTTGGAGATGGACAGAGGGGGTGCGTAACACCATGCAAAGACACAACAAGGCTTGTTTGTCAATCAGAGCTGGATGAGGCTTGAGCACATCCTAATAAAGGCCTAACCACATTGTAATCAAAAACAAATGGATGAATGATTATGCTGCTCCTGCAGAAAGTGTGTTTAAAAAAAAGAATTGACTCGACCCTTAATAATATAACAAAGCATCTTATTGTTAGTGCGTCAGTCCATCCTCCTTTATTTATTTCTGTATTTTGGTTAAGCTGTTTACTGGCACCTCTGCTTTTCTGTGACTGAGACTCTTTGTTGCAATCAAACTTAAGTTGGGTGTGAAAGGTTTGAAAAGTTGCCATATGCTTCCTCCAACAGCAGAGCAAAGTGTGCCACCACTGTAACTCACAACCAAGTACGTTTTTCTCTTTGTGAGGTGTTGATTGGTCAATGTGGTTAGAGCATGTTGTGTCATCTTTATAAATCTGATACCGGCCTGCTTTCAAATATCCTTTACATCAACTACATAATGTTTAGGCAACTACAAATTATTTATAGTGTACGTGTATCTGTAAATATGATGCAGGAAACAAAACAATGCAGTGTCTGTCAAAATTAAATACTTTTTTTCTGATACTCAGGACTTTAAGATTTCCATCATGAGTGCATTAGTTGTGGCCCTTGACTCAAAACATAATTAATTGCATGTTGTCTATAAATCTATTACACATCCCATCCATTTGCACCCTTTTTTGCAAATCTGTGATTTTTGTATGGTTAAGTAGTCAAGACAAGCCAAACTAATGAACCATGTATCTAATAATTATGAAATGGAATGGAGCTGTTTGATTTTTAAATGTGTCAACCCAAGACCTTTTAATATACATAGAACTTAAGATTCATGTTTACTTGTTACTGTATGTCATGAATATTGTCCGACTCACCACTCCGATGGAGAAGTAGTTGTTGACGATACTATAAGGCACCGGGTCCCCTCGCTCCTCTTTGTCCGTGGGCGCGACATCAATCTTCCAGCGGTCCAGCATCAACTCCGAACTGTTCTCAATGTCCCGCAATATTTTCAGGAGGCTCTCGCCCTCATAGCCTCGGGAACACAAACCATAAGTGTGTTAAATGTGATGAGAAACACATCCTGATGGTTTTAGGTGCATTGTGAATATCATTTTTTTTTATTTTTAATAATTAAGAAACAGAGTTCGTATACACTTTTAAAGCTCTATTCAAAAGTGATAGATGTTGTCATTAAAACTAAGACTGTTTCTGATGTATAATAGAATAAAGGAAGGTGTTTAAATGCAATGTAAACAAATGTGGGCTTTAAAAATGTATCTCATGAACCAATGTGTTTTTCAGTCTATGTTCCACTTGTGAGCGGGAAACCCTTCACAGTGTACTTTATTCAATATTTTGTGATAATAATTACTTAATCAATCTTAGTCTATGTTGATAAGTCAATTAATCATGTAAGTTCGTTACTACGTTTCAGTTTCCCCAATGTGAAAATATGCTGCTTGCTATTGTCTTAGAAGTTTGGTTTCAAATCATATATGTACATTTCTTAAAACGTTGTTAGTGATAATTCTAATAAAAATTCAGGGTTAAATTATAGTAGTCTCTTACTTTGAATGTAATAAGAAGAATTAAGGCAATGTTTTTCAGTGCAATGTATCTATTTCCTGTCAGTACCTCCTCCCCATCGCAGACACCTCGCCAGGTCGTTGCCCGTGCCAAGAGGAAGTATACACACGGGGGGGTTCCTGTCCAGGTTGGCCTTATCTGGGGGAGCGGGACAAATATTACAACATGATGCGAAACGAGGCCAAACCAAGAAAACAAACTCACTGCAAAGACAGAACCAAATCCATTTTGCAGCAGCATTTATAAAACTACAAGTCAATATGAGCGTTGTCCAGACTATTCCAGGAGGCCATTATTACCTCTCTTTGTTTTGATTGATAAAAAATTGAGGCAATTTTTCAGAGCAAAAACAAGTCAGCACCCAATAAAGGAGGGATGGTGTTTTCTTCCTACACAAATGATGACTTGTATGTTGTTTTCAAACTCACGTAATCATGCCATTTACCACCCTTGAATACGCAGGCTCGGACGTAATGAAAGTGTTTCTATACCAACCGTAAAGTACGCTTTATAATTTCAGCCAGCACAGCAAGAGCTGCTGCTGCCTTAGAAAACTAATAAAAACACATTACATTTTGCTAAAAAAGGAAATTGAGTGTTTAAGTTCTTGTGTGTAGAGAGGAGTTTGTAATCTGTGTGATATAATTGATGGTAGCAGATTATTGATATCGTTGTGATGACATAAAGTATTATAAAATATATCATGTATTCTGTACCTATAAAGTCGAGGATCCATCCCACAGTGCCGTCTCCTCCGCAGGCCAGCACTCTGAAATCAGGAACATCTCTGAAGAAGTTCAGCCTGCAAACAAACACAGTGCGATTGTGCATTAACGTTTGTTCTCCACTTTGGATTTTCCAGTGTTATTGTATATTTAAAAATCTTATTGGAGAGCTTATCTAGCTAGAAATGTTTTGAGGTGTATTCTTATACATGTTGTACTTCCGAAAATTAACCCCAAAATATATTGTAGTAAACTGATATAAGGCTGAAGTGCTTTACCATTCCGTTTTGTTCACATTGACTTTACTTCCTCCTTTTTCTGTTTGTAAAAACTAATAATAAAACAAATTATTGTAGGAAATAACTCTATATAAAAGCATTGTTTTTACACCAAATAGGAGAATTATGTTATATGAACAACTACATTATCAAGTGGTTTCTTAAAAGTTTGTCGAATATATTGCCTCTTGAACAAACTTGCATTACAGACATGTAATTAGACTTTGAGGATTGCAAATGGCAGTCCTGATTCCGGTGCAAATTGAAAAAGGTGATGCTCTAAAAAAGGCACTAAATGTCACTTCGCTGCATGACATTATTCTGTTTTTTACTTGGCATTCCTTTTCAAGAAATAAACAAAATATGAGATTGCGGAGTCCTTCATTTTGATCTGCTCTAAAAAGAAAAAGATACATTTGTTCAGGTGTTGAAGGCTAATGACAAAGATCAGCTTTTCTCTTATCACTGAAAAAAAAATGTTAAGTGTTAAGAGATCTGTGTGCAGATCAGGAACATATATTTGAGCCTACTGCCACTGCTTCACCGCAAACCCCCTCTAATTCCACAAAATAACACATGTCGCATTGACAATTATTCATTCGGTGAGTTAGCCTGCCTGTTCGAGGGCTAATTGGATCATGACAGGCAATGTTCAGTCCAACTTCTTCCGTTCCTTCACAACAACAAAGCCCTAACTGAATGAGCCAGCCTCTGAGCCTCGTATGGCGGGTAAATGATTCGCTCAATTACTCTCCAACTGGGACCACAAACCACATTAGACGCAAAACAGAAGGCCGTGAACATGAAAGGCAACTTTGGGTATATTTAAATACCAAGAAACAAACACTTAATTTGCTATAATTGCATTAGTGAGGAAGCTAATTGACAGCAGTGCGTGCGGCTGCTTCGGCCTGCAGTGTCCAACGGTGACCGGTCACCTCTCTAATGTGTGCGGCGGTGCGTTCACTTGACTAAATGTTAACAAGGTTACAGCGGGGTAAGGTCATCTGGAATGTTGTCAGCTCTGAGGAGAAGCTCTGGGATTGATCTGCAGACAGCAGAAGGGATGCAGGTGATGTTTCAGGGAACGCGCAGGGACACCAAGAGGAGAGACACAAAACAGTGAACACAAGGTCGGCCACAAGAACTTGCAGCTTCGTTGGCACAATCTGTGGCATGGGATTTGTGCACCCTGCCTGTATCGCTGTGAATTTATTTTTTATGAGCCGTTCTGAGATCTAATCAAAGCCAAACAATGTGGCGGCACGGCGGAGAGACATTCCTGTATGTTAGGTGCCACCAAAGTGTTGAAGGAGCCTTTTGCATGTAAATGATCCATTCATTTTCCTAATCACAAATGTGAACCATAGGAAACCTGACGCTGGCCGCAGCTCCAGCCTGCGGAGAGCTCCTCGTCTGTATGCATGATCACATGTGGTATGGTGAGAGTTTCACCCCTCTCTATCCGTCACTCAGCTGTGTCACCGGCTCTCCCTTCACATACGGCTTATGCATATGGAGCTGCCGCTCGTCTGAGGCTACAGCATGATGCCGTCGTCTCCAGGTTTTGTTATGTGTGAACTCACCTCATTTGTGTCTGTGCTGTGTGAGGGAAGCGAGTAAAAAGGTGTAATGATAAAGGGTCTCTCTTGCATGAGATTGTGGTTATTAAATGTGAGCAACAACAGCCTGTTTGTAAACAGAAGTTCATTAGCAGATACTGTATGATATGATGTCTTTCCTTTTTTCTATTTCGATGTTTACAACAATTCACGTCATAATAAAGCATTTAGAAATGCTACTTTATGGCAGCAGGATTGTATTTTCCTTTGAAATATTCATATTTTAAGGTTGTGTTTTTAATTTAAACCATATTTCTTGCAGTGCATTGCTTTTCTTTTGCGTCTTTTGAAATAAAACAAACTAAATGGGTTTTTTACTTTATTCAAGAATTGAGGATGTTATGCTTCCATACAATTCGACTCCAGTACGATTAACAGTCACTTTTATCACTCTTGAATAG
>NC_136905.1:16333186-16660477 GCF_949606895.1 Notothenia rossii
CAGTTATGTCTCATTTGTATATAATATATTATGTAAATATGTCTATATAATTGACACAAAATCTGTGTTTATTCTTGTTTCCTCTTGTGTTAATACCTGACGCAGTAGGACTCACATCAGTATGTGGAACTATAATTTTAGCGTGTACCCCTACGTTCCTTATGTATGTGACACTGTTCCCTTTTTTTCGCGGGGTTCATGCATCGTTCTCCCCTTTTGATACTGATCTCTGTGGGAGAGGTAGGCGGCTCTTCAGCCAGAAGCAATTTCCGTGTTTTAGTGTCGACTTTATGCACTTTAAGTTACTTTTATTACTTATTTTTGTTGTAGTGTCTCACGGGTGTTCACAATGTATTTCTGTGTTGTTTAATTTGTATAGGGGCACGTTAAAGAGAGTACTGACTGGAGAAATGTTTTCTTTCTGTCGCTGTTTCGTCAGGTATGTTGTGTTACTTTTTACGTTATGCCCTTTTGATACTGATCTCTGTGGGAGAGGGGCACGTTAAAGAGAGTACTGACTGGAGAAATGTTTTCTTTCTGTCGCTGTTTCGTCAGGAGTGAAATAAATGTACATCCTGAATGAAGCTACACGTCTGGGTCGTCGTCTTTCTACACAACACAACGCAGAGTCAGACACAGCCGGTTACACTTGGTGCCGTGACGACCCGTTGTATCCGCGACCAGCGCCGTCTGGTCCCCGGGGTAAAGCTGCTGCCCACCGGCGGGAAGAAGGAAAGACTGGAGTGTGTGTTTTTTTTTTTTTCCTCTTTTTTTTTTTTCCCCCTCTCTTGCTGCGACGGCAGGTGCGTTAAAGGGACAGTGTACATATTCAAATTGAGAGATGCACTGAGTCTGAGAGGACACTTATCAATGAGTATATCTGTCTATCTGTGTTTTATCATTTTATTTTATTTTAGTGTTTTATCTCTTGTGGGTGGCTTTAAACTGTGTTTTGATTGCTTTGTGGGATTTTTTTGTTGTTGTCATTAACAATATGGATGTTAGTGGGCATGATGTCACATTTGGGTTGGGGAGGGGCCAGCGACTTAAAGGTAGTGAAAGATTTGGGTTCGCTAGTGATTTCAACCCGACATTAACACCTGCTGCAAGCTCCACACCTATTATGCAGCCAGACCGTAAACTTACACAAGTAGTATCTGTTGAAGCTTTTGGGGAAATGATAACAAGTTTGGCTAAACAGATAGGTGAGAACATATCAAGCACCATGCACCAGCCCAGTGCTGCCCAGCCTCAGTCTCCCACCAATCCACACCCGTCCCACCAGGCTGATTTGTCTCAATTGAAGGTTGTGGTGCAGTCAGACACCAAGGCTCCGCCTTACTTCAGGGGTGATCGTGCTGATGTATTTTCTATTCATGAATGGGAGGACATGATGAGATGTTACCTGAATAGAGTGAAATGTGACACTCACGTAGAAAGGTTTGATCTGATTATGTCAAGACTAACAGGTAAAGCCAGGGATGTGGTGAAAGTGTCAATCCGCAGCCGACCTGACTTGAGTGCGACCGACCTGCCCACAGCTGTGTTTGACATATTAAAGGGTAACTTTAGTGAGCTGTCATACTCTAACTTGCCCATGAAAGATTTTTACGGCACTGTTCCACGTGCTGGTGAAAGTGCTATGGACTATTGGATACGCCTTAACAAGTCAATAGATGCTGCGGACGAGTGCCTCCGGAGGCGAGGTAAATGTGTAGATGACCCCAGTGCAGAAGTGGTCTTGATGTTCATTAATCACTGTCCTGACCCAGTCTCGCCATATCATTCCAACTGAAGGCACCTGAGCGGTGGACCACGGCTGAGGTTCAGGAGCGTCTGGACGCCCATATGAGAAATGTGAGAAAAACAGCAGCGCAGTCTCATAATGTGGTGGGTCTGTCAGTTTATAGTCAGAGCCCTGTGACTGATTCTTTTCGCCCTGTCAATCTGGGGATGTCTCAGGCCTCATTAGCGCACCAACCAGATCCCCCTCCCAACTCTCTACCGGCCACTGCCCTTGCTTACAGTCAGCCTCAGCCAGACCATGCTAGGGTGAGTCCCAAGTGTCCCCCTTATCCCTGCCTCTCTCTACTGTCTCTGACCCAGCCCCTACCACCGTCAACCCACCTACTACCGACGCTGGTGTTCAACAGGTAGTTGCAATGTTTGACAGAGTTCTGGCTATGTGCAACGCTTCCCTTACAACCAGTCAAAGGCCAGACTACCATCAGCCAGGTAACCACCAACAAGCCCACCGTCAGAATGGTCAGCCAGGCAACCACCAACAAGTCCACCGTCAGAATGGTCGACCCCGTTACCAGCAGGCATCTGAGTCCTTTCCATGCAAGGTTTGTGGCTCCAGGGACCATTCAACCCATGCACACTGCAGGCTTTACAGATTATGCCTTAACTGCTTCAGTCCTGGTCACATAAGAAATCAGTGCCCACAGGCCTCTCCTTCCTCAGCCATGCCACCTTCTCCCTCCAATGCTGGTTTAAACTAGCCCGCCCGTGCAGTGAGAGGGATAGCATGGGCGGCACTAGTGACACCCTCAGTGAGGAAAATGACTTAAGATCAACATATGTGAACTGCTGTAGTAATCTTCCTGATGACAAAACTGTGATTGCTGTGGGTTCACATAGAGTTGAAGGAGCCAATGACTTGTTTTATACCCCAGTGTTAGTAGGGGGTCAGTCAACTTTAAGGGGGATGCTTGATTCAGGGAGCATGTCATGCACACTCAGCGAAGAGGCAGAGTCCAATCTTAGAGCTGCTGGTGTCCTCCCTTGTCCTCAGCCTGTGCCAGAGAAGGTGGTCCTAGTTGGCTGTGGTGGCCTTATGACACAACCCAGATGTATCTATGACCTGGAGATTGAGGTTTACGGTTCTAAATTCATTGTGCCAACTTTCCTTGTCCCAGGGCAGAGAGACGAACTCATTATTGTAGCAACGTCATCAGGCCCATATTACAGAGGATGAAGTCTGATGAGAAGTACTGGGAGCTCATCCAGTCCAACACCTCAGACCCCGACTGTGAGCAGTTTCTTCAGTTGCTCAGCTGCATCACTCGTTGGTCTGGTCCTGAACTGCCTGACAAGGTTGGCACCGTCAAGCTACGGCAAGCTATCACTCTAGCACCACAGAAGGAGTATCTGGTGTGGGGAAAGCTACCTGGCAGTGTTCCTGTGTCCCTGGGAGCACTGTCATTGTGGAGCCCACCTCCTCCCGTTCAGCCCCCAAAGACATTATTGTGGGACGGGTTGTGGCACCCATGTGGGGAGATCGTTGGGTCCCTATGAAGGTCCTTAACCCAACCAAGAGTCCCGTGACACTACGCCGCAATGCTAAAGTGGCCGATGTGTTTACTTGTGTCGCGATGGAAGACCTTCCCCTCTCTCAGGGTGTGAATAGGCCACAGACCAGTCAGGCAGCTGACCCTCCTCCCAACTCAGATGCCAGCTCTACCCACACTCAGCAGCTTAAAGACTGTGGATTGGCAGACATCGACCTCGAAGGCTGTGCGGTGTCAGATGAATGGAAAAAGAGACTCTCTGAACTGTTGCTCACTTACCAGGATGTCTTCTCCAAAGACAAGCTGGACTGTGGGGAAGCGAAAGAGTTCGTCCACCGGATTCATCTCACTGATGATCACCCCTTCAGGCTACCCTATCGCCGTGTCCCTCCAGCACACTATCACAAACTGAGAGAGGTGCTGTCTGAGATGGAGTTGAAAGGCATCATCAGTAAATCAGTCAGTGAGTATGCATCGCCGCTGGTCCTTGTCTGGAAGAAGTCAGGAGAGTTAAGGATCTGCACTGACTTTCGCTGGCTTAATGCCAAGACCGTCAAGGACGCCCACCCGCTGCCTCACCAGGCCGACTGTCCTGCTGCCCTTGGTGGAAACGCCTTTTTCAGCACCATGGATCTCACATCGGGGTTCTACAACATCCCCCTCCATGAGTCTGACAGGAAGTACTCGGCATTCACAACACCCTTAGGCCTGTATGAGTACAACAGACTTCCCCAAGGTCTTTGCAACAGTCCCGCGTCCTTTATGCGGATGATGATGAGTGTGTTTGGTGATTTGAACTTCTCCAGCCTCCTCTGTTATTTGGACGACCTGCTTGTCTTTGCTCCATCCGAGGAGGAAGCCCTGAAACGGCTGGAGACTGTCTTCTCGCGGCTCAGAGCCAACAACCTGAAGCTGTCTCAGAAGAAGTGCTACTTCCTTCGCAGGACTGTGGGGTTTCTGGGTCACGTGATAGACAGCAGTGGCGTCTCAGTCGACCAAGAGAAGGTGAGGGTTATCTCAGCTTTCGGGAAGGAGGATCTCATGAACGACGACGGTTGCACCCCATCTCAGCGGAAGGTCAGGTCTTTCCTCGGGATGGTGCTTTATTATCAACACTTCATTCCTGGCTGTTCTTCCATCGCAAAGCCACTCTACGCCTTAACTGCAGGGCAGAAGAGGAAAGCCAAGGGCTCTTTCGGTCGGAGAAGAGCTGGCACCTTTCGAGAACTGACTCCTCAGGATTGGACCCCTGCCTGTGAGAAGGCATTTGATGATCTGAGACACGCACTCCTCAACAGCGTGGTGCTGGCACACCCAGACTTTGATAGGCCTTTCATCCTCTCCACCGATGCTTCCCTTGATGGTCTGGGTGCTGTACTGTCCCAAATTTCTGCTGGTGAGGAGAAGGCAAGACCCATCGCCTTTGCAAGCAAAACTCTCAGTCGCAACCAGCTCAATTATCCTGCACACAGACTGGAGTTCTTGGCTCTAAAGTGGGCGGTTTGTGAGAAGTTTAGCCACTGGCTCAAGGGTCACAGATTCACCGTCTGGTCAGATAACAATCCTCTCACATATATCATGACCAAGCCGAAACTTGACGCCTGTGAGCAGCGGTGGGTTGCTAAGTTGGCTCCGTATTCCTTCGAAATCAAACATATTCCCGGCAGGTTGAACGTGGTGGCGGATGCCCTCAGCAGAGACCCTTTCGTGAAACCTTTGAGGGAACGGTTGCTGCGTGAACCCTACTTGGAGCTACTGGACCAGGTCTGTGACGTCAGTGATGGGTCTGTGCAAGATGCCTTCCGCCTCACCTGACAACCACAGTCACTGGAGGGTCCATCTCACTCTGACGCCATTGAAGGTTCAATGTCTGAGGATGAGGTCTCTTCTCTTCTTTCCTCCTTGGACGAGTGGGACTCTGCTCCTAGGGAGCGTGCAGCCTCCCTGGTTGATCACCTCACCACCTTTGAACCACCTGGCCAGGACACGTTGCATTCCCTATCTCTTTCTGAGCTGCAGTCACACCAGCAACAGGACCCAGTAATTTCCAGGGTCGCTCTCTATGTCGACAGGAAGCGCAGGCCTTCCAGACGGGAACGCTACAATGAGAGTCAGCCGACTCTGAGAGTCTTGAAGCAGTGGGATAAACTGACTCTTCTGAATGGCGTCCTCTACAGGGTCACGAAAGATCCCTTGACTAGACAGAAGAGGTCCCAGTTCGTGGTGCCGGAGTCGCTAAAGGCAGATGCATTATCTGGTGTTCACGACCATGCTGGCCATCAAGGTCAGCCCCGCACACTGTCTCTGGCCCGCCAGCGTTTCTTCTGGTACGACATGGAGAAGGATGTCCGCAATCATGTGAAGCACTGCCACAGATGTGTTCTCAGCAAGACTCCTGAACCTTCCGCAAGAGCCCCACTGGAGAGCATTAAGACCTCTGCCCCTCTGGAGCTTGTGTGCATCGACTTCTGGTCAGCTGAAGACCGTCACAACAAGTCTGTGGATGTTCTTGTGATCACCGATCACTATACAAAGTTGGCACATGCTTTCCCCTGCCAGGATCAGACAGCTAAGAGAGTAGCCAAGAAGCTGTGGGACAACTTTTTCTGTGTTTATGGCTTCCCTCAGCGCCTTCATTCTGACCAGGGAGCAAACTTTGAAAGTGAGCTGATTGCTGAGCTCTTGCAGTTGTCAGGGGTTGACAAGTCCCACACCACACCTTACCACCCTATGGGGAACGGCGGCACAGAGAGGTTCAACCGCACCCTGGGCAACATGTTGAGGTCTCTACCACTTCGCTCCAAACAGAAGTGGCCGCAGATAATACAGACAATGACTTTCGTGTACAATTGCACTGTCCATGAGACCACTGGGTTCGCGCCCTTCTATTTGATGTTCGGGAGAATCCCAAGGCTGCCAGTGGACCTTCTGTTCAGGAATGTACTTCATGATGTGACTGTGTGTGACTACAATGCCTACGTGAAATCCCTCTTGGAAGACCTGCACTGTGCCATGGCACTGGCCCAGAAAAACTGCACAGCGGAGCAGAGACATCAGAGTGACCAGTATAACAAACGGGTCAGGGGCCAACCTCTGTCTGTCGGTGACCAGGTGCTGCTGGCGAACAAAGGCGCCAAGGGAAAATGCAAGCTTTCTGACAAGTGGATGCCTGTTGTGCACACTGTGGTGGCCTCAAAACCAGCCCTCCATATCTACCGGATCAGGGATCCAGAGGGACATGAGCGTGTTGTTCACCGAAACCTGCTGCTGCAAGTCAACTTCCTTCCGCTGGAGGAGGCCTCGGATGGTGAAGATGATGCTCCTGTGCCCGCACCTACCCCTAGCATGACCGATACCGCTCCGGCATCTGATTGGCATGGGACAGAGGTGTCCGAGTTAGACACAGCAGCTGCAACAGCTGGGCCGTCCCTAGCTGGTTCCCTCTCGGATGTTGACGGGGAGGATGGCCGCACCGCCTCATGGGTCCTTGAGCAGTCCCCTTTTGATGACTCTGTTCATCCAGACCACCCACCACCTCCTTCTGTGTTGGTCACCCCCGTTTCTAGTGACCCTGCAACTGCTGTAGAGACCCCAATGGCTTTCCCAGCTCCTCTGCCACAACGGCCCCCTGCCAATAAGCGTCAAGCATCACATGTAGATGGCCAGGTTACCTCACGATTCGGCAGAGTCATTAGACCTGTGCGCCGCTTCATTGAGTCCATGGCACAACTTGAGTCCCTTCTTGAGGGTTGAGATAAGGCCGCGTGCTGTTATTAATGTGTGAAATGTGGCGTGTTAGCCATTATTTGTGCTCTGGTGATATACTGCTGTATTGAGCCTTTTTTTATTTTTCGCTCATCCACATCGTTTGGCCAGGGTGTGGGGTGTAAACTGCACCTCACCTTGTCTGTAGAGTACTGTGGGTTCTTGCTGGGCCCAAGCGAGTCCCTCATTCTCTTATCCTTTAGGTAGGAAGCTCTTATTGCTGTTTCATATGGTTTTGTTGCTTGTTGTAATGGCCAGTGTGTTTATATGTGGATTGTTTTGCGACCCAGAATTTTGCATAATTCTAGCGGGGTGAGTGTAACAGGGACAGTTATGTCTCATTTGTATATAATATATTATGTAAATATGTCTATATAATTACACAAAATCTGTGTTTATTCTTGTTTCATCTTGTGTTAATACCTGACGCAGTAGGACTCACATCAGTATGTGGAACTATAATTTTAGCGTGTACCCCTACGTTCCTTATGTATGTGACACTGTTCCCCTTTTTTTCGCGGGGTTCATGCATCGTTCTCCCCTTTTGATACTGATCTCTGTGGGAGAGGTAGGCGGCTCTTCAGCCAGAAGCAATTTCCGTGTTTTAGTGTCGACTTTATGCACTTTAAGTTACTTTTTATTACTTATTTTTGTTGTAGTGTCTCACGGGTGTTCACAATGTATTTCTGTGTTGTTTAATTTGTATAGGGGCACGTTAAAGAGAGTACTGACTGGAGAAATGTTTTCTTTCTGTCGCTGTTTCGTCAGGTATGTTGTGTTACTTTTTACGTTATGCCCTTTTGATACTGATCTCTGTGGGAGAGGGGCACGTTAAAGAGAGTACTGACTGGAGAAATGTTTTCTTTCTGTCGCTGTTTCGTCAGGAGTGAAAATAAATGTACATCCTGAATGAAGCTACACGTCTGGGTCGTCGTCTTTCTACACAACACAACGCAGAGTCAGACACAGCCGGTTACATACATACGTATGTGCATTTAACTGTTGTTTTAAGACAGGCTTGAAAAATAAATGAATCTATAATTTAGTGATCTACCCTTGTTTGAACAAACTGTACAACTTACCCTGGCATGGGTCCATTCTTGGCCAGGTTGTACACTTGTCTCGGGTTCAGAAGATACTGGAACTTTCTGTATATCCTAAAAGAGTGAATATGCCGAGAGATTAGAAAACATTGAGATGACAGAGACACAATGCAATCATTTGTTTCAAACATCCCAGATAAAAAATGTGGATTAGTTGTAAAATTATGTCCTGTAAATGCCGACGCAGGCCGCCGTCCAATCAGATCGTAATAAGGCAGTGGACTGGGCAGCAGGGTGGGACATACCCAAAGTCCCCTTGAGGAGAAATCATTAGAAAGACTAATTCATTTTAATTTCAATTTCATTATATCAACTGGCTGAAGTCATATTTTGATCTCATAATTTAAACAAATGAGGGCCGGCGTAATAAGTAGTGAGTGAATGTGTTTCAGTAATAACCCAATTAGCCTTGGGTTAAAGAAGGGGGACCAGTCAGGGAGGTGACAGTGAGGAGGGCGTGGAGAGCCGACGGTGAAGGCGGCCGGCGCTTTAGGTTAGTGGTATTGTGTTTTTATTTGACTAAGTAAGCCTAAAGCAATTGGCAGCCAGAGGCCATGCAGCCTCTCTCTGCGGCTGAGGAGCGGGGCTTCAGAGGCCTCTTGTAGCATGTTGAGACAGATTGTGTACTTACCTCTCTCCCTGCTTCCCTCCGCTTTTTGGATTGACAAACACTAGCAGAGGATGAGTGCCCTCTATTGTTGTGATCTGAAAGGGAGATGTCAAAACAAACCGTTGGTGTTTGGAGACTGCAGGATGCTTCACAGGAATTCACTTTCAAGCCATATCCCTCAGACGTTTTATCGAGTATATACGGCACATCCAAGCAATGCCAGTCATCTGTTTTATTTCATAGTTTTCCAGTTTCATTCCAGAGGAGCACAAGTGGTACCTGGATACGGCAAAGTCAGGCCGCTAACCGATTCTTCGCCTGAGTCCAAATGAAATCTTGTGTTAATTATAATATCCAATTATAAAAGGAGAACAATGATGAAGCCCCAAAAAATGTATTTCTAAGGCAAAATAAATCACATAAATGTTCCTTTTATGTTGAGTTTTAGTCAGATGATGTTAAGGATCCCATGAAAAGACTCAAAGCAACAATGTATTAGTCCACATGTTAATAATTTCCTACAGTGTCTGTGGCACACAGCCCGAAGCCCTATCCTTCTAGAAGTTACATATCAGTAAAACAAGTTCACAAATATCAGGTTTCTTTTTTTAAATGGCTCAGAAATGTCCTTAAACAGCAGAGCACTGTCACTTTTAGGAATTTAAGCAAACAAGAGATACAAGAGTATGTGTTTTTGGACAACAAGAGAGCTCTATGCCATGCAGTATAGGAAAAAGTTCAGGCTTTGGATACACAGACACAACTTTTCTTACTGCCGTTTGTTGATATTGCACATTTTCTGCAAATAATTTCTTAGAGGTTATGAAGGCAGGTAATATGAGATGCCAGGTATCAGGTTTAACCAGACAGCCATGGATATACAGTACAGTAAAACAACCCATCTTCCTCTCAGCTAATCAATACTCTCAACCTGATAAATCATGATTCATCACAATTCAGTCTTAGTGGTTATCTGTCACTGCTTTCTAATTGGCAGGGCAGTTTGTCTGGTGTCACATGGGAGGCGGGGTTCCTCTGAGCGGTAGTGAGACTGTGGACAGACAGAGCCTGCGGTGAAGGAGGCCAAACTCACAAATCGCCACATAAACAAGCTCTAATCCAGCGGCCCTGTTTGGATCGCTCCTCGTGCAGTTAGTCTGCGACAACTCGCCCCGTGCTCTCCCTGACACAGATTAAGCGCTTAACTCCCCCTGTCTGCTATCCCAGCAGGCCGAGGGTGAATTAATGAGCTCCCTGTCCAGTCCAGAGTGATCCATTACTTCCTGTAATTATAAATAATAATCTTGATTATTATGCTGGTTAGCCAGAGAGAGGCATAGATGGATGTGCCTGGGATATGATTCATCATATTTCTCTCCCAGCCACGCATAGACGAGCAGTCGCCACGGACAGCGGCAGGTTTCCATCGCCTGCCCGCTGCTGACAGATATTAGAGGGGATCGGAGCGGACTGAGCTCTGCTGTTTAATACCGAGTCCCAGCAGCGCCTGCAGAGCATCCAATCATAGGTCCCAAGACCAACTGCAGAGGTTATTGGTAAAACAATATGGGTCTGTCTATTTTCAAATAAATGTCTTTCTTCAAATCATTGTTCAGACTGATGGGCTATAACTGGTGCAGCAGCAAGTTCACAAGAAATCAACCAAGATATATCAGATCAATCAGATATTGGTAAAGGTTCCACAGTTTAGTCTTGGGGCAAACCGTGGAACAGGCTTTTACTGTTTTAGGAAAAAATTATTCCTTATTACACCAGCTGTGATATGTTTGACTCAAGGACCTTCTTTGTACCGGTTAAGCTCCCCGTTGCTCTGATTTTAAGTTAAATTATTAACTTTTTATGTCTAACTACTGAAGTTGTGACTAATTTTACTAATTCTGCTTCTGATATAAATGACTAAATAAGGGATCAAAAGAAATAGTCTTGTGCTGATCTGAAAGAAATACATCCAGCCTGTAGAATAACTCTGGAAAAAAATTGATATTTTACATCTTAAAGTTTGACATTTTTTAAAAGTATGTTACTAATTTAAAATCGGCAAATATTTTCCCACCACAGTAAAACCTTATTTTTGCTGAAATCAATATGTAAAAGGAGATTTAGATCGATATAGGATAGATTCAATTAAAGCAGATAAATTGTGTCAATGTGAACTAAAGCAGGAAAACACTACACAGAGCGGAGGGCAGAAAGCTCTCACCTGCAGTCCTTGGCCGTCCACAGTGACGGAGTTGGCTCTCTGCATCTTCCCCCGGCTCGACAGACTGCACCGGGAGTCCTTCCTCAGCGTCGACTGCCTTTCCTGAGGTCAAAGGTCAAACAGAGAGGATCCAAAAAGATGTTTCCAATGTTATGTCATGAAAAACTAAAATGTACAATAAAATATATTATGTATCCTCTCTCCAACTGAAATTAATTCAAGGCAAAATAAATAAGACTTTCCAACGGAATTTAGACCATCATTTTGAAATGTAAATACAAAACAAGGCAAAGTCAAAAAGGTTGTTTTTATTAGTTTAGTTCATTATCAGATGTTGATATTCAGAGATTTTTTCTCTCTTTCTATACAACTAGAATACATTCAATTAATCTTATAGAATCCTATAAATTACAAAGATGATTTTTAAAGCCTTTAAAGAAGAGTTTAGCCCTGGTCGGAAAAAGCTGCAATTTGATCTGTTTTAAAAATAATTGTAACATTTTATTTTATAGCCGGCAACTATTAATAGCAGACCACACAAAGTGAATAATCTATGTTTTAGAGATATTTAATGAGAAATGTAGGTTACAATCTTTTCCCCTGAACATCTTAATCAAATAATCAAATAATCTCGTAAAATCCCTCTTTCAGAGCTCAGTGGGAGAACCCAGGCTGATGATTGCATCCTCAGAAAATAACAGTGTCAAACAAGGTTATCCTCTCTCTGCCACGGGACCGCTGACCAGCGAGCAGAGAAGTCTTACCAGGACGACGGGGCAGATTGAATTCGGGGGCAGGATGTGATCCTTCAGGGGTCCGCAGTCACACTCAGGTTTCACATGGGAGGCACACTTGTTATGGAGCTGGCGGAGGTGGCAGTTGTTATTAACAGCAAACGTGTGTCAATAACAAAACATGTGTACATTTTCAGATATAGGCTCAGGATTTATTTGCATTACTTGTGTCAATGCTTCTGTTTCTATTTTGCTATTAACTTGCAACAAACAAGTGTTTTCTGGGTGTAAATTGGTGGAATGACTTGTGAGGTATCAGAGGTGCTAAAACAAAACCCTAAAAAACAAGAAGCAGTGGGAATATAATGAGGAGGTGGCTGCCTCTCCTCAGGTGGTGGCTTACCGTGATTTGACACCACACACAGTGGAGCCCAGTCAGGCCCTGGTAACACTTAACGGTTTTGTGACACTTGTCACACTTGGTGGGACAGTTCCCTTCCACCCAGAAATGATGCATTACCTGCGGAAAGAGGGAGAGAGTAGAGTGAGAAAAGAAACATGGTGCAGAAAAACAAGATGTTGTATACAAGTGAAAACAAGTAAAGAAAGCAAGAAGGAAAGAAAAAAAGGAAGAAGGAAAGAGAAAAAACCCAGAAAGGCCAAACAAATGGTGCCATCTGTGTCTTTAAACTATGCTTGTCCTGGTAATTAGAAATGCTAAGTAGCAGATCGAGTTTTAATTCCATTAGAAGAAAAGAAGCCCTCATCCAAAGCCCCGTGGAGCATCGCTGATCCAAGCGTGCCGATTGGTAAACACTCCAATTGGACGCACCTCTGTGTTTTTCTTGGACTTGACATAGGTTTTGATGCAAGACGGAGGAGCGCGAGCCACACAGCGCTCATGCACTGTGTATTTGCAGACTGGGGAAGAAAGGAAAACAATGAAATGCAATGTAAGACTTTCAACTAGGAAAAGACACAAAACAGAGGGGAAAACACATTTTCATACAGTTTGAAATGATATAAACCAAGGTTTGAGTGATGTGTTTGGGAAAGCTGTTCTGAAGTTTCTTTAGCCACCATAAACACCACCAGGCTTTATTCACACGACTGTCTGAATGTGCTTTAATTGTCTTTTTCCCCTTTTCTGCTCATAGTGTTGGAGAAAGCACTAAAAACAAGTTTTAAATCATCATATGACACTAAAGTTCTTGGTAAACCTCATTTGAATTACTTCCGTTTTCAAAGAGCCAAGTGAAAAATCAGATGGCAATTTTTGAAGTAAATTGGATCACAGTGAAACACCCATATTAAGTTCACAGCAACAGACAACACTGGACAGACAGTAAGGGCCAAGTGTAATGTATTTCTCTCTGTCCGTGCCGATCAATGTATCTGTCGAACCCTTAATGGTAAGTGAATTACTCACAAGAGCAGCAGAGTCCCTGCTTCCCCAGTCCAATTAGCATGTTGAGACACAGGTTACAGTAAGCCGGCTTGTTGAAGTGCTTCAGCCTCCACACGTGTTGCCCGTCATCTTTAACATTCTGGAGCAGAAACACAAATGATTGATTCAATAATTAAGTGATTACATTTATCATTTCACATTCTAGTGGAACAATCATTCCCTAATTATTTCAATGATTTAATTGTCATTAAGATTTGATCACTAGCTGTAGTTAGCTTTCTATTTTTATTTAATTCCTTTCAGTAAAGACTCAGGACAAGTTTTGCCATCTTCCCTTTGCAGTATTATTCATTCATAAAAAATGAAGATTGGTAGGGAAGACTCCTGAAGCTGGTCAAGTGGCTCCATCTAGTGGAAGAAATATAAACCGCTCTCAGTTTGAGGATCACAGGGGATACACGAGAATAAGGAAGCTCTCAGGAAACCACTGGGTTTCATCTGTTACTAAATCATTTTTGAGTTTTACAATATGTATTAATGATGATGATGAATGTTTTTGTGTTGTCATTTACTGCGTCTGACCTTTTTTAGATTATACATGAAGTAGCATGGGCATAAAGAAAAAAAAACATTTCAGATGCGTATTATTTTAAATTCTAGTAAATAATAGTAGAAAAAACGTTGAGTAAGGTAACAAGAGCTGAGGAGAGACTGATAGAAACGGAGCAATATACACTTCTAGGATGCAAACAAATTAATTTCTCCAGGTTGTTGTTCACCCACAAACAGTGTAAGGAAACTCTTAAGTATCAGTTTTTAAATAACACCTTGAGTTATTATAAGTTTGTATGTACAGACATTAAAATATCAACTAACCATTTAAGGTGATTGGTCATTTTTCAGGGTTATGTCTCAACATCTTTTGCTTGGATTGCCAAAAATGTGGTTAACAGACTCCAGTCAATGGCAGGATGAGTTGTGATAACTTTGGTGAACCCATGAATCAGGCCCACCATGAGGTCAAATGTGTACAATACCAAAAAACTACACAAAAAACATTTAATATCAGCCTTTGCTGGGAAAACGCTAGACTTGAAGACCATGTTCGCCTGCTGATGTTAGCATTGAGCACAAATCACAAATGTTTCTAAATACAACTCTTCATCATGACTGTAGACTGTTAGTTTAATAAATGAACATTTTGATATTGTTAGGTTATTGTAAAATGGATACAACCGATAAAAGCTGCTGTACATGTTTTGACTTTGTAAAATGAAACTATTTGAATATACTCCAGGTTCACAATACATGTATGAGATTTCAACTGATAAAGAAAGAGCTGTGTCAAAACTGGAAGCAAATATATCAAGGTGATCCAATTTGTATCCAAAAAGCCCTTTCTAAGACTTTTTTTCTTGTAACATTACAAGTGAGTGGTATCCCTATCTCTCTGTGGCCTCACCGTCTCCAGGCCCAGCAGCACCAGCAGTGGGATAGTAGTCATGCCTCCTTGGATCCACTCCTCCAGTGACACCGTGCCATCGCGATCATAGTCTATCTCCGACATCATATCCTGCAGGATCTACAGTAAACACAAAGACAAAATTAAAGGTCCCCTATTATTCTGTTTTTCATCAGTATATTATAGGTCTCAGATATAAACAAAACATGTCTCTGAAGTGTTTGGCTCCAAACACCAAACAGATCATTGCAGCATCCCATAATCCTCTCTGTTTCAACCCTGTTTCAAAATTGCTGATTCTCTGTCTGTTACTTTAGATGAAAATAAGGAGCCCCTCCCCACGCCCCTCTGAGAGATATTTGGTTAAAAAGAACACAATGGTGCTCTAGGAGGAGATTCAGGTGATAAGGTGTGTGTGTGTGTGGGGGGGGGGGTTACCTTGGTTGGTAATTGGCTAATGGTTACACAAGCCAAAAAAATCGTTATGACATCATAAAGTGGTCAACATCTGATCAGCTCATTTTCAGACAGGTTTTTATATAAATGGATCAGGACAAAAAGTGAGCGAAGCTTTTTTCCTGAAACTTTCAGAATGTCTTTACACAGAGGGGACACATGTTTATGTATAAAAGACAGGAAAAAGTGAGTTTTGCATAATAGGTGACCTTTAAAAAAATAATATATTTTTTTCACAGTTCCACGTTGTATATTGGTAATCTGGTCTTAAATAACGTGGCGATGAAATAAACTCTGTGGAAACTACATTTAATGAGCATATCAATACTATACCCACTTGTCATTTTGATTTTAACGGCTCTTAAATAATGTTCAGTAACATCCTTTGTGCTAAACTCCTGCCACATTGTTGTGAAAGAAGCATGTCTAAGATTGCTGAGAAGGCGTGTGGTTACAAGCCAAGAGGTTTGCCAGACAGGATATTATATTCAAATTCCCATCATTACTGATTTCTGTTAACTGGGATTAAATATGTCTCTTACTGGTTTCAGCTCAGTCACGTCCCACTCCAGGTACTCAGCTACATGCATCATCTGGGAGATAATGTGCTCCAGCTCCTGCGGCGAGACCACAGACAGTCAATTACAGGCACAAAAATACTGTATTTACCTTTCTGTGTATTGCAGCCTTACAAGTTGATGTCCTTTAATGTCTTTGGCGTGAATAGACTGATGAACAGTGTGTAATAGTAGGTTAGGAACGTCATTCTCCCAAACAGAAGAGTTGTTCAGAGAAAAACAAAGGCAGCGTGGGAAGAGCTCCGAGGCTGACGGTTTAATTACAATGGTTACTTTTTAAGGGGGGGGAGGGTTTGATATTGGGATAATAAATCACCATGATGCACTTGGACTTCTTTAAGATGTTAAAAAACAAAATGGTATTATTATTATTATTATTATGTGTATTATCTTTAACATCTGGGTCACACACAATGAATATTTCTGAGCGCTCTGTGTCCTCTTTTCTCTACACTTCCTATACCAGCTTATAATGGGATACTAATAATAGAGTACATTACAAAATCTCTCCCCACACCCCACCCTTTCTCCCTCCTAGTTAACCCATCAATCCATTCTATGCACTTTCTATACTTGTACACAAAAGCACTGGTGCGCTTTCATTCACAACTTTTCTCTTTGATATTTTTTCTTATGTCATATTCCTAAACATGTGTTGAAGTATAAAATGTAGAGAATGGTAGCAAAGGATTTGTGTGTTTGTAATAGTATTATTTACCCCTCAAGTACTAACAAGTACAAAGAGTAGAAAGACAACTTAAGTACTCATTATGCAAAATGTCCACATTATGAACTCTATATATTGGACTTATTTGAATTTGAATGAATGAGCAGCATTTTAATGTTGTCATGGTTAATGGTTTATAAAAAGTATGAGTAATTGAATCAATAATAGAGTATACAATACTAATTTATAGAGAAATGTACCTTTAAAAAGTTATCTTGATATAAATGCAGTGAAGTGAAAAGTACCATGTTTTTCACTTATTTGTAGTTAAGCAGAAATAAAGTGGCTTCAAATTGACACACTTAAGTAAAGTACCTCAACATTGCGCCGACATACAGCACTTAAGTAAATGATTTCTCATTATTATTATTATTATTATTATTATTATTATTATTATTATTATCACCAAAAGTGCTCATGTATTTTTATCATGTTGGTTTGTATATTTTTATGCAAATCATTAACATTCAACAATTATAATGTTCTTAAGGAACGCAAACCCTCGAAGATGAAATGACTCTTAAAGGTGGGGTAGGTAGTTTGAGAAACCCCACCTTTAAGCTGATGATTTATCAATCAACATAATAATTATCTGCACATTTTTAATGTATGTTGTTGGAAGTATTGGACAGGAAACTGTTTGTGAAGAAGTTGTGATTCTATATTTTTTATTTTTTTATCTAGAATATAATCAGCACATAGTGATAATAATTGACAGGAGAGTGTATCCTGTCATAACTGTAATTTGTGTCTTGAGAGCACACATTGAAATACAACCCATTAGACATGACTTGATCACTGATCACAATCAGGGGTAATATCAGGTTCAATTAAGCTTTTTTGAAAAATTAATCCCAGTGAAAGTAGTTTTTTATTTACCGAGCTGTCCAAAGAGCCATTTCCATCAGTGTCATAGAGGCGAAACATAACTGTGGAGACAAAAAACAAAATGTCAATCTGTAGCATACACAGCCTGTGCTCTACACCCTGAGGGTTAGTGAACAGAGCAGTTATAGGCAGGAGAAACACAGAATTCACTGCTCCATAAAACTGCTTTTTTTCCCCTCTCTGCACTTCACTGCAGGTAAATACAAAACATCCTTATACTGAAACTTTAAGTGTCTCCCAATTGCTACTCAAAAGTGTCTCCATGGAAACAGACAGCTCCCACATCTCAGCTGTGATTGGCTCTACCTTTTACATCACAGTGATGCGTTAACACCCTCAAAGTCTGTATGTAACAGAATCTAGACAATAAGAACAACATGACCTGGCCGCAGATCATTTCCATACTAATGTCTGCTCTAAGAGGTGCCCCCCCCCCCCCCCACACCCCATCCTGCCTGACGTGCAGCAGAGGGGAGGAGGGTCTAACACCACAGGGAGTTGACGTCAGATGGAGGTTCGTCAGGCCACTAACGAGGAGCTAAGTGCCAGTTTCCTGAGTGGGTGCGACCATTTGGGGGTTTAGTAAAAATTATGAGAATTGTTACTTCTGTCCACAGTACAAAAGCAGAAAATAGTTTTCTCTGTGGCTCTCATGAAAGAAAAAACTAATTGGAATCACTTAAATCTATATATATTGATTTAACTTAAATATATGTCTCTCTACATGTATACAATCATTTCTATTAAATATAAGAATAATACAATTATGATTTTTTTTAAGAGACAAAAGATGGTTTCATTGAATATAGGACTTGATTCAGCCTTTTCTCCATTGCTTCAATATACTGTCACTCTTTGTTTATAAGTACAGTACCTGAAACAAGGGAAACTGCACGGGAACAAGTTACATTACATATTTGTATTTGTTTAAGTTAATAACAATGGAGACATCTGAGCTGGATTGCCAGAATCTGCTCATTTGAGATGATCTTGATAAAGCGATCAACACAAACAGCATGTATTGAAACCAGAGCAGTTCTTAAACTAACCAGCAGAGGGAGCTGTCCGCCTGATAAAATACCAACAGTGGTGTTCGCAGAGTTTGAGAGGCAGGGATACAGGCAGGAGAAGAGCTCAATAAGACATCATCCATAGTTAAATCCATGATGTGCTAACACACAGGCAGCATCAGTTTAATTATTTAACCATCCTTGAGCTTAATGAGAGCTACTCTACTCAATAATTCAGAGAATGGATGAGAATTATAGCTACGCAGAGAAAAAGGTCTGATGTCCAATTAAGTGATGTTACCTTGTGATAAACGCAATTAAGAGATGTGGGAAGATGTGTGAACAATTGAGAAGGGAGACTTAATGGGAGCTGCAATGATCGTCTCCAAAGAAAGTTATAAAGATAAGTGTAAATGGTGGTAATTAAAAATTAGGAAACCAAATTTGGTTGTAAGACAAAACAACAGGAGGAAGAAAGGCCCAGTTTGAATGCATGAGTTTGCTGACAACAAAATACACCAGAGACTGAAACTCAGAATTTATAACCTCACAAATAGATGCACGACGACAGAGAACAGGTAGAAGAAGATACCTGGACAATATTTCACTGGAAAATAAATATGAATACAAAATCCCAAGGTAGATTGTTTTTAGAAAATATCCAATATATGTTTGGTACAAAATAAGATGACTGTGTATTATCAGCGTTCCCTACTTTTCTCACAACTTAAGATGAGAAAGAAAATAATTCAATGTTTGAGTTAAACACAGCTGAGGACCAACGTAAATTTAGACAATACACTTAATAAATATTATTATTTTGGGGTTTTTCTGATTAATTTATGTTGTTTCAATCTTTTGTACCCGAGCCAGTCCAATGTGTGACTAAGAAGTGTTGAGATATAATTCTCAGCACCTGGACAAGGTAGTTGTTTTTCTTTTTTCAAACCAGTGGTTTTATTTATTTGGGACCAAAGATGTATAGACTTTGAAAGCAAAGAGGGATGGCTAGGAAAGCTGATCCAGGCTTACATGTAACGTGATAGTCATTTTCAGCGGTGAAAAGTACTCTAAGTGAGGTAATGTACTTACAGTATATACACATTTAACTTGAGTCTTTTCTTTCCATGATCTCATAGGCAAATATTGCAATTTCTACTACAATATTTAATTACCAGCTAAAAATATTAGTTTTTGCAAAGAGTCAAGAAAAAATACATTTTGTTATATATAAACTACCCAACAGTATATATAAGTACTGCTGAAACGATGTGTTGATTAATTGATTGACAGAAATGTATAATTGTTAAATATCTTACTAACCATAGTGAAAGGTGTCTGTTTGGCATGCCCTTTTACACCATTGTAACACAGATTACACAGTTAAACAGATGTTTTCATTAACTGTGAAAGTTATATCATACAGCATGTAACCATAGCAACTGTAGTACTGCTGGATGCTGCATTAGCAGATCAGACCAAACCAACCATGAGTTACATTGACTGAACATAAACTTTGAAAAAAGAACAAAGCCAAACTTACTTTCCTTTGATTCCTATAACACACTCAGTATGCCCAGTTCAAAACAGAATAGACTCCACCTCATTCATTATTTTTTCTATAAAAAAGGACTCTGGCTTTGTGTAAAATTGTGAATTGTAATTTATCACAGGATTATTTCCTCAATCCAATTAATTAGTTTTGTTCATAAAATCTGAAAAAATATAATTACTGCCATATTCCATTGATTGCTTGTTTTTATACCAATACCACCAAATGTTCTGAATATTTTTGAATAGATGGTAGCATTGTTCTACAATTTTGCAGTTTTGTCGCTGCTTTTAATTAAAACTGAGCCGTTCTGTTCATCAGTAAAGTGGAACTTCTGTGTGAACTATTCATATCTTAAACTGCACTGTAACTTTTTATTCATGTACTTTTTTTATTCATGTACTTTGTATTCATGTATTTTTTCTTTTAATGTTTCTTTTATTATCTTTTACTGTTTTGAAATGCCTTTGTCTGAATGTCTTTCATTTTTGTAAAGCACCTTGAATTGCCTTGTGTTGAAAGGTGCTATATAAACTTGCCTTGCCTTGCCTTGCCTTGCCTTGCCTTGCCTTGCCTTGCCTTGCCTTGCCTTGCCTTGCCTTGCCTTGCCTTGCCTTGCCTTGCCTTGCCTTGCCTTGCCTTGCCTTGCCTTGCCTTGCCTTGCCTTGCCTTGCCTTGCCTTGCCTTGCCTTGCCTTGCCTTGCCTTGCCTTGCCTTGCCTTGCCTTGCCTTGCCTTGCCTTGCCTTACTGTACAATGCAACAGAGAAAAGATTCATGGTTTGTCCTCTCTTGCCCTTTGTCTTTCTCACTGGACTTCAGTCTGACCTGACTGCTTTCCACCCACTGAGGTTTGACTCAACCAGTGACATTACTCCTGCCCTTATAGTGGCTCAGGTGGGTGGTTGCGTTTTTTATCTTTCTATTTTTCTATTCAGCTCCAAGTGTTTCATCTCTGCAGTTCATAAACCTGGATTTTTGTACTTGACTGTACAAAACTGACTTTCTAGATTCTCAATGTATAAAGGCATAGGAGCCAAAAGCCTTGTGATGTGGGGGGACACTCACACTCCAGCTTGTCCTCAGGACGCCCGCCCTCCAGCAACGAGAGGTAACACACGATGTCCTTCAGCTGCACCGTATCCAGAGGCTGTGGCAGTGCGACTGTCTTCAGAGGGGTCGAGCTGCCTTTCATCAGCTTCAGCCCTGCAGTGAGACGGATATGAAAGGTCAAAACATCCTCCACAATGCATCTAATGTTAGCTCAACAACATGCTGGCACCACATTAGTCATACAGTGAGATTGATCAATGGTGGGTGTCCAGTTCACAAAAGGCGAACAAACAGTCCAGTTTTAGTCTTTGTTTTTAAATCAGGGCTGTACTCCTACAAGTGATTTGAATGGATTATAGAACTATACTGTTCTACCGTTTTTCAACCTGATCTCATTGTGTTCAAACAGTAAAGATTAATACATGATTACTAACGCTGCTATTCCTATTGATTCCTTACTCTGGTAAACTGACATAACCGGCTAATGTACATCAGCTTGTTGTCAGCTATCTACTAAAGGTCCTAGCTTAAAACTGCATTCAGCTTTTTTATTGGCACTTACGTCACTAGTTTTTCTTTGTGGTATATCAAAAACTGTGTGGTCCCATTTGCATGAGCAACACACGGTAGAAAGAGGCATTTGTGTTGTGTTGGTATTTAATACCACTGACGAGAGTAATTGCTTCATCGGGTTCATAAAATATGCAACAGGCCCAAGGCTTAAATATGGAAACACAGTAAGTATAGTCATTAGCAATGGCAAACAGGTGTGCAAAATAGAATTACAAACTGAAAAGAAAAATGAGAAATGTACATACATGCTCATCTCGCCGTTATGAGCAACTTCTCCGGGGTACAAATTCAAATTCAAAAGCTTTTATTGTCATTGTACAGAATACAACGAGATTTATAGTCACTGCTCCAGCGAGTGCTTTGAAAACGCTGCGCACAAATGTATTTTTTCTCTTTCTCACAAACAGGTTAGCTTTGACTCTAGTCTACATGCTGATTTGCAAAATTATTATTAAGGATTATGACAATAAGAAGGCCACTGTTATTTCTTAGCAGTTTTGAGTGCATTTGAAATAGCTTTTTCCCATAAAAGCAGGTATCAATTGAGATTACAGTGGACTGTTATGGGGGAGAGGAGCATTCAGCCTAAGATTAAAGTTTTCCATTTAGTAGTCTACTTTCCAGTACTCACTATGGTCATGTGTTTTGGGTAATGACTGAAAGGACATATTTAATACAAGCAGCTATGTTAACATTTTCTTACAGTCAGTGTATATACACAGCTACAGCAGCCATAAAATAAGTTATTATACCGTTTGCTTCTAAAGTGCTTTTATTGGGAAATAAACCTCTTGTTAACGTTGTAAAAAGAAGACTCCTGTGTGCAGACTGAGCAGTTTATGGTAGACGGGACATGTTAGTTCTCCCATCTGAACTCAGATGAGGATCTGGGCTCCATGGTGTGAGGACTTCCTGTTTAAACTAGATCAATAAGGCCTAATAAACACATTCACAGCAGGATGCACTGACTCAGCTCAACACATGCTCTGGGAGGTAGGGGCAAACAATGTGCATTACATAAAAAATGCAAATAATACAAATCATGTTAGGTGATGTGCCGAGTCTACATTAATTTCATTTTCTGTTGATATAAAAAATGTGTGAGACTTTCTGTATATCCAATGTGCCGAATATTTACCCATCATGAAAATATGCAGATATCTTGTATTACATTATGTAAGATATAGAAATAGAAGTGACACGCAGGTTTTATCTCTGAAACAAAAAACCTTTATGTATTAAAGGAATTAAAAATGTTTTATCGGATGTGCCTGTTGTGTTTGTAAATTATATTTCAGAATATGCAAGCGAAGGATGATTTACTAGTTTTAATTGTCCTGCATTGATCTCTTTACAATGCTTAACTGATGCTAGTATATTCATTGCTACACTGCAGGTCAAACACTGATTTTATCAAATGTCAGCAACTTGTTTTTAGGTAAAAACCCCCTGCTACAAATGTTCAGCTGAACTGTAGCAACATTATGTGCTAATGTACTGTTCAATCCCCAGGGAGAATCTTCTGCAATTCCATCAACTGAACGGTAAATGCTGCTTTTGATCCTGACAGGGCAATCTCTGCTGCTGTAAGCTTGGGGTAAATGCACACCAAAAAGCAATAAAAGGCCATTTTATTATTTCAATTACTGCATCTGTGTGTTGTGTTGTACATTAACATACATTAATGATAACAGTTTTACACAGTACATCCTCGTCTGTAGCTGATTACAGCAGTTATCAGCATCATGGAAACACCTGCTTATTGTGCTGTTAAGAAACATTTAATATTGTGAGATCTATTGACACGTTTCCTTGCACCCTCTTAGTTTCATGACACAGGTGACTGTTAGCTGTTTAACCCTAAGCAAACATTTGGTCATGCAACATCCATATTACCACTTGCTTTAGTTTGCTGTCTTTTATAAGGAATTTGATCATTATTCTACAAAACATCCTGTGCCTGTGAGATTAGATTAGTGTTCAGGCTTTACATGTGTCCTACTTCCCAAGTCATCTGCACATCATGCAAAAACACTCATAACATCAGCACTAATTGTATGTCATTATCAATAGGCAGACATTGGACAGTGTAAGAAGCTCCTTTAATAGCCTCAAACACAACCAAGAATCAAAGTGAATGCTAAGAATTAAAAAAAATTACATTACAGGTGATATGAGGTCAGAATTGAGATATTGGCCGACACAATGGGATGTTTGGAGTATGTTCTAAGAGTCAATGCAGGGGAAGGCTGTCTCTATTATCGATAACTCATTGTCACAGCAGAATCAAATATAAGTGTAAATACTGTAAACAAAGGAAACCGAAGCCAAGACAATTGGCAGCCGCAACATAACAAATTGCATTGTGTGCCACCGAGCTAAACTTGGCAGGAAATCTGTTATTATCCGATGGCACAAAACACGGATTCAAAAAAATGTTGCGGCTGTTACACAGTAAAGAAAAAAATCATCACCAAAAAGTCACTAAGGAAATGCTGTTGGAGCATTATGGAATAAGGGACAGACACATTGGTTGCACTTTAGCCACAAATGCTGCAATGATTTCATTTAAATATTAGTAACTAAACACCAACAGCTTGAGGGTTTGTTATGGTAAATACTTCCTTTAACACTCACCAGAGACTCTGGGTTTGTCAGAAGATGAGGGACTGGGTTTGGGACCCTTGTTGCTAAATGTCATGAAGAGGTGTTGACAAAACTCTTCGGGGAGTTCGCTCTCCAAGAACGTCTGCATGAAGACCTTGAAGCCCTCAAAGTCGATATCCTAGAAAAAAAAACATGATAAAAACAGACCATGTTGATTGTCATGGTGAGCTGAGCTGCAGTTTAAATTGTTTTACTTTTGGGGGTGACGTCTGCGGTCACTTGCTAAATGTTTAAAACTCTTGTTACAGGTTTATGCACTCAGAAAGAGTGTTGATGTGGGTGGTGAAGCTCTGTTAGAGTGCTTTCAATGTTTTTGCAGTCTATGTTCTGTGGTCTTACCTATCATTTATTTAGATTCAAGAAACACATTACAGCAGTAATGTCTCCTAAAAATAATAATCCCATACAAACAAACTGCATTGTGAATTACATTTCAAAGCACATTTTTGACTGTCTCATGTCTTTAGTCAAAGTCACTGGAAGTCCACCAAATGCCGGCTTACAACATGAAAACCAATTAATGTTTTTTTAAAAACCAACCAAATATTTTAGTTTTGTTTCAATAAACATCAACCACATTTTAAAACTGTAAACATAATCCAAGGACCACACATGTCTCCCTCTAAACCAAACGAAATATTGTATTTCAATTATATAGGAACCTAATTATGTAGGAGACAAGATTGCATTTGTTTACTGTATATAAATGCATTTCTCTATGAATGCCGTTAACTTTATTGCTCTCTGAAAACATGTTTTTGTTCTTGACCGTTGTGTTGAGTTATCAAGCGTGACACCATACAGTATGAGCAAACACATCAACAACAATTGAAAGTGAGAGGTGAGCGTTACCTGGCTGAGGATGTCGTGCTTCTAAATCCGCAGCATTGTAGAAAGAAAGAAACCCAACAGGTTTATGGTTCATGCAGTTATCACAAAACTGCATGGCTTCATATCAAAATGTGCTACAGTAAATGTCCATTTTACACCTAAGCATGTGAAAACCCTAAAAAACGCAACGTGTAGTTCTCTGGATTAACTGCCACGACATTAAGAGGTAATAACTGTCTGGCATCAATTATCAATCCATGCATAGTGGATTACATGTGTAAACCTAAAAAGCACTGATCACTGTGGATTGAGATTATGGTACTTTCTTTCCCAACCTTAAATATACATAATCAAACAAATAGGAAATGTTAAACATTTGTATGTACAATTGTTAACAGCTATGTTCTTAAAATCAAACATATTTATGCCAAAATAACACATATACAATAATGTTATTTCTCAATGTTTAGGAATATGCAGATAGGCACATAAAGTATAAACTGTACATACGTACCTCCTCTGGATTGTATTTTGCCAACACACCATCTCCATGGAACTCCTGCAGCACATCCTTCAGCTTCTTGGTGGAGTCTGACGGAAAAAAACGAGGACATGGTAGTAATTTGTGTGTTGTGTTACATTTCTGTTACAAAGTTTGGCTTCTTCTCTCATTGAGTTTGTATTTTAATAATAAAGATGTATTCACAGAACAGTCTGGTCTTTGTCAACACTTTGAAGAGCTGCTGAAACCTGGTCATGGTAATTACTGTCGATGCAACACCATAATGTCTGCGTTACACCCTCCCACTCATGAGTCAGATATGAAAAAAAGTACCTTATGCTGTTGACTACTGTGTCACCTCATGTCAGCAGCACATGCTAGCTTACAGGCTAAACAAGTTCCACCTAGGAAAAACAGTTTGAACAAATATTCAATCCTAATAAAAAAAAGCAATAACACAATGTAAAAAAACAAACTGCGTTCAAATGCATACAAGATTAAAATAACCAAAGTAATGGTATCAAAATATACAAAAACTGCCATACTGTAGGTAATCATGCAGGAAGGCTTATTACACAAGAATAACATTATTATCCACCACGAGTGAAAAGTATTGCGTGCATCCGCCACGTGATTCTGACTTTCATTCTTGCTTTATGCTCGCCTATACATTTAATGAAAATCGGACCGGTAGGTGACCAAAATGTCAAATGTAATTCACCTGTTTTAAAAATACAGTTTTAGCATTCAGTAGACAAAAAAATATGTTGAGCATTGAGGGATTTGCTGTGATAATTATTACTGCAGAGTGTTTAGGCTTCCCGCTACTGAATCCATTTACTGCACCACAGATACCAGGTTATAAATGTAACAAGTTAATTAAAAGTAACATTTTCATATGCAGTTTAGGGCCTGGTTCACCCTTCACAAAGCTGTGGTTTGAACTTAGAAGTGCTTCATATTAGCTTAGTTTTCTCTCACCTCTGAAACGCAGATCTTTGGCTCCTATCGTGGATAAAGCTGTGACTGTACTCCAAAACATCATCATCTAAAATTGCTGTTCATTAAACAGCAAAGCGTGTCACTGATTGGTAATTAGCTGGTGCATTTGGATTTAACCTAGCAGGTAAAAAAGGAAAGTGTACTGTAGTTGTTGATTATTTTATTTTCAAAATCAGTCAAAGTTGGGAAAAGTGTATCATTAATGTTACATAATGTATTTCACTATATTAAACTTTCCATACATCTGTTGCTAAAGGTCTATTAGTTGCAAAGCATTATTAGAAGCTGATTTTCTGCATCCATTAAGATGTGCTTTTGAGCTCCTCTTAACAGCTTTGTGTTGGCTGTAACAATGTGTTGCCTCAGGCACTAATGGCTTGGGACCTTTGATTTTTTTCAGTATGCATTTGACCAACAGTGAGTAGATATAATTGCTTCGCATTGGACTGTGTGTGTCATCATTATTGACCACCTTTATTAGAACGCTGTCTACACAGACCCATTACGAAGCAGAGTGATTACGTATCCACCGATTGCCTGTCACATTCACCAGCCACAGCTGAATTACAATGTATTTTCTTAATCAGGCTAAATATGAAACCATTGTGTGGCACACATTAGTCAGAGGACATGACTCATTTCTCTAGGTTTCTAAAACACACTGAAGATCTTGTCTTGCTCTGAAAGTAAAAGAATGTTCCCTCTGTGAAGCAGCACTGGGCTACATAATACACACATTAGCAATTATATCAGACAAAGAGAGTCTAACTGTTGTGAGATAGATCTCAGGTGTCTGATTCGGTGCAGAGCTATTAAAATGTTATGAAAGTGGGCCCGGCTCACTTTAATGAGAACGAAGGGAGACATTCAGTAGGAGGCGAGATGAGAGGGGAGGCTAGCAATGTGATGCCCATTGTTGCTGCTCAGAGAATGGGATATTTTATAACCTTTAGCTGCACAGTGCACAAAGCGCTGCCCGGAGCTCGTTGAAACATGATTATCCAAATCTTTCTAGCGTGCACACACGCCTTCACGCAGGCGTGCAACCACACCGAGACTCTTTAGTTCTCTGTTACTGCCGTGCTTTTTTTCATCCTGCCTTTTATTCCAACACAACTAAACGCTTCTGTTAAACCTCACGACTATGAAACATTTACTTGTTTGATTCCAAAAACTACTTAGCCACCACAAAGCAAAACAATGTAAAAACACAGAAACAAAAAACAGAACCTGATTGGCTCTCGAAGACTGTGAATGTGGAACAATGTTGACAATGTATGACAAGGCATAGCACATTTAAAACGAAGAATTGTCATTACCAAGGAAAACAGTGGAACTAGAGATCTTAGGTGAAGAGCATCAATTATTAATATTTATAGCCAGTTGGTGCAGTAGTTGAAATCTTGAAGGTATCATGTTTGACACTGAAAATAGCTCTGTAATATATTCCACCCTGTGTCTACAGCCTGGTACAAAGAGCACTTAGGATATATAAAAGTTAAACACCAACAACACTATTTCTTGTCACAGTGAGTTCCATTGTTTTTCTTCCTGCAAAACAATTTACTCCGACTTGTACTTTCAAAGTCCGTCCAAAACTATGTGTGGGTGATGCACAACATCCCACAGTTAGGCTGCTAGGTATCGTCATATTTTCCGTCCTTGGTACCATTTCAAATGATGAAATGTGTCAACATCTTGGAGCGTAACATAAACTCCAGGCATCCAGAGCACAGTCTGCTGAGCAGGGGAGCCATTTGTTGGGTTGCAAATTAATCATTCAGAGCTAAGGCGGTACCACACAGATTACATGCTTCAGCAGCTTGAGCTACCTACATTAGCATGACGAACATGCAGTGTGAAATTACGACGACAACATTTTATCAATAGAAGAAGGGACGTTGAGATTAAGCAGGGAATTAAGTCATAATGTAGTTTTAAAGCAGACACAGAAATTCTCTTGATATTTTTTAACTGGGTGAATTGATGCTATCGGAGAGAATGTACTGTATGTATTGTTCTGTTAATGTCTCTCAATGTAAAGAGAGGATTAGTGGAGATATAAAGGCAGAAATTGGCATCATGCCAACTTTCCAATAACCCAACCTGATGAAGTGAATATGTGCCATTTGTTATGGAGTGCTCTGTATTTGCTCCAGGAGTAATATTTAGAGTTTTGAAAATGAAGAAGTGAATACGTTGCACCTGTTGCCTGCCTTAACAGTGGTCACTTCTCATCTTTTATTGTTACAGGTTAATTATTATATATGTTAAAATGTGTCCTAACAATAGTAACCAATGCTGCACGATAAATACGAGGGTCTGTTATTGGTATTGCCCGTTACTGCTTTTTTAATCTGTGATCAATTAAGTTAAAAAGTGGTCAAAGACATCCCTGAAATCAACCTTTTGAAATCAACGTTCTGAGATCCACACATTACAATGAAAACACTGGTTGATGAAATGGATTACTTGGAGCTGAGCACCTGTAATGGATTCCTGATTATCATAACACCTGTAAAATGACACATTCAAGCAGAACATGATCACACGTACAAAGAGACACCTAGAAAAATACATTCTGTCCTTATCACAGCCAGGCACAAACAGAGAGTCCTTGTCCTACTCACACTGAGTGTAATCCTGCAGCAAGGCGAATTCAGTTGGGGTCAGTGTGACCCATTTGTCCTGGCTGCTCATCGTGTTCAGGCCTTTTCTGTCCGTCAGTCGAGCATTCCCCGGGCAGCAACACACAGCGGGGAGTTTTACTCTGGAAAAAAAATAATATCAGATCATTGCCCATTAACAGCGGCACAAATCTCTTTTTACTTCATGGTTGTCAAAATGAAAAAGAACAGTAAATTCACCAAATACAGATGCACCTAACTAATCTATATATGGCTGAATTGGAGCTTGTTTGCAATAAGCTGTGTTTTTTCCATATTGTAAAAGGTCCAAAAAACTCTAGATATATCAATACACACAATTATTTCGAAATGTCATTTTGCCTCAATTCCCAAACACTGATATGTCACTTTCCCCAGTTCCCTGCCTCTGTCTGTAGCTGTCATCTCAATACTTGGCAAAAGAAGAGCCAAAATGGGATTTGGTGTCTAGATCGCCATGTTTTGATAGATGTTGTAACGATTGGACATTTCAGGCATTGACTTTTATGTGAAGCAGAACCGATGACTACAGAATTCAACATAATTAAACATTTATGGAGACCATTTTTTGGATGGAAACAAGTAATAACAGAAAAGGGCATATCGCATAATGGGACGTTTCTGAGAACATTTGACCTATGTACATAACATATACATAAAGTCTACGTTATTGTTACTTTATAACACTTGGAATATGCATAGTATACATATGTACAGGATTATTTGTGATTCAGAGGAATGAAAAGAATATGGGAGTGAGGTGGGTGACATTTCTGAAGAAACGATCCACCCCAACATAAAAACCCAAATCTACCATCGGCTTAACGGATGTTTTCAGGGTGAAGCATCATGAATTGTTGGCAGCAAGTGGAAGGTAAGAGGAAGGGTTCTTGTTTGAAAATAGTCACAATGGTGCTGCTTTTCAAATGACGTTCCCTCAGCTTGACTGGTTGCTATGATGACAACACGATCAACAGTTTGTCAGCTGTTACTTGTATTTTTTAACCGAGTCCAATATGTAGTGTTTGACTAGAGGTAAATTAGAAGCTGCAAGTGTTCCTATTAAAATACAATTAAAGCTATTTAAACAAGGTTTCATTCATTATGCAGAACCAAAACAGGAATGCAGCGACTGTTTAAAACAGAATCGTGCACAATACAGGAGCGTGGATCAAGTGTTAGCTGTTGTGGAGGAGGAGCTCCCATCATACTGTATGAGTACAACATCAAGGCTTTCCCTTACAGTTTGTGTAGCTGTCACATGTGTGTGTGTGTGTGTGTGTGTGTGTGTGTGTGTGTGTGTGTGTGTGTGTGTGTGTGTGTGTGTGTGTGTGTGTGTGTGTGTGTGTGTGTGTGTGTGTGTGTGTGTGTGTGTGTGTGTGTGTGTGTGTGTGTGTGTGTGTGTGTGCGTGTGTGTGCGTGTGTGAGATCTCCAGTGTGAAAGGTATTCTGAAACCAGAAATCAACAAGTAGTCATGTTCATTCGTGAGGTGGATGGACGTGTGTGAGAAAATAAATTACATTGATGAGTTATAGATGTGTCTAATTTAGCTTGGACGTCTGTGTGCCTTTGTTTATTCAAGTGCGTGTGTTTATTAATTCATGGGCGAATACATTTGCAGAAACTTTCCTGATGGTACAACATGATACCTTGAAGGACCCCTTTATGAAAGGATAATTGCATGAAAAAAATATATACAAAATAAGAAGGCAACATTAGTATTATATTGACACAATGTAAAAAGGATAAGCAACACTCGGTACAATTTGCAGCCACCATTGATTTTGTGTGAACACGCTGGGTGCGTAGGAATCAGCCACCCTCACATAAACTTTGATCTGCAGCTGGAGCTGAAACTATAAAACACTCTGCATAGTCTTCAAGGTTTCGTACACAAAGCCAAAGAAGGAGCTGATAGAGAATCTTTGTATTCATCTTAAATATCTGTGACTCTAGTACTCCTGCCATGCACTGCACTGTAATGATCCTCTCTCTCTACCCAATGTTGTAACTGCAGTGCATCCTCAAAACACTCTGCTGGCATCCATTCAACAATCAAACCCATGTCCACAAATGTCATCATGGATCAGTGTCCTCCAGTGATCCAGTGAGTATATTCAGTGTGGATCCATGCTCTGTTCACCACACTGACACAAGATCTAAGCTCAAACATCACTGATGCCATGCCGCTCAGATATAATAGGTAGTGGCCACTGCGACATACAGCACCATGAATGAGATGTGGTATCAACATGAAGCTCACCTGCTGCAGAGCTGGGGTTGACCACCAAGAGAGGAGAAGGGAGGAGTCCTCCAGGCAGATGTTTTCAGATGAAGCTCCTCAGCCACATTACTGCCGTATCCTTCTTTCGGTCTCCTGTCAGCTGCAGGGCAGAAGTGGGTGTTTGTAATTAGATAGAGGGTGAGAGTCTGTGTGTGAAAGAGAGGAGACGAGGGAGCAGAGGCAGCAGCCCTCTCCGCTGCATGTCAGAGTATGAGTATGTGGATGGTGTTTGTTTTTCTGGTCAGAGCAGCTTCGCTAGGGATGTATAGTGGTGAGAGAGTGAGAGCGCAAGGGAGAGAAAGAGGGAGAGCGCGAGAGGGGGAGAGAGAGAGAGGGAGAGAGAAAGAGGGAGAGCAGAATTATCCAACACTGCTCTGCCTGCAAGGATCAGTTTCCATACTCCCGCTCGCTCACGTCACATCCCTCTCTCAATTCCTTCCCCCTCCCTGCTCTGAAATAAAAAAGCCCTTAGATCCTCGGCTCTATTGCTTTTTTCTGTGTGTCTCCCTCTACTACTCCCCCCGCCCCCTCCCTCCTTCTTTAAAGCCATCTCTACTCAACAGTGGCACGCATCAACCGACAGCATTAGCATTCAACGCGACAGGCGGTAAGTGCAGCAACCTGTGGGATGCCCTAAGAGAAGCCGGGAAAAAGAGGAAGATGAAGACAGAGCGAGTAGAGGGCGGGAGTAAAGCAAAGCGAGAGCAGAAAAGATAAGAAATGGGGACAAATAAGAGAAGAGAAAGAGGATGAAGATGATGAAGGGGGACAGGAGGTGGAACAGGACATTTTGTAACCAATTCTTTATTCCCCATCTTATTTCCTGGGGACACAAAACATGAGGTATGTTAGCAATCACAGCATGCATACAGTGAGTCTATCACTGTATGCATGCTGTGATTGCTAACATATTATTGAGTTCACACTCACTGTGAGTGTGAACTCAATAATAAAATACCTATAAAAACCTTACGCTGAGAACAACATATTAAAATGTGCAGAAATCTCTGGTTTAGATCTTTGGAAAATAGGAATCCAAAACTCCACGTTTACTATCAACGAAGCTATATTTAAGGTCGACATTAGGCTACAGTTTTGAGTGACAACGCAAATGTAGGATGATGCGTAAGTGTCCAGATTTCAAGAAAAAGGCTTAATCATTGTTTACGTCTATTGTAGTCCCCTCTTACAATATGGCCATATGTCCTCGGGGACAGGGGATGAGGAGGTGAAATGCGCATTATTAAAATGTTTGTTCGCCTCTAGGATCCACTCGGGCTTGAAATTACTCATTTTTATTTTCATTTACCAAAATCGCCATGTCTCAAAGGGTAAAAAAACATAACTTTTGTGAAATTATGTTTAGAAATAAAGCTGCTTGAGGCTAATGTGTTCTTCCATCATTGATATTCCAAACAGTGTCATGACATTTTCGGCACTTAGCCCACTCTCTCATCCACAGAAATGCATGATGAGTGCACATATCGAAATGAGCTCAGATTCTTAGGTGGCCTCACTGAGAGCAATCAATAGTAATGAAGTCAGAGGGTAGAGACACAGCATCAACACATGAGCCCAGTCCAGTGCATTTGATTTATATAGCCCAATATCACAACCCTCCCACAGGGGCCTTTACATTCTCAAGCAGTAAAAACACTATGTGCTTTTCAACCCAATTAAGTGTGTATAAAAATATACATGTATACAAAATAAAGATATATCCAGAAGGAGTTTAAGCAGATCCAGATAGTTTAAGACAACTGGACAAGACAGTGTTAATTAAAAAAGATAGCACTTATTTGATATCATTTCATTTGATCAATGAATCTGAAAACAAATCAATAAAATAAAATATTAGTAACAATATACATAATTTAAATCACACCCGTACTGTACACTTAAACAATTGCACACACTGTTTTGAGAAAGACGTTATGCGACACAAATTCAATATTTTAAAATAATAATAGGGAAAACATGTACATCGCAAAAATGTTAAACAGAAAACACAAGCAAAATGTTTACTGTTTACAATGAATTGTTTTTATTCTAAAATTACCCACTTTTGCAATATAGTACATGCTAAAGAGCAAATTAGCATGACACACAACATTGTTAGGCACTCACAGTATTTATTCTAGGAAAGGGAAAGATAGTGTTTAGTCCGAAACGTACTTTACATTGCGGTAATTCTGAAGTTAATATGAGATAACATGTAAACGATGAATAGTAATGGACCAAGTACTGAACCTGTGGAACTCCAAACATAACATGGAGATTCAATATGTCTTCTTTCTATATATATAGTTTCCTTAAGGTCACAAAAAGTTCATCTATATTGTTAATGGGAGACATTTTGACTGAAATCCAGGTGTCAAAGTGAGATCCTTTGCCATCAACCAAACAAGGATTCACTATGCCTCTAACAAACTAGTTCATACAAGGTGTTGTCCAAACACCTCTAAAAGCAATAGTGTTTAAACTATTTTATGTTTATTTATTATACATGTTAAATTGTTGGAGTAGCAATATCTTTAAATTGTATTGGTATTATTCTGAACTTCCCAATGACTGTCTAGTTTTCCATGAGCCAGATATTTAACCTCCAGCTGCACATTTGGAGATAAAATATACATTGAGCTTTACTAGTTATATAGTTATAGTTTATATGTTCAGAGCAAAACCTTGCTGACGTTGACATAAAGGTTACTCAATAACAGTTTCTGCTCTGCTGTTTTGGCGTTAAGACCATAGACTGTATATATAAAGGTTCAAACCAGTCTGGAAGGATAAAAGGGCCTTAGCATGCTGCTTCCTGGAACAAACGTATTGTCTTCAATTCATTTACCAGCCCACCTTTAGATAACCTTTACATTGCTCACACGTTTTATGCAACTTCCCGCCTACAGGATCCTAAGTTTAATTTGACCCACAAGCCTCAGCATGGATTGAGTTTCAGGAAAGATTGCTGAACAATGATCCAGATATTGGCAGTCTGTCTGGGTAGCGGCTAATCAGTGTGCACATAACATTTGTGTTTTAGCGTTGCCTCCGGGTCGTCTGTGTAGGTCATGTGGGCGTCAACCTTTGTGTCACAGAGGAAGAGGTATTTGAAGTATTGACATGTCCTTCACATGTAACTGTCAACATTCAGATTCCCTATCTACCGTTGTGTTTCTGAAATGTCTTTTTATTATATGTTCTGTCTTCTGTCCTAGTTTTCCCATATATAAAGTTCTACATTTAGGCAATAAGACGGTCTCTACTGTATGTGGACAGAAAGACAGCCTGTACTAATTAAACCAACATTATACATCCAGCTCTTGATATACACAATAAAGTCCGAGCCCACTCTATATTAATGTAAAACTTTGCGGTTGAGTTTTACATGGAGATTACATACACAGTTTTACATGGAGATTACATACAGTTTTACATGGAGATTACATACAAAGTTTTACATGGAGATTACATACAAAGTTTTACATGGAGATTACATACAGTTTTACATGGAGATTACATACAAAGTTTTACATGGAGATTACATACACAGTTTTACATGGAGATTACATACAAAGTTTTACATGGAGATTACATACAGTTTTAAATGGATATTACATACAGTTTTACATGGAGATTACATACACAGTTTTACATGGAGATTACATACAGTTTTACATGGAGATTACATACAAAGTTTTACATGGAGATCACATACACAGTTTTACATGGAGATTACATACAAAGTTTTACATGGAGATCACATACACAGTTTTAAATGGATATTACATACAGTTTTACATGGAGATTACATACACAAAGGATACATGTCAGATATGTCCGTCACTGGTGAGAGTGTCAGACCTGCTTCCTTACGAGATCTCTTGAGGTCATTGTGTATGTGGGTCAGGCAGACTATAGGCAGGTTGGAGTAGCCTCCTTGGCAACTGCTGCATCAATACAAATTCAAATCAAAGTTTTTAATTTGTCTCAATAAACAGAATCTACGTTTAACAGTCCTGCGCCACTTTCCTGTACTGCATTTCAGAGATTGGAAGTTTTGGTCTCTCATAGCCCAACATTATTTTCTCCCCAAGTAAACCAATTTAGTCTTAGAATGTTTTCTTAGGAGAAAATATGTTATGGCGTCCTATGTCCTCTTGAAAAAGACACTTGAGGCACAGAAACCCAATGTTGAGACTGGATTCAAAGATGGTGATAAAAGTAAAAGCACCCATTTGATTTTGCAAAAAAATTGAACCCTGCAAATTAGTTCAACCATTTGAAACCACCTCTCAAACACCCATGGAGCATTCAGTAAGACAACATTATGGCTACACTGCAGAACAAGGGATTATTGCTTTGCTAGACAAATGGTGCTCAATGCTTGTGCATTATTCATTTTGTGCTGCCTGCACCAGTGTCATGTACTAACATTAAGCTAGTAAGTGTTGAGAACGAGACTTGTAGCAGCAGGAATGTAGTCCAATATTTTAAGGCCACAAGACATTGGTGGTAAAGCTGAACGTTGGACTCATACATTACCCTGACAGAACAATGACTTTATCATTAAAGTCTGAGTCTGCAGACTGTGTTTTCTCAGAGGATCACATATGCCTGGAGCAGGCTGTCAATAACTGCTTGAGGTCAGTGATGGAGAAAATGGTTTTCCAACATGGATGGTGAAAACAGTCTGCATTCATAACTGGAAACTGCTTCTAATCGTTTTTAGGAAGACACCATGGATTACTTTTTCTGTAAAGTGTTAAAGAAATAAAAGTGTATGATCATTTTGAAGAATTCATTAATAATAAATGAGTAATGAAAGCTGTAGGTGTTGGATCATCGTCTAAAGGCGGAGTGGGACTTCCTTTTTCTTTAGATCTCACATTGATACAAATGTGTATGCCGGTGGGGAATTGTCTTACTCTGTTGAGCTGCTTCTCATGTAAACTTAAAGGTTTAATCAGTATTAAGATAATTGTATATATAAAATATGTGAGAAGTCATAACAACAATGCTTCATCATCACACAGTGGCAGTTTGCTTTGGCCAGGGAGGCACAACATTGTAAAGTATTGACTCCCTGAGTGTTAGCCAGAGCTGATTCTAATGTATGACGATTACAGCATGGAGCACATATTGCAGCCTGAATCGTCTGCCATGACCAGCAGATGGGTTGTAGAGTTAATTTATTGCCATGTAAATCAACATTACAACTTCTAAAATCCAATCAAATCAGCCTGTTACTCAGAAGAGAGCTGGTGTCACCACCATAACCCGCCTGACTGTGACAGCTGCCCACAGTCGATACATCACTTCTACACCACTTCTGGCCTTCTGTGCTATAAATAGCAACCTGTGTGTAGAGTCTAGTGCAGAACACCATGGATCATAATGGGACCTTTACGTAAGGTCTTGTGCCATGCACCAACACAGGCTGACCCTGGGTCTTCCTTCCCGTGGGGATGGGGCTAATGCTGGCTGGTTAACAGACAGATGGGTCTCCCGCACTGAGATCACATCCCCAGGCAGAAGCAAAAGAGCATCAAGAAAGAAAAAAGACTGACGTACAAACTCAATAATTAGACTCAAGCATCTTCCATTTTGAGGAAATGTGTGAGTACGTTGGGGGAGTGCTCATGTAGTTTTTACTTTGAAAGCCCCTATTTCTTGTCAGTGAGATTATTGTCTCCATCAAACACACCTATCATTGCCTAGCATGGCAGCTGGTTTCTTCCAATGAATCATGTCATCACATTTCGCACAAAAAGCTGTTTTGAGCCTTACATATAAGTGTTGGGTCGGCTAGAGACCACGCAGCCACATCCACCATGCCTGTGAGGAACTACAGGCATGTGAGATGCATTACGGAAAGAGGACTGTTTGTCTAAAACATCAACAATGGTGAATTTCCTTGTTATAAAAGACCTGCGCTGAAAGCTTTGCTCTAAAATGTTCCTCCTGACTGGCGGCGGTAAGAGTGTTTATTGATAGATTCCTTATTCAATCACCTGCCTAGTATTCGTTGAGTGCTAGGCTGCAATGTCAGGTTAGAGAGAAGGTATGAAAATACTGCAAAATACTTTAAAATTGCTTAAAATATATATATATATATATGTGTGTGTGTGGAGGGACTCCCCTCCTTTCCCCTGCAGACAGTTGGTGCAAAGCATTGAACTATATTATCAGAGCATGAGTCACTGGAACATTCTGTGGCTCTGAGGGAGCAAATCACATTTGTTCGCTCTTCCCATCTGCCATGTAATGAGGAAAAGAGGAAAAAGAGGGAGCCACACAGACATACAAGTTGAGCTGTAGTGTGAATTTGGTTTAACTGTTAATACAAAGATACAACTAACATGTGTAGATTAAACACACATTTAAATGTGATGACATACAGATACAATTACATATAATTGAGAATCTGCTCTTTTATTCTTTCCATCTTTGCTGCAGTGTGGGTCGGACTTATTTAGATTTCCGTTGATGCAGTTGGAATCTCTGCGGCTACTGTACTTTTATTTATCTTGACAGCTCTTTAAAATCACTTTGACATTATTTATCAGCATAAAAAAGGGACGAACCAATGTGATTACAAATGAACTTAAAGGGGACCTATCATGCAAAATGCACCTTTGTACGTCTTTTATACATGAATATGTGTCCCCGGTGTGTCAGGGAACTCACCAAGTGTCAGAAAACACAACCCTCTCTATTTTCCTCCGTACCCAAATCTCTAAAAACGGGGCTTTAACGGATCTGATACGGACTGATCCAGATTTGAAAATAGTCTGACGTCAGTGATGAGGAGCTCCGCCTATATGGCCAACTCTTCACCAATCAGGGGAATGAGAGGTTGCCGTGGCATGGCAACAGCATGGTAACATGATGCTCGTAATTCGGCCCCCTCCTTTGCAGGGGGGCGTGGTCAGCTGCAGCGCATGTAAAGACAGGGGTGGAGGAGAGCAAAATAGAGCGAAATGAGGCATGGCTAAAATACATGATCTGTTCGGTATTTTGAAAATAAAAACGTATAAATATACCTTATATAGGTATGGCCCTACAATATATTATTCAAATATAGCATGATAGGTCCACTTTAAAGTCACTTAACATTTCACCAATGATGAAAATGCCAACTAAACAAGTAGTAGGCAATCTTGTAAGTTGTAATGAGGGAAAATGATGATGCAATGCAGGTGTACAGTGAAAAAATGTAGACAGAAATGTTAAAAGTAAGTCAAATTTGGAAATTGTGTTATTAACTAGCCCATGACCCCCTATCATTCTGAAAAGATGAGTACCCTGATACACATTAAAAGATTCAAAGTTTGCTTTAAAAGTCATAACTCATTCACGCCACTGTTTTAAAAAATACTTCTTTCTCAACACTTGGTTCAAAATGTTGTGAATGCACTGAGGTGTACTAATGAGGTGAATCACAACCATGCATTTACCCTCAAGTACTGAAGCAGTCGTCAGCACAACGAAGGTGAAGTTGTCTGGAGCATTCGGGCGTTCAAACGTTTTCCTGAACACTGCTGATGTGATTTGTACTCGACCCAGTGAGCAGAATACATTCTTACGCTAACGCAAGCGCTGTGATGATATCAAACTGGCATGTGAATATCACATCTCGTGGGGAGCAGAAAAGGAGCTGCACTCCTGACTTTCTCTGCGGTAGGTTGACATTTTTGAGTGTGGTTTTGTCTGGCCATATTTCATTTTCTTTTTTTATCATTAACAAATCCAATTTGTATCCAAGGCGCTAAGCAAATTCCCCTGTAGCATAGAGGTTGTCCAAAAAAAGGCTTACAAGACTAAGATTACAGCCATACTAACTGCGGGGCTGTACTTTGAAACAGTAGCACTAAATTAATGTTAACACTAGCATAACGACACAATAACAAAGACAATGTTAAAATGCTGTAGGTTACAGGAAGGTAGGAAGTTTTCAATGGTTACCGTCTTAGTTCATCATGATAGCGGTCTTATTACTTGTTGAGACATCTTACTAATGTAGCCTGGTCATAAAGGATAGAGCAAGTTTTTTACATTTCGTGACATCATCACTGTGTGCCTCTCTTTGCGGATCTCTAAATGTCAACACTTCTCCTAAAGTGACAGCTTTTCATTTACAACAGTTTGTCAGTAACTGTCTCTATTAATAGTTGTTCACCTGGTTACACTTATATAACCCATGTTGTATAGCCACATTTAAATTCCCTAAAATGAATCCTCTTGGAACCATGAATGTCTGTACAGAAAGCTTTGCTGTCTACATGCTGTGTACACCCATCAAAGAGCCACTGGTGCACTGACTGACACAACTCCTCTTTACCATGAACGCACACATTGTCATATTCTCTAAAGAACCACATGTTTATCACGAGAGAGACAGAGATAGAGAGTTGTTGCCATTCTTAGGCATTAGTTGAAATAAGATTACATTTTTAGATGAAATTGTTTTTCAAAATTCATTCTTTCTATTTTCCGATAAACCAGAGGCTGTAAAAAAATAAATAACCACTGGTTTGTTTTGTTGCCCTCTTTTACATTACAGCCAGATCTAATTCTCATTGGTTCACTCATTGATCGTCTTTCTCTAGCAACATTTCCTCGTTCCATTAAGCGAGACCCCCAGCAGAATTCCCTCACCGCCCATTAGGAGGATTTCATGTAAAGGTGAAGGCCATATCCTTCCACACTGAGATCAATATGTCAGCTTCTCCACCGGTCGGATGATCGCTTCAATAACCCAGTGGATCATTAAAGAGCAGAGAATAAGAGCCGAGCAGCACAGAGAAGGACTCTGCATATTTGCCTGTAAAATTGTATTCGGTAACTATAAGGTCACCTTTCATATTTTCATATCATACTAAATGGACTAGATAATGAAAAGAAAAATATCAGTCAATAAACTATCATCTAGTGGGAGAAATGGGTTTATTTTTCTCTTTTATACCTAATGGGTAAACCCACTCTGAATCTCACAGAGTAGATTACTGCTTCTGTATTTGTCTTTATGATCCTGATACTTGAAGTGTTTGAATTCTACTCCACAAATACTACACTTTAACTCCATTAAATGTGTCTCAAATCTTTAGGTAAGTACTGTATCTCCATATTTTGAATGGACTGAAGTATTAAGTGTTATTTTATGTGCTAAGAAATTATTCTACTTCCGAGGCTGAATAAGCTAGACTTACATTCATGTATAAATCTATTTTGTGGAGATATGTGGTTCCGTACAGCCATTAAACAGCCCAAGAGTAGTCTATATAAAAAGAGCTAAAATTAGCACAACATTAAACATTTAGACCAGAAAAATGCAACACATGCATTTATGCAGCAGTGGCATTATAACTAAAACATCTTGTAAATGTATACTTGTGGAATACTGACAGGGATGATTTTACTGCTCTATTAATACGTTTGATAGTTTAAGTATGTTATTGTAATATGTACATTCTGTTACTCAAGAAGAGATTTGAATGCAGGACTTTAAACTTTGTTTTTGGAGTATACTTCAACCTAGATAAACATCTGAATACATCTTTCTCCACTGAATAAAAGTAACCTGCAAATGAATGTACATTGTTTCAGTTCATCCTGTTCAGACAAGCTTCCTTTAACACTCAAACCCAGCTTCTTGTTCCTTAGCATAGGCTAGAGCTAAAGACATTAGCAAGTCTTGCTAGCTAAATGCAAAAAAACAAATTTAACTGAAACGTTATTGCAGTCATGATACTCACGTCTGTTTGTTGATATTTTCTGTTGTTGAAAAAGGCTGGGAAGAAAACTTCAAACTTGTACTAACTCCATTTACTTTGCATGTAGTGGAGGAATGAACACATGCTAATTGCTGATACATTATTAGCTTAGAGAACAGAGGGTCTAACCTCGGCTTTTTTCTGTGGTGAACATTGTGGGTTTCTTTACAAAACACAAAATGGACCACTCAAAATAATCTCAAATAAAATCCAGCATAATTGTAATGATATACTACTGTATATAAAAATGCATTCTAGAGGTTTCTCAATTCTTAAATGTCCCCTCCTCGACTCCTATCCTCGATACTTAGTCCCGCCCACAGGAGATGCGAGCGGAGGACTGAGGAGGGGAACCGACGAGAGAGGAGGGGAAATTTGAGTATTGAGAAGCCTGTTATGTGACCCCCTCCTGAGTCCAAACCTGTAACCATGAGTTGGCCACACCCTAATTAGTGATGTCACAGCAGGTGCTTGGTTTTCACCCCTGCTGGAAATGAGTGGCAGTGACATCACTGACCAAATCATGAACAGTTTCAAGATTCAAATTCGAAATAAACTATTGCTCAATAATAAAGTTGAGGAGGTTTCTTTTAAAATTGTACACACAATATAGGCTATCCAGCAAAAAAGACACTGCAACGATTTGGACTTGATATTGAATATTCCTCTACGTTTTGTAATCTACAAGAAGAGACTATTGGCAATTTTTTTTAATGAATTCTTCTATTGTAGAATATTGTGGTATGATGTAGAATGTTTTATTAGGAAAAAGACGGGACAAAAGGTTCAACTCCAAAATATTTAATCTGAAGTATCAAAATGTATTTTTCTTTCCTTTTTTTCTTTCTTTACTTTATGTAATGTCTTGTTGCTTTGTATGTCCGCCCCTGGACTTTGTTGTATGTAGAATGTATGATGTTCATGTGTGATGTTGAATAGATGAATACATTAAAATAAATAAATTAAAAATTAAAAACATTCCATTTTTAATTTATATGCACAACAGTAACAGTGAAGCATTTGCAGTGAAAACCCTTTTTATGTTTATTTAATTGAAAGTTACGCAAGTAGAACATTCAATGAGAATTTAAACCAAAAATAAAGCAAGTTAAAATATAGTGCTCAAATATGAAAACGACAATCAATTAAAGTAAAGTATAAACCATTCATATTTGACAGTATTTCAGATAAATGAACTGAACTAATAAAGAGAGGTAGTACTGTATATGCACAATGAGAAGTTCAAAATACATATACAAAGATGTAAACAGGAATGTAGTCAATGTAAAACTATTACTGCTTTTATTAATTTGCTTTTTTTACCTACACCATACAAATTGTTGCAAAATGTCATTGTACCTGAATATAAAAACAAAAAGATGTATCTTCTTGTAGTTATAAAACACAGAGGTGATTAGTGTTCTAGGTATTCCCAGAGTCATTTTAATAGTGCACATGTACATCCAAATGAGGTCATTATGTACCTACAGATGTGATGTGCACCTGTGGTGTGAACACATTTATTAACATTTCTGATATTTCAGTGAAGCCCATGGGTGTGCTGCACATATGTAAAGCAGCGATGCCATCTGTAGACCTGTTAATATGACACATCATGAATATTCATACCGTTTTCACAAAATCCAGTCATTTACATAAACCGCATACAGTACTGTGGTGTTGTTATAATAATTCTTTCAGTTTCACACTGAAATTATAATGTTTACCTTAGTATGTAAACAGTACTGCTTTTATGAAATAATGTTTTGTGGGAATGAGATCAAACATGTACATACAATAAGATATCTTTCTCATAAATTCCACAAACTCATATTTTGCATTGTTTATCACTAAACAGTTGTTAATTATTTATCTAGGTATGATTTTGTGAGAGGAGGATTTTTCTATTATTTATAAATATGACTTTGATATATCAGGGGTTAATATTAAAGTTATGTTTAAGTAGTATCATATAAAAGTACAGATTTTACACACTCTTAAGGGCGCAGGCATAGGATATTTTGCATTGGGTTGCTTTGTGATGAGACTGATCTCACACCCAATAATTTATTTAATATCAACATATTTAAATGACATGGAATATTCATCTTTATGCATAACACCCGAATGAAATGAAATTATAATCTATCCTAACAATATATTTTTAACATCTAACATCAAAGTATTTTTCCTGTTTTTTTTTTTACTGGACCTTACTATTTGAGTGTATGACTTAATGCCTCTCAAAACCATGGATGTAGGAGTGTTGTTGAACACAGCTGCCACTTGTAAACAGTTTGTGGATTTACAAGACTTTTGGCAGTTGATAACAGCACCATCTGCTGAGGACTGTGTGTCACTCCCACACAAGATCTGGAGGCTGGGAGGAGGAATTCATGCGGACAATCTGCTCTTTCTACACACACACACACACACACACACGCTCGCACGTCACAAACCTCCAGGTTGTCTGGTATTTTTAGGGGAAATTAAAAGTGGAGATTAAAAATCTTTTATTGCAATAAGAAATTGAGAAATAATGTATCGTACAGTGTTGTGCAAATCAAAATTAAAAGGCAAAAGTATAAGAAACATTTTCTTATGAGGTATATGTTGCATAGTAAAGGTATTATATAAAAATGTTAATTTATTAGTACTTTAATTATCACCGCAGCACCTCTGTTATTACAGTGTAGAGAAAAAAGCACAGAAGACATTTATAAGGAGGGAGAAATGTGAGAGTCTTGTTTTATGGCTGCTTTACATGTTAAAGCATAAACAGACCTTAAACAGTTATACATAAAACGTTTAAAGTGAATCAAGCAAAAGCTGAGGTAACTGCGTCTCGTACTCTACATCAACAAATATTTAAGGTCATTAAAACATGTATGGATGTATGTCAATGTCAATTTTGACATAAAAAAGTAAAATGTGGTCTGAGTCTTCTTATGTTGACTCAGTCGGTCTTCTTCCTGATGCTGAACATCTGGGAGAAACTCCGCAGAGCCCAGTACAGCAGAGAGAGGGAGACAAAGGCCTGGACAACACACACAGAGAGAAGGGTTAGCAGCAGATAACTCATTATACTTTCTTCAAAATAACGAATGCGGCACCATGTAGGAAATCAGATTTAGCCAAGATGACAGTGTAGGTGACTGTCATAGAATCATTAAGAACAGACACCAGCAGTCTGTTCTCTAAACGGGTTTGAAAACCGGCTAAGATGTTTGACTGTAAAAGGGTTAATGAGCCGACAGTTTGTAGGGCATATCATAAAATGCTCTGTTGATAAATTGAATAACCAGTGTTGGATGTTATTTTCATTCAAATGGATCGCCAATTAAACTGCCATTTAAGTGATTCATTGTTTGTTCTATTAAATATCAGAAAATAGACCAAAAAACATTACAATTTCAGAGAATAGTTTACATGTGTTTTTGTTTGTTTGTATTGCTTGTTTAATGTTTAGCCCAGTTAAATAGAAAATGCTGTTACTTTGTGAAATAGACGTTCAATTTTCTCGAAGTTTACTTACATATAAGTATAATACATTTAAGTATAATACATTTAAGTATAATACATTTAAGTATAATACATTTAAGTATAATACCGCCAGGGAATGTATTTATCTGGTTAGTTTATTTAGCTAAGTTTTAATTCTCACTCCTTTTTTTCTCCAAGCACAGGCATATTGCCTTCTCCTGTGATAAGGCAGAGTCATTAACGATCTCTGATTCAGATAATCACAGGACAGCGTTGATGGAGAGGGTCAGAGAGCAGGAAGGACATCTGGGTCCAGGGACAGGATTTACAGCGTCTTGTAGAATAATAATAGTGATTATGGATCAGGAGTGGTTAAGTATCAGTGACGGGGGAAGCTGTGTCACTTCGGTGTCTCAGAATATGTCTATGTCAATTCTCCGGCTGTAAATTCCAATAAATCTAAAGCATCTGAGATCAATTCAAAGCTCTCCTGTGTGCTCCTTGTATTCTTGTTCTTTGCTCCAAAAATGTCATCACATATTGAGAAACTCGAACCAGCAAAACTGTTGATTCATTCTCTGAATAATCAACTAATTGATATCTGTAAACGTGCCCCACTCTCGACAGAGAATAATCCCTTATTTGATACAGAACAGTACGTTTTGAAACATTAACTTGACCTTTTTCCCCCTTGCATGATTTGAAGTGATTTATTTATATACATTTTCATGTGGATATTAACTGACAAACATTTGTGTGCCTCGACAGGACACTGAAAGCACTATGTTGGTTGACCAGAGAACAATTATTTTGAATCTGATTTGCATGCTGCAAAATGTTACACTGAGTAAAAACAAGATGGTTTTCATATAATAATAAGAAAGTGTGAAAGGTATTATTTACGACCAGTCAACACAAACACTGAAAGTGAATCCCTAATTGAAAGATAACAGTGAGAAGCTGCGGTCTCAGGATTATGTAGAAAGTGGGCTCAGAGGTTAAGGAGCAGGTCTTCTCCCCTGATGCTCTCACGATGAGGTCGAAAAGGTCTCCGTCATGGGGGACTTCTTTTTTCCGTGCGGGGCGGGGGGGGTTGAGCCAGAATACGCCCTCGCCTCCACCCCTCGCTGTGCTCTGGCTCATAAACTGCATCCTACATCGCAGGCCGAGCCAAAGCCAGACCGCTGTCCATCACAGGCAAAAAAGCCTGATGGGAAAAAGCAATGTTTCCTTCTGGAAACCGCAGCTGTGTTCCTCTGAGAAACACTTGAAGTGAGAGAATATAACACAGACCCCTCTCTGCTGTTCAACCTCGCACTACCTGCCTCCACTGAGGGACAATAAAAGATTAACGATAGAAAAAAAGGAAATAAAACAACTTTTTAAAAAGGTGTTTTTTTAATCCACTTACACCTACCTGTCAAATGTGTGCGTGTGTCATATACCTGTACTTTTAGACTTGGAGATATGAGATCAATCACAAGATTATAAAACTATAGTCTGATCTTTGGTGGAATGTATATATTTATACAGAGTATTTTCGATTATTTGTTGAAAATATTTGACTTTTTACTAGTTTATTTTTCAAATAGAAGACAATATGATGAGTTCATAAAATATATTGAAATGTTATAGAATAAGCAACATATATATATATATATATATATATATATATACGTAGCTATATATTAAGTTAATACCTTAACTTTAAAACTTTAAGAACATTTCGCAATTAATATGTACTTTTAAATAATCATAACGGAACACTTTTGCAGTCTGGCATTTACCCAAAGTAAAAGTAAAGGAACTGAATACTGGATTACCCGCGGGTTTACCGGGAGTTGTGGATAAAAGTAGTTTCCAACAAGGGAATCAGGACTCATATCAAAAGTAAACATGATACAAAAATGTGGCTTCTACCCGATAAAGTTGTAACCCACACCCTTGCTGCTCCTGGTAAATCCACTTAACAATAATTTAAATATGACAATTAAAAGTCTAAGTTCATTAAAGGAAAAACAGATGCAACAATACAATTACATGGGGCTGATTTGCATCCGTCTTGGAGATGGATTGGGATCGAGAGGTTTTCCTGAACCTTGCAAATCACATTTCAGTCTGATTGAAACATGACAGAAGTTTCTATCAAAGCCGCATGTTGAGGCAAAGGAAGGGCACCTATTTTTCTCTGTTCCCATCCCTCTTCTAGCCCCTCTACGCTACATTTTAATGGACTATGGAGGAAATCCATGTGGGACAGATTACATAGTGGAAGGAAGCGGGTTTGATCGTCTACAAATAAGCACTACAGCCAGACAGCAGCGGCTCCCAAAGTAGAGATCTCAGCAAATCGTCTCACACTCACTTTGTTTTGGGCAGAAGGTACTTTGTTAAGGGAAGTAATACAATAAAGGCACGGACATGTGGCTTTTGTACGTTTTTTTTCCCCTGCCTCATTGTTGAAGTTTATTTACTTAGGGGGATACAGCTCTTAGTCTTTTACTGGCCAAACGTTCTTCAAAATAACTTTGACATGGTAGATTTTAGGTAGCACTTATAGTCTGACAAGTACATCAATATTGGGGTGTTCTAGAGGGAATAAAATCCACTACCAACTTTTTTAATATTTCTACTTTAACATTATATGCACTTTGGTATCATTAATGAATTCTGACTGTTATGTATTCTTATGCCACACTAGGAACCAACGTCATTTATTTGTTATCCCAGTAAAGGTAAGTATCCATGAAGGGATACCTGAAATAAAACTGGTAAAACAAGCTATCCTATCTGAGAGTACTCACAACAGTCCCGTAAACTTTGATGTAAATAGCTGCACTAATAAAAATAGGAAGACAGTAAAAAGGGATATTCCTATTTATCAACAGAATCAACGTAGCAGCAGGATGGTCTGACTGGCAGCTACTTGTATGTGTTCTTTTGCTATTGAAAATAATGTGAAAGTTGTATCAGACTAACCCATTGTATTTCTATTGTCTATGCACATTACAAGCGCTATGTCATTTTGGAATAGTCAAATTATTATGGCAGTTCAATGCCAGTTCTACTCTCTGTATGTTTCTATGCACTCTGTACACAGTTTAAAGGACTCTTGTGACTCCAGGTGGCTTGCTGGCTCTGGCTTGCATTCATCTACAAGAGTCATAAACCTTTTGCTTTGTATTTGATGTGGTAGCCTGTATCAGTGTCTGCAATGTATTCAGGCAGCTAATGTTAGCTTGCTAGATATCTGAAGATTTCCAAAATCAAAAACAGCAGATTAATTGATTGTGCAGATGTTCTTACTCTATCTGAGCTGAAACGGATTATTAAGTTAAAGCATGTGGTACTGACAGTCCATAACTGGATCAGATAACCTGTATTTTAAATATGTGTAACGGTGCCTTGAAGGTAGTTCAAGACTTGTATTATTGTTGGTCAACTTTCTCGCCTTCAATAACACCTAAAATGTGATGCTTCTTAAATATAATAACCTCATGAATTGTAAATCCTCCCAAGGGTTGAGAAAATGTAATTTACATGATTTAAGGGTATACTGCCAAGCCCTAGATCTAGGAATAACAAAGTTGTTTTTCAACCTTTAAAATAAACATTCAAATATGTAATTCAACTAGCATTACAAGCCTGGTGTATTGTATTGCAAGTTTCTTAAATCCCAAATGTAATATTGTTGCACTAGCTGCAATAGAAATGACAAGTTAAGATAAGATAAGAGCTTCTTTAACTTAAGACATATCTTTTCCCATCTTGGGAGTTTTATTCTCCCAGACGGTGTCATCATTGTTCTAAATATCTTTGCCTGAAAGGGAAAACTCTCAGTACTTAAAAGATGGTTAAATATTAACGGCCATCTGCAGCTCTAAAATCAAAATATCAGTATTGAACTCCAGAACAGAGCTGCTCAACTCAACAGGGATCTGAGTCATTTGGTGAGCTGGTGATGGATATATAGCATTGGGCAGCAGATACATTAAACACCCAGAGTGCATTCTGGTGACTTCCATCTTCCAGCCTTCAGCGGGTTAACATGGCAGAGCCTCGCTGTTCTGAAACGCAGCTGCAGTCGAGATTGAAATGAAAACAAGGCAGAATGGCTGCTGTCAGACGTGTGATATACGACCTGTAAATGGGATGTTTTCAGAGCTCCCTCTCCATATGGCTGCCTACAGTCCACCAGACCTGGACTGAACTGTGTCGGAAAATAACTTTTTGTTTTAACCTGGCTGCAGAGCCGGAGTGGGTGGAGCTTGCTGCATCCTGATTACATTAGTGAAAATAAACAATAGTAAATAATTGTTATAACGTAGAGCCGTATTTAAGCCGTATTTAAATAAAAAGAGTTTGGGTAAACAACACAAAACCCATTCTCACATTCTCTTACTGCATGTATAGTTCAGCCACAGAGAGTGCACAGTCCTACAGAAGTACACCTGCGCGCACGCACACATGCACACAAACACACAAGCATTTACGCGCACACGCACACACACACACACACACACACACACACACACACACACACACACACACACACACACACACACACACACACACACACAGAGAGAGAGGACTTCCTGCTCATTAAGAGCAGATATTCAGTCTCTGTGCTCGGGTTGTTAGACCATACTCAGGAAGGATATGCTGAGCAGGTTAATGTCCCACCAGAGATTTAGAAAAGTGCCCCTGCTCTGTAGCAGAGCCATGAGAAATATCGCACTCACACTCCCACGCATAACACAAACACACAGACACATGTACACACACACACACACACACACACACACACACACACACACACACACACACACACACACACACACACACACACACACACACACACACACACACACACACACACACACACACACACACACACACACACACACACACACACACAATACACACACACACACACGCACACACACACACACACACACACACACACACACACACACACACACACACACACACACACACACACACACACACACACACACACACACACACACACACACACACACACAGTGCAGTCAGAGAAAACACATGTGAAACAGCAGTTGCGTGGTGAATGTGTAGAAAAATACAAAGTGGTCTGATGACACGCCAATATGGAAGATACAGTTGTTTAGAGGTTTTACTTTTCACATATGGTGTTTGTCTTCTTTCACCATGTGTCTGCTAGGAGGTCATAATTAACATCAAATAATTACTCATCCAGATCATTATGTCTGGAAAGATAAATCCTTGAGAGTATCTTTTTACTTCACTTCAGACCCCAGAAGCATGGCACCGCTTCAGCCTCAATAATAGAAGCCCTGAGTCCATCACTAAGCACAGTTCCCTGGGGCCACACTGCTGGACCCGATGGTGAAGAGTGCACTAGTGGGCAGAAATGTGGAATTCAGAGTGAAAGACACATGTCCAGGAAGCGAAGATAAAAGACAAACACACAATATGGTGGATTGGACAGAACACTGATTTACTGGCAAAATCAAGTCCCTGTTTGTATTCACAATGAGAGAAGTTGTCTGGGTGTGTTTAAAGAGGCAATAACCAACAAATATTGCAACACAGATGGTATGGCTGAAATCAGCGCAACAAACGTAATCAATACAGATCTGTCATCCTACGAATATCTATTTGACTTATCTAAATCTGGAATAGGATCAGATAAAGAACACCATTTATCTCCACAGACATTACTACAACCCACACATCTGGCTGAAAAGTGCAAGGCTGAGAAGGCCGCTAAGGCATTTTGAGAAGAGAAACGTTGAGCCACTTTTAAAATAAAAGGAAGTCCGTTCTAAAAGGAACGTCAGGACCTCAGAGAAAAAGGCTGGGAGAGTCATAAGGAGGTTGTGAGTTGTCAGGTATATGTATATTTGACCAACAAGATCAAAGTGTTGCCTTTAACTCAAGAGCCCATCTTTTTACATCACAAACACAATCTCTGAGAGCGAGATGGAATATTTCATATATAAGAGAGATTCCTACGGCAAATCACTGAGCTTTCAGGTGCCTGTGCACCCCAACTAAAAACCTGTTTACATTAAGGAAGTCAAGCTCTAGAGCAGTCAAGTAGAGTCCTTAAGGCCTGGCCCCACACTTACCCTCGAAACATCTCATTTGACTCTGTGTGCTTTTGCCTGCAACAGTTATTCTGTACAAACCTTTCTATTGAGCGGCCTTTGCTTTCTGTAGTGGGAGCTGTGTACACTGTAGCAATCAAACTCAAAGGTCACTCAAAGGTCACTCAAAGGTCAGAAGAAAGCAGGAACACCTGAATCATTTATTTGTAAAAACATTGGCTGTACTGTATGTTGCCAAACACAGTGTGTCTTGTTGTCTTTAAAACTATGTTTGCCATCTGATTGCCACAGAAGATCTCTAACAGGCCCAAAATACAATTTAAAATTAACAGATATTGACTGATTAAGGGTTGGGTGATGTTACAGATTCAATTTTAAAAGGTAGCGATTACCCTAACCAATCAGAAGCAACCAGGGTTTAGTGTGATGCTCAAGGGCACAGTGGCATGTTGAGAGGAGGTAGAAGATCAGCCAGCTAGGGGCTTGCATAATAATAACCCTAGCACCCTGAGACTGGGTATTATAAGGGGTAAATACTTCAATCTAGAGACCTTCTCATCAGACCCTGTCAATTGATTCACTGTCAATGTAGAACAATTGATTTGCTGAGGTCTGTGTGTTATAGTTGCCATTTCCAGTTTTGCAACCTTAAATCAGAAGTATGTTCGAACCCCCTGCTCACAACTCCTGGCATCTGGAGACATTTTCCAGCTCACTTCACCCGAGATACTGTTGCGCAAACTATTGGGAAAAAGCACCATAAGGAATTTCATTTTACTACAACATCAGACGTGTGATTGTTAGCCAGTAAGCCAATGAGCGTGGCGGGGAGAGAGATTAATAAACTGAGGGAAGAGCGATGAAAGCTTGCACTGCAATAAAGATTGCTAAATTAATAAGCTTAGCCTTTATTCACTCTGAAAACGTTTTCAGTAAAAATCATTGACTTATTTATATTTGAACTTTAGGAAAGTCTTTTATCATTTGTTATGTTTTAAATTTTGGAAATTGGCATTACAGTTCTGTGAAATCTGCTTTATGTGCCTTTCAGAAGAGGGAGAAATGATACTGTAAGAAAAAAATACTGCCGTCCGGTTCAATCAGGTTCACATGTTGGCTCTGAGGCTCTATCATAAACTAGATGACTGTTGTGTTTCACCCATGAATTAAAGCACAAATAGGAAGACAAATTCAAAAGAAAGTCAACGTTGGCCCCAGAGTCTTAGCCCACAAAAGCCAAACCAAACACTGCTAGAGAACCCCCAAAGGGCCAATTGCTGTAAGATTTCCATAGCTTTACCTGGCAAGTGGTTTGACAACATAAACCAAGCGGTTACTCTTTGACGGGCCCGATCCCCTGCACATTGAGTGATAATATTTCACACTGTGTACTGTCGACCACCCCGCTGTTTACTCCAACGGAACAGTTTTACCCAGCATTTCTCTTTCAAATCCCTCCATTTTCTCCCTGGGAGGAGATTTCCTTTCCTTTCCATTCCTGCAAGCTCTCAGATGATGTCATGCTCGCAGAGTTTCCATTGCTCCAAAACAATCCTGCTAACCTCAGCGCTGCTTCTTGCTACCACACATTCCTGCTTCAAAAAAAGGCCACTGACCCCTTTCACCTGAGATTTGGCGAGAGGAAACTACACTCTCAGATAACGCTGACCTCTCACCTTATGCTGCCTTATCTCATGGCTCATGGCTGCGATAGCAGGACAAAGGGTTGGGTTTTTCACTTTTGCAGACAAATCAGGTGATGTGTTTAAGATAACTTCACTTTGTGCCTTTCTGCTTGACATAACCTTCATAATATTGTTCTGACCTCTTCCTCTGGCCATGGATCATTTATCTTTCACTTGAATGTCTGACAGAAAAGCTATTTCAGATTGGAACCCTATCAGCACAGAGATGGAAAGATTTTAATGTTCAAGATTGGACTGGATCACATAGATTTATATCTGCTTCTCAAATGTCCAACTTGCATGAGCCAATGTATCACTTCTTGAGCCCATTAATTATATGGAAACAACCCAGTCATATTGTAAAATAATAGGAAAGTAGACAATATTCTGAGGCTTTATTATTCCTTATGGATTATATTTGCATCTTTAATAACTACATAAAAGGAGAACTGACAGAAAGAAAAAATGAATGGCGTGTAGACTAAACTTTCAGTGGATTTTAAACCAAAAAGTTAAATTTAAACATTATTTCTACTCAACAGGAAGCCCTGAGACGCTCTCTCGCTCTCAACCAAAGACAGGTGTATTTTTATGAGCTCTCCTCTTAAATTACTGTGACTTCACCAGCAGTTGCCGTTTTGAGAGAAGATCTGATTAATTACTCTGCGATATACAGCGTCTGAGTTCAGCTCCACAGCATGATGCCCTGTGCCTTCAGGCAAAACAGGGGCCCACACAGTAACACAAGCATGTGTTACATAATTACAGTACAAACCAACACCCCTCATACTCAACACACAGAAATACATGTGTATGTGAAACACACGATTAGACAGCGGGATATCCCACAGACATTATAATGCTATCAAGTACAACCCTGCAATAAAAACGATGTTTATATTGTGGATTTGCTGTTGACAAATTGTAAGAAAAGTGCTTATTTAGGTAATTGCTTAGAACCCCACATGCACAGAGGGGAAAATATAGGTGGGCTTTTTGAGTGAAGATCCTGATCATTTAAATGTTTATTTCAAGTACAAACGTCAAGCATTTGCAGATACTGTATTAGCTCCAGTCCTTGGTTGCAGATATCAGAAGCAGTTGCACTGTGCGTGAGGTAGGGGTCTGTAAAGTTGTTAATTGCAGTGATAATTGTTTATTTTTGTAAATCTGATGAATAAGCCGAGCAAACTTTTGCATATTCAAGATTTCTGGATTTTGGCATTTATTGGCCAGCACAAAAACATATTTAGAAAATGTCCCCATTATATAGTTTGTGCAGTCTCTATAAAATGTCCCACTCAGTCGGTTACATCTTAGTCATAAAAACTTTTATTCATCTTATACATGTATCTTAAAAAGGAAAACGCGCTAATGTATTATTACCAGATTTCCTAAATCTCTATTGATCTAAGTGTAGGCATCAAAAAGCCATAATCAGTTGGGTTGTTTTTGTGCGCGTCCATGATGACACAACCTGAGACTGGTTTAGGATTGAGACAAGTACAACTACTCTATTCACACGTAAAGATGCTCATACACAAACACACACAACGGCACTCGCACAGACAGCTATAACCTCATACAACCCGCCCCCCTGCTCATTCTCACACCCGGATACCAGCCTCGTCTCATCTGAACCATTTCTTCATGTGCGCCACACAGACGGGGGTTTGGGGCGGGCGAGTGGGCGGCTGGGAGAGAGAGGCAGCCCTGGTTTACAGGTCAAGCCTGTAGCTTTACAAGGGAAATCTCCAGAGCCACTATAAATACCACTGTGAGCTTTAAGGGTGCAGTATATCACACCACTGGGTTTGATGGACCACAAACCGACCTAGTTTTTGTAGTTTTTTTTTCAGTCCCCCCCCTTTTCCGAACTGTACAGTCGCATGAGCCTGAATACAATTAAATGTGAATTTACCCTCCTCCATTTCGAGTGACTGTTAATTGATTGGCCCGACTTCAAAACAGGCCCCCCCACTGCAACAAAGAGTTGGCCGTTCACCTCACACGTCAAACCCATATATCATTAAAGTACCTTCAAGTTTGGGGGTGGTTTCATGTTTTTACCCTTTGCTGTAGATCTGAGCAAATGGCACAAATATGTCAGGAACCAATTGAAGTAAATTGTATGGATTTTCAATGAGCCCCACCTGCAAGCAGGACATTTATTTAGCTCAAGCTGATGTACTGCGACTTGAAATGAGGCCTAATGATTCGCTTAAGGAAACGGCTGCATAAAACTTACAGCGCTGTCAAAGTGACACAGCCGTGCAGCACGTGCAGCATGAATCAAGACGTTTTATGCTCTGAATCTGATTGGATATGCACTTAAGACATGGCTTTAAGAAATTACAATTCATTCAGTTTTATTCCATTTTACGATGAGAAAAAGAAAAGGTGGGAAAGCCTCGAGTTGTCTTTTGAACACCTGAGCAGCACAGATGTGGAGTCAGAGAACAAAAAAAGCTGCGATTCAGCGCTCACGTGCAAATCTCATCAGGCAGCTCTAGTTAGCGGCAGACGGCACTAATTGGTTCCAGAAGTGTTGCTTTTGTTCACACTGGCTAAGATGGCAAGCACCAAGGCGGGCAGAACAAAAAAAAAAGAGGCAGTCGAAGGGAGGGAGGGGGGGGGGGCAAGTAATGAGAGGTCAGCCGCCATTTACAGTTAGGCTGCCAGAGGCAGAAAGGCACGCCAATTTTATGGTCAATTGGGCGATGCATCTGGAATCATAGATCACAGAGCTGCTGGGCTGGACTTAGCACCCAGCTCAAACACATTTCACACACACAGAACAGACCACACAACACACACAATCAGATGCTACACACACACACACACACACAGAACAGACCACACAACACACACAATCAGATGCTACACACACACACACACACACACAGAACAGACCACACAACACACACAATCAGATGCTACACACACACACACACACACACACACACACACACACACACACACACACACACACACACACACACACACACACACACACACAAACACACACACAGGGGTACATAATGCTGTCATTTGAATATTTAGTTTATGGGCCATAATAAGAAAGATTGTCTGTCTGTCAAATTGACTGTTGGAAAGTATGCATGATGAATCTGAAAATGCAAAAGTAAGGAAAAAACCCTAAATGAAGGTTTTGTGATATGATTGAAATCTCCAGATAAAAAGAGTTATCTTATTTTGTGTCCACTATGCTAAGTATACACAAAAGTATAAATGTTTATAAATGCAAGCTATTTGGTATATTTTTCAGTGGAGGAAGTATACAGCCTTATGAGACTGCTACTTTAAAATGAATTATAACACACTACACGTGGTCTTACCTGTGTGGTCACAGCCAGTGTAGGCAGCAGGGGCTTCATATAGCCGTACCTCTGCATTGTCACCATGAGGACGCAGCGTAGCATCTCCAGGACAGCCGCTCTTGGCCTGTAGATGTCAACCAACAACACTTTCAGCTTAATACCTTCACCTGTATGTACCTTGACTAAATATCCAGGACACATTTCTGCTGTGGTGTAACAGAGATAACCATATTTTTTAATGGGAGGCCGTTCAATTTCCAGAGCTGATTGAGTCCAAATACATTTGACCCCTGACGAAGATGAGATTGTTGATCTACTAAGGCGTCAATTCCAGTAAAAGAGATGGAGAAGCCTTACTCAGATGGGTGAGTGTTATTCTTATATAAAGACCGTTCAGATGTATCTTGTGACCCCTTGGAGTCAACATGCTGGGGGTAGAGCCTTTTCCCTTTTTCTAGTCTTACTAAATACATTTCCAAGTTACTATAAAATAATTAACACATGAACAAATGTCAGTACTGTACCTCTGATCGACAAGGAAGCCCATGGAAGTGATGGTGAGCAGAACGTAGCCGGTCATCCCCAGCATGTTAAACTGTGACAGCGTCTAGGAATCAACATATGTTCGCATGCCATGAGACATTTGTGGTTGGGAAAAAATACATTAGAATTGAAACCTTAAATTAATATCATGGCTGGTTAAGTAACGATCACAGGAGACCTTAGTGGGAGAGCAGTAACAAACCACACGTCTGTTCGACTGTTTACTTGGCAATGCCAACCAAAACATCTCTTACCTTCAGAATAAGTGTACTGGCACATTCAGTATCCTGCAGCAAATGTAATCGGCCTCTTACTTTACACTGACATGCCTAGTTCATATAGACGCTCTAATCATCCACGATGGGTCTTGACGGGGGACTTGACCACAGTGGAAGAGCCTGCAGTTTGTATCCCGATAGCCCCTAAGCTGAGCCAAAACAACCAACATCGCATCAGAAATTCCATGCAGACTCTCACTGACCTTTTGAGAGCTATTTGGGACGAACACAAAAAAACTGAGCGGTACAGAGCGTGATGTACGGCCTAATTCGTGTTCTCTAACCTACGGCCTTGGCAGGGGGCCGCAGTTGGAAGCCCGGTGTCTCCTGAGGATGCCACGGGCTGTCATCTTAGGTTTATATTTCTCCGACACTCAATACAGAGTCTAACAGTCAGATATTACTGACTGCTCCCATACAGTTCCGACCCAGAAGGCCATATAAAGTAAACATAAAATTAACCCATCAACAGGATGCAATAAAACTATCCATAAGCCCCGACAAGAACTTTATTGTGTGGAGACCCTCACGGGAACATAAAGGGATGATATAATTATGTTTTCTGTGAATCAAACAGGGGGGGGGGGGGGGGGGGAATTCTGGCCTCGTTCCATCTATCAGACTGAAGGAACCAGACTGTCAAAGTGTATTAAAGTTGATTCTTGCATGAGAGTTCAAAGGCTACAGATATAGTTATTTTTAGCGAGAGGTGTAATGAGCAGAGAATTATTTTGGTATCAAAGGTTATGTGAACTTATCTGTGTTCAATAACCCAGGGAGTTCAGCTGCCGAGACACTCTTGTCACATGATCTTATGTGTTTTTTTGACTCTCTGTCAACACATGCGGTCAAGACGCCATGCTCGAGAGCAAATCCCCTCCAAATCCCTCGGAGTCGTCAGGTGGGGTTACACTTATGAAACCCTTTCAAAAAGAACATGGATGAAGAAATGCTTCTTTCTTCGTGTTAAATTGTACGCTGAACAAGTGTCAAACTGCAGCAATAACAGAACAGGATAGAAATTAAAGTTAACATCTGGTGGCAGCGTAATGATTGTGTTATTCTGTTGTCCCCCGAGACGAGGCAGATTAAGTCATTATTCAGGCTGCAGCCGTTATTATGGGGAAGTTCATGAGGGTTTGCTGGACAACAGAGCAACCATTGAGGAAATTCAGCAGTAGCAAAATGTTACTAAGATAATATACATCCTATACTCTTCATACTTTTTTTAATATAAAATTCAAATCTTCATTCAGAACTTATGATATGGACATTTTCTTGTTTAAGATTATTTATTTCATTTTAACTCCCAGAGATTTAACTGCTCAGTGAACAAAGTACTAAGATATTTAATTTAAATACTAAAGTATTGGCATTAAGATAGAAAACCAAAATCAAAAGTGCTTATTTTTAGACTAATGTATAACATAAAACCTGGATGATAATTATTGATGCAGTCGTGTGTCAGCATCAGCTTTCATCTTACCTATAATAATAGTACATCATATTTGTGTGAGTATAAATCTGAATCTGCATAATGATAGCATTGTACAAAGTTCAATATTAACCTCTGATGTATAGTGAAGTAGAAGTAGTATAGTATTTACAAATGATTGGTAAATGTACTTAGTTTCTTTGCACCATTGTAAATGCTGAGGGTTGACATCTGACACAAATTAGTATGAGCCTTTAGAATAAATCCACTTTAATCACACCCAGATTACACATAATTGGAGTCTGAAGTCCACACTTTTAGCAATCATCATAACACACGAATGTTATTGAGTTGTTCTGAGATAAGACTTAATGACATGGTCAGTTCCTCTCCCTGCCTGCAATAGAAACAGTTTAGCACCCTATAATAAAATGTGAACGTTGGCCTGCTGCTGATGTAATTGAAGACTAGCCTTACTTTATGTTTTCATGGCTTCAGATTAATGCAATACCCATAAATTGTCCGGCAGTGTATAATCAATTGTCAAGCTGAATAAGCGCCTAGCGAACATGTGGGTATAAATACATAAGAGTGACATGATTTATTGTTGGGCCAGAGCGCTCACTTTGTTATTTTCCTTCCAAGTCCTGATTGCTGCATCCTGAAGGCTATTTGGGTTGGGAAATGGTTGACTCGACAATTAAGGCGTTTGTGTTCACTGCTGGACCACCAGCTGGTGTTTCATTCGCCGAGAGGGAGGGGAGCCCTCGACCCTGGAAAGGAGGTGTGTGTGTAAGTGTGTGTGTGTGTGTGTGTGTGTGTGTGTGTGTGTGTGTGTGTGTGTGTGTGTGTGTGTGTGTGTGTGTGTGTGTGTGTGTGTGTGTGTGTGTGTGTGTGTGTGTGTGTGTGTGTGTGTGTGTGTGTGTGTGTGTGTGTGTACCACAACTGAAGGAGCACCACGGAGGTAGTGATCAGAAAAAGACAGGCCATTTTATTTGGGAGTTTGAAGGGGCTGGGCGTGACAGCACTTTTTGGCTAACCAAAACTATGCCTGGGGAAAATAGGCTTCCAAAGATAACTGCTGCGGAGACCTGTTTCTCTTTTTTGTGATGGAGGAGGAAGGGGGTCTTTTGGCTCGTCGAGTGGAAAATAATAGACAAAGGTTGTTCTAAAGGGGAATGCCGATCAGTCATTCTGTCATGATGTTAGTCAGAGCTAGTCTTTTCCTGTTGGATAAGTAGAGGACTCTACTCGACCATGGACCAGCCACAACAAACTGCATAATTGGGTGAAATAATGTTGGCATACAAACATGCAGCACTCAGTCTTAAATTAGGAGCCCTGGACCACCTTGTCATACTTTATATGAGGGATAACTGTAACCTAAACATAACAGTAGTCAGTGTGTGACCTAGAAGGTCAACAGTTTCAACCTTACAGAATTCATTCCCTCCTTCAGAAGGACTCCCAATGTGCTTTTGACATTTACAGTTTGTCGTATAGGACAAATACATACCATCTTGTTGTCAAACACATCTTGGTAGGTCCCTAGCGCCAGCAGGAAATGTATGATCACATACATTTGTAAAGGCAGCGACCAGTTGGGATCATGAGGCACTTCCTGTCCGGTCAACTGCACATGGAAAATGAAACATTTTTAATTTCTCAATCCCTAATTTTTGTTGTAAGGAGAGTAATATTCTGGACTGATTCTCACACCACATTTTGCCCACACTTATATAACGATGATTCACTTAAGTTTACCTCATGTTTATTGAAACATGTTCAGAAGATTTACAGTATGGTTGTACTGGTCAGGGAAGTGAAACGCTCATAACATGACTATTTATTAACAACCAGCAAAAATACATATAAAATATAATTGTGGGTGTATTATTTCTCAAGGACCATTCAACTGTTTAGAAACCATTAAAGCTACAAAAATGCTTTCAGCTAGTTGTTTTTATAAAGGAAGGGAGAATTAAAACAGCATCAGGGCAAGAGTTGAAAGAAAGTAATGCAAAATGAAAACTAATAGAGAGGAAAAGTGAGTCAGTGAGAATGTTTGAAGCCTTTCAAAAAGGAAAATGTATTAATTGAACTCATAAAAGTCATGTTTAAAACTCTCTGATAATCTTACTTTCTTCCGATTATTTTTTTACTTCCATTGTGTTTATTCTCACCACAAAAAGTACTTAAGTTGCTTCAATCTCTTTCAGGATGAATTGTAAAAATGGGTGACAATTAGTCTGCTTTGTTCCGTGCAGAAAGTCAACAAGCATTTACTGGGTGCAGCCGTTTTCCCCAAACACACAGTATTATCTATTATATGAGTCCTTTCTTAAGAATTCCCTGAGTCATTGGCCTGTTTTAGTCTGTTTCGGACCAAAAGTAATTATGCCTGAGGGCCTTGTGTTGAATCTGCATCCTTTTTGGAATGGAGTAAAAAAACCTAGCCAATGATTCCTGTGTCTTATTCAGGGGGTTTCCCAGGATCCCGAGGAACCAAACCACCACATGTGGGTTCCCCCGCATCCCATCCCCAGCCCTGTAGGTATTTCAGCACGCTGCTCTGCTTATTCTCAAAGAGCTGAAACACGTTCAGCCTCCTCTCCTCCCTCACTCCCCCTCTTTTTCCTTTCTTTCCCTCAGCGGTAGATATCAACTAGCAGCCGTCTACACAAGGCCTTTCAAGATATTTCGGTTCAATTCCAGCTCTGTCCGTGTTTAGAATCACACCGCTGGGTTTAAAGGGGCCAATTTAATTGTTAAGGCAAAGGGGAGGTTTATTTTTTTGAGTGTGAAGCATGAGGGAACTAAATATGTGACACCATCAGCGTTATTTCAAAGCTAACCGCCGGGGCATTCGACTGGAGCCTGTATTTCTTTCTGCACACACACACACACACACACATTCACACTCAACTGCATGCGGTTTTAATCCCGCAGACTGCGTTTAAAGACGGTGAAAATGAACTTATTGTGTTCCCTCAACAAAGGCTTTGCAGCTTTTATTTGATGTGGCAGTTCCTTGTAAAACTTGTAGAATATGTGAATCCTTCAATAAGGAATGCTCTGAGTCATTTAGCCCTGTGTGTTGCGTGTGTCAAAATGACGGGTAATGTATAATGCTATTCTGAAAAAACAGATATAAAAACAGGGACAATGTTGTTTACTACCTTGGGATTGTCGAGATGGTCGCCAAGCCGAGGTTTACCAGGTTTCCAACTCGGGCCGTTGATGAATGTCAAACATTTGTCGCCGATAGTCTTGAAAGTTGTAGATCTTCTCCCCAAATACAAATAGTAGTGTAACTAAAAGAGAAGAAATTCAAAAGGTCAAATATCAGACACAACATTCAACTGATGGATGTTAGTGAAGCCATAACTGCTATGGCTAATCCTGAGTAGAAACGTTTCTGCTTTCATTGGGCAGGTCATTGCTCACAGTGAGGGCAGCGGAAATAATCACAACATCCACCTCCTGGCATTTCACTTTATTGGCCTCCTTCACCCTCAGCTGGGCAGTTTGTTTAGAGTGGAGTAATGTTATGATTACCAAATAGCCACTCAGCCAGCAAAGGGAAACATGAGCCTATGCCTCATTTACTAAAAGGTGTTTGCACTCAGAGGGATGGAGGTGAGATGCTGGTCGCACCAATGATGGCGGATGGAACCCACCTGAACATAGAGGATCTCAAAGGTGTTGATAGGGGACACCAGGCCGAACACCACTTTTTCTTTCTCTGCAGTGAAGGTACCTGACAAAGACATGTACAATTTGAATATCAAAAACTGAAATAATGTGAAAAATATCATTAACTCTTCCTATGTACAGTTGTAACCAGCATTACGAGCTTTCAAGCATTGATTGCAAAATTAGTCCAGTCTGGGATATGACATATACATTTTCCCAACTTGCATCACAGCTCCGCTCCTGGGATAAAACACATAAATCCTTCTGCAGCCACAGAAAACTCTGGATAACGTTAACCACAAAATGTAATCAGTTACCTCTCGCTGACGTTTAGTGGAAGAATTGCTGAGTCGGGTATGAAGGCTGCAGGCAAACCTACGTTTTAAAGAGTCACTGTTTCCCTTCATGCTGATGCTATAATGGATAGTACCGCAACTTTTTATAGAATAATGAGAGGCAAAGCGTCACAGACACCAGTGCTGATACGAACACTGAAAACAGCTCACTAATATCATCTTTCAACCCTTTCATGGTACACAGGAGGAGATTATTATATTTTTAAAGAGAGACACGTAACAGTCACATCTCAAAGCCCTGTGAAACCACAAGCTGCTAATATCTTTATATGACTTTAAATTAATATAAAGCACCGAACACTCTCTGCAAAATTGAAATATTGATTTTTAATAATATCTACAAAAAATGCATATAAATAAATATACATTAATATGGGGCATAACATTAAGAAAACACATTTGTATCCTCATAAATGTGAGTTGGCTACACATCATCAAAGTCAGGGTATGCTTTAGCACTTCCTAGTCTTGAGTACACTAAAACATTCCTCCTTAAAAGAAGATAATCTTGCAGCAGTGAGCAAGAGTTAATATCTTCTATGTCCGTAGGGGGAGATAAGGCTGTCATTTAGCAGTAAATGCTAATTTAGCAGTTCATGAAAGAAGAGGATAGGGTATGTTTTATTTCAAAGCTAAGAAATGGAGGCAGCATTGTTTGTCTTTTGTTTTAATCCTAATCCTATATTATGAATATAACTGTTCAGCAAAAACATTCAGAATCTTTACTTCTGGTACCACATTTCTGATTACTTTTCTTACCAAATAATCGGTCCCATATGATGAGAATTCCTCCGTAGTTCTTGTCAAGGCAGTAGCTGTTCCTCCCTGTTGGAATAATATTTTGTCTGATGAACAACAAACATATTTAAACCAGTTCAAGAGGAAATACAGAGAAATTATTTTCTCGAGATACAGGGATGGGGAAGGTGTTTGACTATGTGTATGTGTATATGTGTGAGTATGTAGGTGTGCATATGTATGTGTGCATATATGTATATCAGTGTATGTATGTGTATGTATATGTGTATATGTATATATGTCAATCAACAGATAAAGCTGATTAATAATACTAATAATATCAATAATAATAAATTATAATTATTGCAGATTACAAAATATAAATATATCATTTAGGGACAAGGGGGTGGGATTAAATAAGTCTTCTTCTCACTCCTTTTCGAACATTAGATGTGGCACTGTTTATGTTGATAATGCTGTTGTTGTTGTTGTTGTTGTTGTTGTAAATGTCATTTTCATGTTTTGATTTGTTTTACATGACATTTGTTTTGTTTTTGTAATTTTACTTGTTCGAAATAAAATCAATCAATCAATCAAAAAAAACTAACCAAATCAGTCCAAGTGTCATTATAACATTTCAGCCTGTATCACATATGTTTGCTCTTCCTGTTAATGTTAAGTCTAAGCCATGGAAAAATCTAAAGACAAGAATGTCGTTCTCACCATGATGAACTTTGTGATGTGTTGGTGTGTTGAAAACCCACTCCAGAGGTCCAAGATTTTTGATCAACTCAAATAGAATAATGAAACACAACTAATTAGTAATAAATGCAAACATATAATGTGTTCTTTAAATATCATCACAACCCAATCTCCAGTTCATCCACCGGGGAGAATACTGTAATTGTGTTACTTAATTCTATCGCAACATGTCCATTTGAATATGTTGTTGTTAACATGGAGATTATTTTGGGAGGATATACATTTCAATGTATTAAAATATTGGGGTAGAGACATATTCTGACTTGACAGGGGCACTAGACAAAAGGTCAGAGGGTTAACAAAGTCATAGAGGTTCATCGTCTGAAGATCATGAATATGTGCCAGTCCATATGACTACTGACCACTGACTAATCATTTACTCTAATGTATTCTTTTGTATCAAAGGTGTACTTGCCAATTTTATGTAATACTGTAATTCTGACCAAACAGAAAACAAACAGATTGCCTTAGACAACTTTGCGAATGATGCTTTATGGTAGACTTGTTCCTTGTATTGAGTGAGGTCACCTATGTTTGTTTTTATGTGAAAAAGAAGAACACCATTAATATCAATATCAATCAAACACTCACAAATAACCATCATTTTGTTTGTTTCCTCAATCAAAATCAGCTCAAATCAGTTCAATTGTTTAATGTAGAACAGTATGTGTCTACTGCTAGGATAAGAGAAAAATATGGCAGTTTGTAAAAATAATCTCATGTAAAAAGGACTTTTTTTGCATAAAACTAGGAAACATAAATCATGTTATTTTCTTTGATATTAAACAGATGCCCCAGTGAGTCATTAAAGATTACAGGGGTCACACAGAGCATATTTCACAAACTTCATGTTTCTATTCTTGACGAAACTCTCAGATATTTTGATGTTTGGCATCGGTACTGCAGACCCCTCAGTCTGCAGAAACTTGCACGGCTGGACATCATTTCTCAGTGATTCATTATTCCCATGTAATGGCTGCGTCTGGCAGTCGAGCGTGAGAGTTTTATCTTGAATGAAAAGGGTCTCCACCACTTCACTCCGGCTCTGAGGCTGGAGCGGCGCAGCGTATAGCGTGCCAATAAATTACATGACATCAAAAAAACAAAAGCCCCATAAAGGAGGCATAAATTACATCCCTCCAGAAAATTGTGACTATTACGACTGTTTTCACTAATAGTGCACTAAAAGATGGAAGGCGTTCCAAATCCATTCATTCCCTCTCCAGATTGTGGGGCTTGTAACAGTGATACTCCCAGTTGCTTTAAAGGCTGAGAGCGGTCATGCTTCTGTTTGGAATATTTCATAAAATCTCATTATTTTTTATTGAACACAGGTTCCACTGCAACACGGGATCTACAAAGGCTCGACTCAGTAGACATATTAGTATTGGCACGGGGAGAAAGATAACTTTACAGACTTGTGTTCAGTCGGATTGCCCTTTTAACTTTGGGCACCAACCATGAATGGAGGAGAAGAAATGCAGACAGAGCTGCACGAATAGACAATATATTTATAGATTTGACTAATATTACATATTCCTATTTGAGAAGTATTTTATTAAGTATACATTATTCTATTTGAGTTACAACTAATAATGTATTCAATTGAAAGAAAAGGTCTATTTAAACAAATCAATTGATCATTTCATTCCCCTGCAGTATACAGTACACAAGGCCAATGTCACAAAGAGCATCTTAATCTTTTCCTAACACTTCACATGGAGGTAAAAAGTCAGAGTTTCACTCAGAGACATAAAACAGGACCCGTGTGAGGTAATAACTGATAGTAGTTGTTTTTTTACTCCATCTGTCCAATGGTCAAATCTTTTAACCATTAAACATCATTATCGATGCCCACTCCCCATTATCCCATGTTTCAATTTTTCCAGATTATATCGCTGTTTTTCCACAAAAACAGTCAATTAATAACAGAATATATGACCAGTGTTTAAACATTTACCTCAGTGTGGATCCAGAACTGGTAGAGAAGGTTTAACTGTATGTGGACGGCGAAGACCGCGGGGGGTGCAATAAGAGCCATGGGCAGGTAGAAAATCTGAGGAGAAAAAAGATAATACACTATACACAAAGTCCTACTTCACTAACATAAAGCTTAATTTAAGAACACATCCAGGGATTTATGTGCAACAGATGAAACATTTAATTAACACGATCACTAACATATCTTACATTATTGCTCCAGATGTGTGGATGCTGGTAGAAAATCTGACACAGGGAATTACTGCTGTTCTTTTCCACTTAAAATCTCTCCACTAGTAATGTCACTCTGAAATTAGGAGCACTTGATATAACTTCGACAGATTTACAGATAATTCCGGCAATAGTTTGTATTTTTGTACAAAGTCGATCTCTTACCAAAGATTAGTCCAACGTTTCTACGTTGTCTGTGTTACCCAGTCACATGTGACCTACTGCAACTGTGTGGCCCTCAAAACCATTTTTAATAGTTTACAGCTTTAAGGGTTGAGACAATATAATATGTGTGTCTGTTAATATGGTCAATGTGCCAGATGAATGTAGTCGAACATTTTTGCCATGGCTCTGACATGACATTGGTTTCCGACCAATCATAGCTCTTCTTGCTACACAACGTGCATGACGTCATCGAGAACCCAAACAAAAATGGCATCAAATCCTTTTAGTCATTATCACAGATTGTATCATTGAATTTGTCACCGTACTTGTCATCCATTCTGATCCAGTCTTGTCCCATTTTATTTTTATTGGGCGAATTGAAATTCAGTATGAGGGAAGACGAATAAGATATTCCCTCACAGACACTACTTGGTATTATAAATAATGAATTTATTATTCTTATTTATATGTTGACAATTCAACAAGATAATCAACCAACCTATCCTTTGAGAGCATGAATGATATCTTACCCATGACGTGAACTGCTGGGTGAGGGACTGTCTGAGGGCGGTGGTTAGGTTATAGTACTCTGAACTGTGGTGAACCTGGTGAGCAGCCCAAATGAAGGACACCTCTGTATGAAAAATAACAAAAACACACATAGATCCAACATGAAACAGGAGTCCAAGAGTCCAAATCTCAGCGGTTATCGCTGCATTACCTGCTCATTAACATGTTACAGAGCTAACATATCATCTTTCATGAGATTTATATGCGGGCCTTGAAACCTCACACACATTCAGCTGCCTTTACATCACCACAAGTGATTTATCTCAAAACCCAACCTCCCCAGATGAGTAACTAAACACGTTCAACCCCAGAAGGAGTAGTTTGAGTCCTGCTCCTGGCCAGCCGTGATGAAAACCTGAGGCTTGAGTGTAACTGGCCGCTGGAGGAGGAAGCGTTCAGGTTCTTATGGTGGTTGGGGGTATTCGGCTGTAGCTGGTTAGCGTCCAGCTTGATGTCCCAGTGCTCCAGTTTACATTCCTCTGCTGTGTTGTGATACTTGCTACATTAATATCTGTGTTACACTTCATTTTAACATCCAACGGGAACATGCTTGTTAAGTTTCACTGGATTTTGGGCTGTTTCCGGACCACCCCGTCTAGTCTGTGCTTTTTGGCACCTCCAGTCCACTCTGGCCTCTGGAGCAGTACAAGAGAGAACAGTAACCTTCAAATATCCCAGAACCACAGAGCCCCATATAGACTATGTATAGAGATGTATTTGTTTTAATAAAAGCAGCCCAAGTTATTAAATGAGGTTTAAGTTTTATGAAGCAGCCTTGATGTGTGATTAAGGGATCAATTATCAAGCAATTAAACTTCTAGTATTACGCTTGGTGTGCATCACAGTGTGTGAGCCCAAATACACATTTAACACTATTTTTAGCTTGATGACGATGCACATCTTTTATTTATCTAAAAAGTTTTATGTGTCTTAGATAGGACCATAAACAAATATTTTCTTTTAGACAACAACAACAGGACAGTTTGACCCTGCCAGGGACAGAACCTGCAGTAGTATAATGTTGATTACTGATTAGGAGTGATTAAGTGTGTTGGTTTGAGCGGAGGCTGTGGTGTCACTACTGTGTCTCAGTTAATGTCTACCATGTGTTTCTAGTTCTTTGCTCCAATACTTTCATCACACCCACATCTTGAGAAATGTGACTATTCGCTTCTAGTGGACAGTAAAGAACAGAAGATAGCAATATATCAAAACAGCAATGTGTTGTTGTACTGTGCAAGGGGTTATGAGGAAAAAGATGTCATGGCCAGCTGAAACGAGGATATACAATATATCAAATAACCACCTTTAAACGGTGGCCACTTCAGCATTATCAGTTTCTCTGGTTTTATTATTTATTATTTTATTATTCTATAAATTACTGACAACATTTCTCTGTGTTGGAATTCAACAGACACTGGAATAGAATGGCTGCCATACATATACAAACTGAGTAGTCTCCTCATTTACTCCAGAGCTGTAGGCTAAGTTCTTTTTGCCAACTTAAGCCTCTCCTTTATGTACCTTTATATTTACTGTGCAGACATGAGGGTTGTCTTAATGTTATCGTCTAACATCTAAGTCCACGGCTGATCAGATACAAATAATATTTCTTAAAATGTCAACTAGCCCTTTAACCTATCTGAGAATGCCAAATCCATCACATGTGTGTGCTGTGCTGAAGCGCAATTCTGTATTCACTGTATTTATTATTATCTGTGTATTTATTCTTATTTATACATTTCCCATCTATTTACATTTATTTTCGTATCATTTATTTTGTACACACTTCTAATAATTGTGTATATAACTGACTGTTTTGCACTCTGGTTAAACCCTACTTAATTTCGTTACACTGTGCTTGCATTTTTGTAATGACAATAAAATAATCTAATCTAATTTGAATTTGTGAGGTTTTTACATTGTAAAAGTGTTAAAGCTCGTAAAACTCTCGCTTTTTAATATACTTGTGAATGGTAGCAAGGCAGTCGAAAAAACACCAACTGGCGGATGGTCTGCTGCACCTGAACAAACACAGAACTGAAGGTACTGAAGGTGTGCAGTGTGAGCGGAGTAGCGCCACAATCTGTCCGGACACGTTCCCAATCACTGCAACTAGGAGGACTTCCTCAAGTGTTTGGGGAAACCCAGAGGAGCTCCCAAGCAATCTCCACACCGTGCTTATTTAACAGGGTTATTGCTGGGTTTCAGAAGGTGTGAGAGAATAAATGTCACAAGGAATGTTTTTGGAAGCATCACATACAATGTTAAATTGTGTTTTTTTGTATTAAGTCTAAGGAAAAGGGCTGGACTTTATTTCAAACTGCATTTGCCCTCTCAACGCAATAGTTTGCAGACAAGGCAAGGGTGTAAGATGAGAGACACAAATAAATCTGACGGCATCGACAGCAGTCAAGCTCTAAAACGATGACGCTTCTTCCGCTCTGAACCATGGGGGATTCAGAGAAGAACTGTCCTGCTAAAAGACATATTGAGAGGATAATCCAGTCTTTGTTTAATTCCAGCAGTTTTCTTTTTTTCTTCACAATGGAATCGTGCTTGGCAGGACCTAGGACTAAGGGCAGCTAAGATTGATGCTTCTTGTCATTGATAGGAAGTAGGAACCGCTAGGCTTCACTGCAAGCCCATGTCCTCATCTCGAACTCCGCGGGACGCTGCATAGTTTGGCAGGGCCTATTCAGGAGGGAAACCCCGTTAATGGTGAGAACCAATGCCACAGAGCTCACTTTCCCAGCACAGAAACGCTGAGGACGGTACTTCCATGAGGCCGCCAGCGTGCCTTAACTCACGCTTTCTCAGGAATAACATGCATGAGACGTGCTAATGATAGACAGTTTTGACACTTTGTATGAGACTTGGCAGGTAAAATGACAGCATTGGTTGATTATTAAAATCCTTAAATCATCAATGTTCACCAGACAAGTACCTTAAATGTGGGGTAGGTAATTCACTTCAGAAACACTTTTTGTTATATTCCATGGAATGCTCTTAACATCCCGATAGCAATGAATAAATAAAATGCTTTGACAATAATATATACAAATATTTCACCTGTGGAAGCCGTGGCGCTGTAAAAAGCACGACCAATTATCTGCCTCGGACCGCAGCAGATAACTGGATGGCTTACCTACCTGTCAGCCTTCCATCTCGTGCACAAACTTATCTCGTGCCCTCATTGGTCATGTGCACGTTCGTGTGTGTTAGAGGAGGGGCTCTCTAAGGAAGTCTGAAGGAAGGGGCAGATTTGTTCCAGTTGTGTACTTTCAAATGCAAGCTTACTCGAGCTGGTTTCTCCATTCTTACCTACCCTACCTTTAAAAGTGGCTGTGTGAATGACGACTAATAACACACCTTTGTTCAGATGGCCTCCTTCAATGTGAGCCCACCTGCAACTAAAATACTGTAAGCCTTGCTATTCTGGTATTCAAAACCAGGAATCACCATACTGTGAGAAGAGGTCTGGCAGTAGGGTGATGTAATTCTACGATTTCCGATCATAATGACCTGGTCAATACTGTTGAATTATATCATGACACATAATTAAGGCCTATAAGTCATCATCAGTCATGTTACATAGCTGAGTTAGACTTTAACAGAGTGTGTTTATGTCCAAATCAACCCTGTCAGGAGCAATGCTTACATAACCGAGTCGTATAAACGCCAGAATGCAAAGTCCTATTGAGCTCCATGGCTTTAGCTCCAGTGGAGGCCTGCAGTAAGTGCCGATAATGATCAATCGGTATCTCGATAATGCTGCCACAAAAGTAAAGTATGACTAGTCAAAAAGAAAAATAATCATCAGAGAATGAAGTCCCAATCGACTCTATTTAACCAACAAAACCCTGTGAAACGCTTTAACAGGTCAATCAATCAGCTGCCATATCATCACCCTCAGCGACAAACTCCTGGCACTAACACACGGTGTCCTTCATGTGCAGTCCTCTGAGTGGTGGGCCGCCGTGTCAATCACACGGGTAATGGCCTGTGAACAGCCCTCCAGTGTTTGGATTGGCGGGTTCTTGGATGGGGTGCCAACCCAAACAGCGAGTTCTGGACTCGGTGGGACAGTCAGCCAACTCCCCTCCGCTGCTGCCATACTTCATGCTGTCCACGCAGCTCAGTCACACACACTAAACTAAACACACTAACCCAGGTCAGGCCCACTTACAGCTCTCACAAACAGGCTTTAAAAAAACGTATAGAAAGTGAAGGGTGACGTAAAGTGGCTTTTCTGTTATATTTAATATAATCAACACTGTATCACTTACAATTCTATTAATGCTCACTTACTGAAATCCCGTAAATATAAAACTGTTTTATACTTTGCTGCTGCTCTCTGTTGTTAACGTAAAGGAGGATGATAGATGTTATATTTGATGCTGTAAAAACCCAGGGTTTATGGGACATTTATAATACCTAGATAAAAAGAAATCAACTCCCATTTTTTTACGTGTGTTTGTCAATTAATTATTAAATCAACATTTCGACATATTTATGACGAATATAAAAAGGGCAATCGTTTTTTATCCTAAGAACTGAATAATAATTGTTTTTCCATTTTGATCATAATTTCCATCCAAATTAAATTCAAATACAGGAAACAAAATAAAGAAGAGTTCTGCATGTTAGTGTTGTTAAGTCGAGAGCAGCATGAAAGAGATCAGAATTCATGAGAGATTAACAGTGCAGATTATAAGTTTCATGTGTTTCTTTAGGGCGACAAGATGAGACATGGCCGAGTTAGCTTGATGAGAAGGTTGTGACCGTACTCTGAAACTACAAGCAATCCACATGTGAGGCATTAGCACTCATCTTCATGTTTCATTCACAGTCAGTGCAGGTTTGTCCTCAGCACTGCTTGCTGGTCACCTGATGACAGAGGAAAGTCTGTAGGGAAGGAAGCACACAAGGGCAGCAGACATCCTAACGATGGCCTCCGCTGAGCTCAGCGACCCTCTCAACGATCATAACACACTCTTCTTTTCTACACTTTGTTAAAATGCCGCGCACACAGGCCCTGTGGACATTACCTCTTTGTGATGACTAGGTTCAATCAGAGCATTTCTCTCTCTCCCTCTCAGTAGACGTTCTCTCTCTTTCATCGCGCACACAGCAGACAGAGAGTGTGAGCGCAGTGACCTATAGATCACGGTTGATGTTATCCCTGCCTCCCATGAGACCTTTCACTTGGTCTCTGCTGCTGCCGTGAGCGAGACCCCCACATCCTGACCACACTGTACAGACAGACCTAGCAAAGCAAGTGGGGGCCCATATTCTTCTGTAGGCCCCGCAACCTGCACCGGGCCAGGAACTTGCCGTCATGGTGAAGATTTATGGAGACCTCGAGACCTGGACGCCCGGGGAGGGTGCAGGTTAACCCCCCCAGCCCCCACCACCTCCGCCCTGCCACACAGCCCAGAGGAGCTCCTCTTTAAACAATAACATCCACATCGTTTGAGTCCCGACGGAGGAGCAGAGGAGATATGCTGAGCACATCTGTTTCTCTTGACAACTGCTGCTGAGGGGAGTGGGGGGGGGGGGGTGCGGACACACCCGCAGACAGGGAGAAGAGGATGTAGTGAGGTGCTAGGAGAGGAAATGTTGATAAGGGCTGCTCGGCAGGGACCTGAGGGTAGAAACTGTTCAATACATATATTCTGCTTACATTTTTGAAGTGATGTGTTTTACAAAACAAACTGCTGTGAGGAGCAGACAGGGCTTCCGTGTCGGCGAAACAAATACAGCAAGAACAAGCGAAACTCATCCTGAGCACACACAAACACTCACAGCCGGAGTAAAAACAATAAGTGTGGCTTGATATTGAGTAAGAAAAAGGTTTATAACGCTGTGAGCATGGGTCTGCGGAGAGCATTTCTCAGCGATCCCAACGTTGTAGTCCGAAAAACGTTTACCCATTTAAACAGTCGTGGTAGACACCTTGTTTGTTTTAATCACATATGTTGTGATATAATAGAGAAAAAGATACACAAAGAATCACAGGAGCAAAATTTACCATGACTGGAACATGAATGGGTCAACATTGTGTTGTATTTATCAAGTGTTATATTTTTTGTATATTACTATAATTTATCCTCAACATTATACATCCTATAAGAGATACTATTCTGAGAGAAGGGATGAAGAGATGAGGATGTGTTGCTCATGTCCCTAATGACTTAAATGCAATATGCAAAAGTAGTACCACTAAATGTAATAGTTGTCTGGCTGCCACCTCCTGCATTTCCATTTCAAGACTGGACATATTAGAATCACAGGTAACAAAGTAAACCAAAAAGATTTGCGACAAAACAGGATAAAACAAGAAGAGGAAATTAACTAAAATGGCAGGTGAGTAATGACCAGAAAGATTTAGCAAGACAAAACACAAAGAACATAATGTTCAGCAGAGACAGACTGGAGAAACCCGCTTTGTTGCTTAAGGCAATTTTCTCACATCACCTGAGAAATGGAACAATTTGGTTTGAAAAGGCACTTTTAGAAAATAAGTCTGTGCAATAACAACAATCTTACAAGCTGATTGCACTTCACACAATCTGTTTCAATCTGTCAAATGGTGCCATTAATCTGTCGCGGCACTGTGATTTAGGAAAGAAAGAAACCGATTTAAACAGAGACATGTCAACATCCATCAGCACTGCTCCCATGTGTCGAACGAAGAAAATATGGCTCTAGTGCTGGCACCATGTTCAGAGGAAAAGAGGATAATCCTGAAGCCTGTCACTGTGGCAAATATGTTATTTGTTTCTAGCAGTAGCATAATGCTAACTTGCAGTGTACCTTTTATGTTGTATCGTATTAAATGGATGTAGCAGCAATCACATTTTGATCTTTCATTTTGACACAGCCTTGATTCTCTTAATTGATGTATGTGTCAATGTTTTGATTGACAACCACAGATTTCTCCATGTTTCTCTCAGGACTGTCAATGTTCATCTGGGATTACATTGATTGGTATTACAAAATAAATTGAACCAAAAACACAAATTATTCAACAATCCTAGATTTCCTGTCAATTATACCCCCCCCCCCCCCCCCCCCCCTCTTCTCTCCACAACCGACAGCTTCACACTGAAAAAGAATCCATCACTCACTACCCAACAGGAAATCCATCATATTTGGAAGCAATGATAACATTCCACAGGGACTTTGAGGTGATTATCTGATGTTTCTGGGCTACAGGGCAGCAGCAGCAGCCAGTGTGGTGAGACGACTGTCGCGTAACTCCATTACCTCACGTATAATCAAGAGTACAGACAGCTGACTGGCTGATTAATGGCCTCAGCTTAGCTGACATGCCTGCATATAGATGCCGCCCGAGAGCAGAGCTGCTATTAGTGGCGCTTGCGATATGAGGTTAGAATAAACAGAATCAACAGGGCTGTCAACAATATGGCCGCATCCGAACAGTCAGCCTCCTGCTCACCCAAAAGCATCTGGTTTCAGGATGGTCAGAAATAGAACGGTTTTAAATATATAGTCTGTCTGACAGCGAAAGCATCAGACAATGTGGGTAAACTTGGAATTTATTTTCAATTCTTGTAGTTCACCAGGTTATTAAACCAATATGTCTATAATAAATGGTTAAATACTTAGCAAGGAGCATGTTATTTCAGGGGTAAGAGATATACAGCACCAGCAATCTGTCACCAACTGAAAGCAAACACAATATCAAACCACATTTTTTAAACAGTAAGAACAGATACAACCATGACTCACTAAAGCTGCAGTATATCGATTCGTGGACATGGAGCAGTGATAGGAGTTTAAGTCAATATTGATATCAAAAGTTTAGATAAACGAGCACTTCATTTGAGTCTGTGTGTGCACAAAGTTCATTCAAATGTTTGATCTTCCACATTTACCTCTTGAACCACAACTGGTGTTTGGCTACGCAGATCAGATCTAATGCCAAAAAAAGGCCACAAATATGGTCTAGCCACAAGCCACAAGCCACAATACATCTGTCATTGCAGAATCCTGAATTTCATCCAAAGGTCTGCAGACAGGGGCAGCTCACTTACTTCAAATCTGTTGTTATCACAAAGATCACAGCGTCTGGCAAAACCAAGCGGTAACGTCTCCTGAGTAAAGATGGCATCAGCACAGGCCGATGGCCTTTCAAAGCTCTTTCCACTTAATTAGTTTTTAGCTGCCCTTTCATGTGGAATTCATGTGAGGGAAAATATGAGAAAAGGGCCCATAAAACTGGTCACACTGAAAATGATATTCTTCACTGAGGCTAATAAGGGCTCTTACTTCCCAGCAGAGGATGTCATATTTCCATCGTTTGTCTTATTATGAAAGATTAAGATGATAGCTCATATGTCTTGACACAATTGGATTAGAGATGCTTGAGGGTTCTTGCTGTTTTGAGGCAAAAATCAACTACGAATATGAGTGCTATAAAATAAGACTTCTAAAGAAGCGTTACATGACAGTTTGACACCCGTTAAATTACTGGAAAATACTTTATAGCTGCATCCTACATCTGTCTCATTCCTCTGTGCATTATTATAGGAGACATATATTCCACACACTGAAAGGCTTTGGTTGAATCTTGTTCTAGGAAAAGATGGAGGTCGGAGGTTGACCAAGATGACCTCGGCTGGCCAGAGTGACGAGTGACGACCTGTGCTGTGGTCGGGGACAACCGCTTCACTTTGGTAACAAGGGGAAAAGCTTATATCATGAGTGAGCACTTCTGAGGAAATGAAAGCAAGTGGAAAAAATATTGAGACGTCTAAATGATTCTGCAGTTAAAAATAAATAAAAAATCCGACCAAATAAACCAAGCAGATATGTGATACAGTGAACGTCATTCCTCTGCACCGTGAGGCAATGGAGGGCAACAGCGGGAACACACACTTCATTCAGACACACATTACAGCTGCAATTCTAAAAAATAAGGTTACACACATGGAACATCCATGTGTGCTGCTCAGCCTGGTTTCATAGATCAACAAACCACGGGTTGTATGCATCATGAATTAGGCTCGAACACAGAGGGTTAAATAACAAAAACTGCTCAGCCACAGCAACATGCCAACATTTTACACAAAATGATAATGCCCCAAAACTGTGTATGTGTACAGGATAGGGCTGCTTGATTACGGCAAAAGTCATAATCACGATTATTTTGGTCAATAATTGATATCACAATTATTAAATACGATTATTCATTGACTTTGAAAACGTCCATTTATTGAACTTTAAAACAAATACAAATAATTATTTGAACAGTAAAAAAAAAAAATTTAAATAAATGATACATTTATATCTACATTTAAATAAATAATATCAAAATAATAAATAACAATAAACAAGATCAACACATATTTTGGAGCGCACTTCCATAAGCTACTAAACATATATAAATATGATAAATAAAAATAAATTAGACTAAAATAAATGAGATCAAATATGTTGCAGTGCACTGTCAAGACCTAGCAAAGCTAAATAATCGTTTCTTTTGATTATGTTGTTTTCGTAATTGTGGCAGGCCAAAATCGTAATTGCGATTAAAATACGATTAATTGCACAGCCCTAGTACAGCAGGACAAGTCTTATGTAGAGTGCTGCACATTGGAATCATGTTTTGATGGTTTGAGGTCAACAAAACAAATGAATATATGAATATGAATGTGCACAAATATCATTAAGAGGATGAAAAGAACGGGACAGGCAGTCTCTGCTTTCAATTTAACAAGAGCTCTAAGCATTTTGTGGAATAATCGATCACTTCAGTTTACTTTCCGTTTCAGGCAGACTTTGGTTTAAATTATTGGGCAGCTGTGGCTAAGTGGATAGAGTGCCGGACTTCAAATCAGGGGGTAGCTAGTTCGAGTCCCACTGCAGTCAGCATGTCGTTGTGTCCCTGGGCAAGACACTTCACCCCAAATTGCTTGTACTGAATATATGTCGCTTTGGATAAAAGCGTCTAACAAATGACATGTAATAATATTTGGGTTTCAGGGGCGAACAGATACAAGTATTGATTTTGCATGCCAAAGCATCAGTCTGCAGCAGTGGTGAACCGTGTCTATCACTACTGGACCTTCTGTAGACACACATACCCCCCGCCAAAAATCTTACTAAGGTTTTCACACAATTTACACAACATTTCAAGAGTTCATATTAAAAAGTTCCATTATAATGTCAGATACAGTACACTTTGATTTCTTTACTTTTCACAAAAGCAAGGGCATTTTCACTAATCTGATGCTGCAAAATGCTCTTAAATCCAAGGACAATGTTCACAGTCACCTCAAAATCATGTTGGTCAGTTCTTGGTGAGTCGGTTAAAAAAAAAAAACGTATGTTTAGCCAGATTTTCGACTTTCAGCCAAAACTATGTGGACTAGACGGCGGGCAGCTTGACGTGCCACTGACACAAATAAACATCTAGTGCAGGCCACAGATAAATAACTCTCTTCCGGTGTGCTTTGTGGCAGCTGAGCATCTGGCACGTGCATCAGTTGAGCCAACACACACTGGAAGAGTCATTTTTAAAAACATGTTGAGCCACTACTGTACAAAACTGTATCCGCTCTATATTTATTTTATAACTGGTGTTATAGTGATGCTGCAGGACATCACTGCTTTAGAGCTGTGACTGTATGCAGCTTGTTGCTGTGAGAGCTCCGGGTTAAGACCACAGCTCTCTGGAGGCCACGGCCCCTCACATCTGCACAGCTCCAAAGCAGCTGCATGTAACTCAAAAATAATTGCTTCCTCCACAATGTCTAGGACAGCATGATGTGTGTGCTCCTCCCTACAGGGATGGCAACTAATCAACATATTACAACCATTTATCATCAGCTGGCTTTGTAGTTTTGTGTTAGTATTATCTGAGGCACACGTGATAGATGAGTCTGTTGGTATGATTCTGGTAGGTAGTGGAGTTATACTGGCAAAGTAAATGTAAAATGCAATATGCTTATCACTGAAAACACAACACCATTATTTTTAGAATTTAAAATATGTAAAACTTACGAAATGCATCTTTATATCATGTATGAGATGCCTACTGAATTTAGCCATATTTAAAAGAAAATATAAGTTCAAAACAAAATAACGATTTGTATTATCAGTGGAGAAGAGGATTACACTGCAGGCATACTGTATTTGTCAAGTTTTGACTGACGTTCAAATCGATTCCAACAGAAAATGTGGTCACAATTTAAAACCACCATGAATCCAAGCGGACCACATACACTGTGCTTCGTGATGAAGCAAAACTTAAATATGTCACATCTAACTTTTTAAGCCAACAGAGGTCAAAGTTTCTGTATAATACACATTAAACATTTTAATAAACTACACTTTTAAGCCGTGATTAACTAAAGCCTTAGTTGTGAGCTGTGAACATCAGTGTGAGTGTTGGTGCTGGTACCGTGAGCGAGGCGGTGCACCCAGTAGTAGCAGAAGTCCACGCCCAGAAAGGCGATCCACCAGGTCCAGGCCGAGTCCCAGGGCAGCTCTAGCAGGCGGTACCGATCCCACACGAACATGTAAGCAGTCAGCTCACAGCCTCTCATGAACAACCTGAGGGAGTCAGTACACAGAGAACATGTTCAGTTCAGTTCATCTGTGCATCTTGACACACTTTCCTAGTGAGTGTTGCGTCTATTTGAGAATGGGCTGATGTCAGTTTGATGTCAGAAGTGAGGTATGCCATTTCCTGCATACAAATACATCTAATTACATTGTTGGTACAACTGTGGCTGAGACATTTTACTTTAAATGGAACCAAAATGTACAAAGTTTCCATCATGCTGTATTGAAGAACAGCAAATGAGATTATAAACTTGTTATGAAAATGGTTGCTGAATTCTATATAATCGAGGTTCATTTTGGAACCAGTGGAGGGTCATAAAGAATAATGCAGGTTTAATGCCCAACCGCATTTTATCCTCTTATATGACCAAGAGGTTGCCACTTGGTACTGCCTGATGAACCTACTTTCACCTCCCTTCGGATGAGTGGTGGTCCAAAAAATGTTTTACTATCTACAGTACCATATTGTGTTATAACAAATGTGTTTACAAAAAAGTTATTTTTTCTGGTATGACATGCAGCTCCACTATCTGATTATAATGTATAGTACGGCCCGACTATGAGCAGCTCAAACACTCACAGTGGGATTCTGGAGATCATTCCAGAAGATACAGAGGTGAGTCCATCACTGAGGGTGACTACTGGGGCTCCTGTCTTCAGAAAACCCACCACCAGCTCCAGCACCATCAGCCCTATAAAGAAAGGAGTAGCCTGCACACACACACGCGCGCACACACACGCGCGCACACACACACACACACACACACACACACACACGGACGGACGGACGGACGGACGGACGGACGGACGGACGGACGGACGGACGGACAGACAGACAGACAGACAGACAGACAGACAGACAGACAGACAGACAGACAGACAGACAGACAGACAGACAGACAGACAGACAGACACACACACACAGAGAATCAAGATTCAGCACTGTTACAAACTGTGAAAACAAGACAGTTTCAAGCTGTGTCTCAGCTTGAATATTTGTCTTGGAAGAAGAGCTTAAATCTTGCAGGACTTTCATGTCTTATGATCCATGTTTATTTCCCTTTACCAGTCTGGAGAAAATGGTCTTACGCCACAATGTATTGGCAGATTGGAGATCACAAACATTTGTCTGAGCAGAGCTGCACTGGCGGAAAAAAGGGTCTCATTGTTTGCTTTAAAGATCAGGGCTAAAAAAAACACACCATGAAACTTAATTGTCTTATAAATACAGCAAAGTCCTCTAGCTGGTGGTAAGATAGTTAGCATGTTAGCTTAAGGCTGGGCCCTTTGACTTAGCGCGTATCCTTCCCCATTGTAAATGTATTTGAAACCAATACTGAAGGTTTGAAATGGTTAATGCCTATAAAAATGTGTACACGTGTATCAAGAAGTTGCCCCATATAAACAACCTTTCCTACTGTTTGGCCAACTTTAAACATATGCTGCAGAAATATGACATTCAAAGTTTTCTTTGTTTCTTTTCTTTAGCAACTATTTTTGCACATGATGCCACATGATTTTATTTCATTTTTGATGTAAACAAAAGACTAAATTATTCTTAAGCAAAGTGCGAAAGTATGCATTAGCTCAAGTAACTACTTATGACAGAACAAATGGTAAGCACAAAGCAAACAGTCAATGACAGACCTCTCTTTCTAACTGTGCTAGAAACATGTAATAACCCCGTAATGAGTCTGTCAAACATGGAACAAATTAGTGAGGGACGGGGTTAACAAACAGGTCAGGACTGCGACTTCAGCAACGTGTCAGACCTGCTGGTGAGCTCTAGCTCGAAGGCACACCTTGAGCAAGTGACTGCAGTCGTAACCGGGACACATGGCCCGCCGAGAGCAAGGAATGAAGGGCGTGACGAGACCGCAGAGGAGCACATCTGCAGGTGGGAAGGGAGGAAGTGTGTGTGTTTGATGGAAGTGAGAGTGAGAGTGCATGCATGTGTGTGCATATCCACATGTGAATGCTTCCACTTTAACATGCAGGTGTGTGATGTGAGTGTGTGTGCACAAGCAGAGGCGAGAGCACCACGAGGGACCAGCGATCACACGCAACGCTCCCAACATCTGGCAGCAGACTGCAGAGCTGCCGCCAACAAATGGGCTCGCAGCGAGGCAGACCTCCTCCAAACCCGCTGAGAGAGAGATTATCATTCTGGACGCCATTCTAAAACCTTCTCTTCTTTTTTTCTCTCCTTTCTAGCAGATAGTTTTACCTCCGCAGCCCCGCGTTCTTGACAGCTTGGGACAAAATTGGTCTGCAGGGCAAATTGATTCTTAAAAAAGCAAGGGCAAGACATACGTGTCTTTGTTTTTATAACTTTCTCCATCTTTTTGCTCATTTCTCTTCCTTTTTTATGATGTAATTGTCCTCCATTTTAATTTTTCAGCTTGATATTTTCCTCTGAATATGGACATCAGAAACTGTTTTTTCTTTTGTTTTTTATCTTTTTGCAAATAAACAAAAATGCAAACTGAAGAAAGCCTATTTAATACTGAAGCACATCCTTTGTGAATCGTTTGTTGTGGCATCTAGTTACTTTATTAGATTTTATTCTGAATTCGGGCCTTGGAACATTACATTTGTTGACCAGATGTCTGCACTTTCCCCAAACAGCCTCTTTAATAAGGTCACGGATGACTGGTGTTGGTTGACGACATTCAGGCTGAGAATATACTTTTATCTCTGCTGTCTGACAAAAATATTGTGTTTGCATTCAGGTCACTAAATAGCTACGAGGCATTACAATGACCTGCTCAGCCCTGATTCCATCCCTGAATCCAAACTATTCTAAAATTGGAAGATTGTGTTTTGCTTTTCTAATTAATGTCGCCTCTTGAGAGAACAGAATAATTAACTTAAACAGTGCTGAGTCACACACACCCATGCTAACTTTTATCACCGTCAAGCCCTGCAGCAATAACAAATTTGTTTAATCACGGTTGGTAGTGGGTTATAAGGATCCTGCTGTGAGGGTAATTGTTCTCCTCCCCTGATGTGCTTCATAAAAACCTCATAACAAACATGTGCTGTTAAACCTGCACCACACATCTGCCACAATAAAAGGAAACTGAGACACTGTAAACTGACTGAGAAGCAGAAGAATCCCCAAAGTCTTTTAAATTGTGCATTTAGTAGGCATGGGAAATTATTTAGTTGCTTTTAGATGTCTAACTGAAGTCTGACTTGTTTGTCATTCTGATACTGAATTTAGGAGTACTGGTTTCAGATAGTATACATTTCACTACTGCAATTCATCTAATTAGTGTGTTTGTGTGTAATATGTGAGGGATCTGTTCTATGGTCTCAGTTTCAAAAGAAAGGCCTAATCTCAATAAGACTGAATAAATAAATCTTGACCTCAACTGACATTGCAGAATAATTTAAATTGTCTATTGTTGTTAATAATCTTGCACCTGAAAAAACACCTGCATCTTTGTAGTTTGGCAAAGGTAAACAACTGTATACTTTATTTGCCTGTGACAAATGTAAACACACAGGTAATTCAAAGCTTTCTATTAATGCATCAGTTTTCTTCCAGATAATTGACTATTAAGTCTTTTTTTTTCTCAATGACACTAGAGAGTCTTTATCATTAATATCATTAGAGTTATTTTAGATACTAACGTTGTAATTAACACATTTTCCATTCATTTACAGATTGTTTTTAACTAATGTTTACATTTTATATACAAAAAGATATCTGAACATTATTTTAAATATGTAATCACTGTGCCTGTTGTTTGTGATAGGCTACAAAAGTAAGTCTTCTAACTCTAATTAATCGTGTATCTCTGCAGCTCTCTAGTTGATAGGCTTACTTAAGCACTTTTTTTAAATATACTTTTCAATGCAGCACTAGTGTGTTTGCCTTATCTGGTTTTACGACTTTTACTATAGGCTAAGGCTTAAAGTACTTCTTCAACATCTGAACGACAGTAGGCAAAAGGTCACCTGAAGTGCCTCAGAGAAAGAAGGTTGAACTCTTTTACACAACAACAAATCATCACATACTGATGAAAGTGAGGCTGTACCGACCTGTTGTACATACTGAGGCACATCCTCCACTTTCTGGAAAGATGATTCATTCGGTGTGATCATGAAAAACATTGCCCGGGCCCCCGTGGACAACGAGTCGGGGTTCACACCTCCAGCCATTGGCAGACCGCACCGTGCTCTCCGCTAATCCGTGTCACTCTCTGTTACCTGCGCAGGTATTGAGCGTTCCTCTGGATCTAGTTTCTCTGATGTGTTCGCCGTTTTACAGCCTTGTTTTCCTCTTTTCCAAGTTAACTAAGTCAGTTGCGTAATTGAGAGCGCCCCAGCAAACTTCCCACACACAGGAAGAGGAGTCCGTGACAGTTAAAGCTGCAGAATACAGTTACTGTATTTATTCAGCTGTAAATTCTGCTTCGTTTAAAGGGTGGCGAGAAAGGTTATCTTTGGTCAGGCTGTACTTCAGGGTATCTTACGCCTTATCGCTTTATCTCGCGAGAGTTATCACTGTTTGTACATGTTTTACAAGTGCAGACTCTCTGATTTTGGCAGCCAGAACTATTTATGGTCACACTTACACTTTTTTTATGTCGTATTCCTAAGTTATTAACATGTAAGATGTGCTTGAATATCATGAATTTCTCAACAGAGCTTTAGACATTACTTTATTAATGGGAAATTCCCCAAGGCTTGTTTCCTGCGCACACCAAAAAAAGGTCTGTAGTCTTTATTTATTAGCCTTTGTGGAAACGTGGATGCTGTAGTAACTTAGTTAACTGATTTGATTATTAGTGTATGAATAAACATTGTTTCCCTTTACATTAAGATTGAAAAGCCTCGCAGCACACAGACTAATTGTGTTAGTAATTGACAGAACCAGGTTAGCTGTGCTAACTGAATGCTCACTGAATAGCTTCTTATTTAAGGTTCAATGTTGATAGACAGAGAGATTGGTGTCACTTTTTATTAAAATTCTCCACCATAAAGCAAATAAGCAAACCAAAAAGTTGAACTTTACTGCTAATATGTGTCTGACAAAAATACTGACATGTAAATAATGTAAACTCCCAAGAGAAAGACTAAAAGTTCATGTCTCTTTAAACTGTGACGTAAGGTAGGACACAGGAGTCAGGTGAAACTGATCATAAAGCTCATCTAGATTAGCCTTAGCTGATGCAATGCAGATATGGTGAGGGCAGGTTCAAGGGAAACCTTAGAGGTATGACAGGTCAGAGGTTCGAACAGGTGTCTCCTGTAGATTTATGATGGCAACCAGGCTAGTTAAGGCCAAAGTTTTTTAGTCCAACTCAAGTCCAAGAGCAGATACGGTTAGAGGCCAAATCAAGACCGAGTCCAGAGCATATCAGGTCCTGTTCAAGATCATTATAAGCAATAACAGCTTGTGTTGGTTAATGCAGGCAGAAACAAAGTTATGAATAGAAAGTGAAGCAAAGTTAAAAGTAGATTAGTGACCCATAATACTTACTCATTTGCGTTTTGAGTCACCTTCAAGACAGTTTCTAATCAAAGTCTGCTGAAGAGAAGACCATTGTTCATTTACCAAGGGTAACCAAAAGTCATGGTTGACTTATTCCAATTAGCATCCTTTGACCACATGTTTAAAACTGTGCCAGTAATCCGGGAGAATAAGTGAAAATGCAGTTTAGTTATATGGAAAAATAATTCAGTGTTGCACCATGTGTATTGTGAAATGTCAATGTACTTTTAGGCAAAACATTATAATGACATTAATAATAATAATAATAATAATAATAATAATAATAATAATAATAATAATAATAATAATAATAATAATAATAATAATAATAATGACACTTGCTGGTTATGTCTTGTCATGCAAAATGTTGATTATTCTCTCCGAGCTAGCTAAATGGGACTGGCTGGAGATCTTCAAAGTTTGTTTGGCAGGAGCTGTGTCTTTGTCAATTCTCCGGCCGTAACCTTCAATACATTCTTCAGTGTCTGCCATCAAGTTCGAGCTCTCCTGTGTTCTCATTGTGTTTCGAGTCCTCGCTCCAGAAGTTTTCATTACAGCGCTTACTTTTTGTTGTTGTTGTTTATTAAACAGGCAGTAATCAGGAGTCGCTGCAGGTGAATAGGGACGACCATATTTGGAGGTGAGTGTGCTGTAACTTATACATTTAGTTGACTAAGTTAATAGTCTGTGGTAACTGGGCTGATTTGATGTTCGATTATCAAGGCACTAAATGTCTTCTATACTTGTAAATACATTGCACCGCATTTCAGTTGCAATGTCAAAAAGTTAAAGGATCACATTCATCCTGTGGTTTGCTTTGCAAGGGAAGGAAAATCAAATTAAAAAAACCTCACATGCCGTGTGAGGTGCCTCCTGAAAAAATTAGAATGCACAATCACAATGTGGTGAAAGATGAGATCAAGTCAAGAAATTATTTTCAACTTAGTTTTGTAACAGAATCTGATCCTTTGCGGGTTCTCCCTCTCAGATTCTTGGCAGAAGCCCCGACCCTGCCCGAAGGCTGAGGTGAATTTAGCATGCAGCCCCATCACCAGCTCTCTACACTCTTTGCGATGTTTAATTCATTTCAGCTTCACTTTATGCAACACCCATTTCAATGGGTGGCAGCATAGATGAAAAAAAGTAATTCCAATTATTATTAATTTTGATCAATTGTTACATTTTAATTGATCTGCAACTGTTTCTGAAAAGATTTAATAGAATACTTATTTCAACATTTTTTTGAAAATGACATCTCTAGGCAGAAAAGTGTTGACTAAAGAACCGTCCGTGTTTATTACTGCACGAGTTGAATAGTGTGGGTATACAACTATTGTTATGGTAAGACAATACAGATCATTTATATTAGCTACTGTAGGCAAATTTGATTTCCTGGCACTTGATTTGATCAATAACTAAATTACATCGTAATTTACATTTTATACAGTGGAAACTGAGTGAGAAGCAGACTGTGTGTTTAACAGTGCAAATCAAAGCCTGCTTCTCTCGAGACACACAACATGGAATGTTTACAACAGTACGATTAAAAATATTTCCAAAATGTTTTTTTACAAAAAAGTGTTTTTCTTTTTATCAAGGAGATTTTTAACCAATGGCGCTTTACAATATGTCAACATCCTTCCTTTATGTGCTCAGTTCTTGAAATGTACATATCGCCTACATAAGGGCTGCATTATTTATCACACTTCTCTGTATACTGTAGTTGTACACTTATTTAGCATCGTTGTATGACGATGGCGAATCAGCAAACAGCAGTCCTTCTAAGGACAGTCCTGAGGCAGCGCAGGGCCTATCCTCTGAGGGGCGGGGTGCATCATAAGTGAGCGTGCTCGGAGCTCTGGTCGCTGTCGTGACTGTCCTCATTGGCTAAGGAGTCCGTCGAGTGGTGAAGCGCTGCGATGCCAGAGAACTCTGATGGCAGCAGCGTCCCCTTTTTCACATTGACCAGTTCTTTCTCTCGGGCTGCCGCTCCCTGCTGACCGCCCTTCACTCTTTTCCACTTCATCCTCCTGTTCTGGAACCACACTTTCACCTAGAGGACAGAACATGTTAAATTAATTACTCAAACAAAGTCAACAAAAACTGTTGATATGCAATTAGGAAACCATTTTTCAGCAGGTTTCTTTATGATTGCAGCTACAGCTACAGTAATGCAGTGGATGGACTGTTCCATCTGCCACTTGGCGTCTACCTGTTTTTCCCTGACTCAACAGCCTCAACCGTATTTACGTCTCTCAGATTGATGATTAAGCTGTTGCTTAAAACGGTTTACACGTCAAGTAGCAGCAGAGGCCCCCTGAGTGTCGACACATGCGCCCAAAGGATTGGAGAGTTGGGGGGGCTTGTTCTTGTCACGCAGGGTGGGGTGGGTTTATTTTTGGGGAGTGTCATTCCGAGGGGATCGAGTGGTCACATGGTCAGGAAGTTAGTTGACAGCACAAACGTTTATCTTAGACGTCATCGGCTTACGGCGTGCTGAGTATCACTTCGGATTCTTTACAAGCTTCAGGGCCATTTTCTGAGAGCAGGGGGGGGGGGGGGTTGCGAGAGTCCAGCTAAGGATCATTTATATATGCCAGGCTCTAATGTCAACCCAAACATGTGATCCTTAAGGCTTACATATACACACAGTATTCAGACTCACTCAGCAGCACTTTACCTGCACTGCTTGACATCCTATAGGGACACATATTTCAATCTCAACACATCGCACTAGAAAGTATATTTTAACTTTGGATAGTTCACAAGAACTGCTGATCCACTTGATACAAAATTGCACATTTAAGCATCCATGGAAAACTTACAGGCCACTCTACTTCTTCGCTTTAAGGGCATCCCACATAACACATTACCAATAATCAAATATTTGCTTAAAATAACACAACCAGAACTGAATTGGTATACGAGTCAAAAAATAGACTACATTTGGGTTGAAAGGTGACGTCTATATTATTCATACCAGTTACAAGGTACAATAATACAACCTAATTTTCACTGAAATAAAGTATTTTAAATGATATTAGTACAATGGTTATACATTATGTAACCTTTCAACCAAATGTACTGGGTTTTGGATCCAGATCTTGAAGAATATGTTGAATTTTATTTTTTATTTAACCAGGTGAAAACATTGAGACAAAATCTCATTTACAATGCTGACCTGGCCAAGAATAGAATAGTTTTCCCATGCAAAACGTTGGGCGTCTACCAATGCCAACTTTTACAATATTCAGGTGTCCCACAAAGACATAACACCAACAGCTTATTCAGCACAAATCAAATGCCGTGGCCAACTGTTGTTATGCCAATATTTACCTCACTATCTCCCGCTAAATATTTTCCCTGACAAAGCTGAGGTTGCACTCACACACAGCCAATGCTGCATAAGCTGAAGACATTTCGTGCACATGTTGCTGCCTCGAGGCTGAAAAGATTAATTGCAACAGTCTGGGAAAAGGCTGAAGTGGAATTAGGATGGCAAACTCTGTGTTTGAGGTTTCTGTGGAGTTTTCCTTGACATGGTGGTATTGAGAAGTGGTCCTTCAACATTCTTTTTACACTATTTGTAATGTGAAGCAAAAGCAGAGGATTACTGACACGATTTCAGATACATTTATCACTTTTCACGTCACAGTTTCCAGTTGCTCCCAAATTAGTCAGAACCTAAATGCGACTGTGCAGGTTTACTACTCGCATTACTACGAGCCACTTAAAACACACTGGCATGCACTTTAATTTACTGGGAAAGATTTCTTTTGATGGACACTTTTATCTGAAGCTTCTTACACAATATACTGGGGGCCAACACACTTAGCAAGGACGGTTCTACTATGAATTGAGCCAATTACAACACTTTGAGACATTTAAGGACTATAGACCTTAATCACCAACGCAAACATTTCCCGAATTGGGATCAATAAAGTACTATCTTATCTTATCTTAGTTATATTTTAGTATGTGATTGCAGGAATAGCAGTTGTCAGAAGAAGGGCCCTGCTACTAAATGAGATGGAACTCAATGGTGAGGTTTTAAGTTGAAGCAAAATGTCGACAGTGAGAAAGGTCAAAAGCAAATGTTCTTTTGTGTTTAATGTTGTATCGCTATGTACCCTACATGTGGTTCATGCAAAACGTTTTAGCTGAGCATGACACATACATCTTGCCACCACATGATTTAAATGGGAGGTATCACATGCATCTCTAAGGTTTCTCTTTCCAGTCTTTTCTTTACATTTAATCCACACTGTTTCACACTGCAAAATATCACTGGCGAGGTGTCAACTAAGTGTGACTTACAGCTTCCAAACGGGTGTCAGAGAACAACAGCCTGTACGCCGTTTCCTCCCCCCCCCCCCCACCCATTTGTCTCTTGTTATTTATTTCATGTGCCTGCATTTTACAGCAACTGGCCCACGCCACTGGCCCAATTTGTGCAGTGGGAGTGGGAGAGAGGAAGTGACTTGCTAGACAGCACTTCCTCCGGCCCGTCTCACTGCCTCGACTGTGGGCTGCTCGAAAGAATAGACAGGAACATCTGGAATATGATAGTCCCGTCACACAGCCACATCTGGAGCACAATAGCCCCTCGCACCGGAGTTACGAAAACACAGTAGCGAGCTGAAAAGCCTCCTAGTCGTCCCAAGGCCGTCTCTGTTTTCACAACATGGCATTAATGTGCTAATGGGGGGAGTCCGATAATGTCTGAACCCAGGGGGAAACAAGCTGCGGTGGGTAGGAACATACTTGTCTTTCAGTGAGGTCGAGGTTGACGGCGATCTCGTAGCGCCTTAGTCTGGTTAGGTAGTTGTGGTGGGCGAACTCGGCCTCCAGCTCTCGAATCTGCTCCTTGGTGAACGCCGTCCTCTCCTTCCTGGGTTTGCTGCTCACGTCTGACTTGTAATTCCCGTCCTGGGACTCTGAAACCAAACACCACACAGTTCCACTCAGATTTATATGCAACAAAAAATAAAAAAATAAAGCCAGTGTTATGTGGCAGGTGCAAGTCAGCAGGGGAAGAAAAGAGGCGAGGTAAGAGAAACAATGGGAGCTGTCAATCACACTTTATTGTTCAGTCATTGTTTATGAACACTTTTAAGTGGCTGGAAGGACTCACGGCGGCTACACATGTGTGTCTGGCTGCGGCAGCTGTGCGGTAACAATAGGCTGGCTCTTATACTGCCAACATGGATTTAATTTGTCTTCGTCTTAAAAGGAATCTGCTGCTACACCCTTATTTTTAAATATGGAACAAAGCAGGTTTGGTAGAAACATAAAATCTATTTCTTAAGTTCATTTTTAATTAAGATCTCACAGGCAGCTCCTCATTGGGAAGGAAAATATATTTATTTCTTTCTATTTGTTGCTCTTAATGTATGTGTTACGTGTTCTTTGACATTTTCAGAATGCCAAAGTCAAAGGATAAAAATCAAAGATAAAAATGCAGAAAAAGCAAAAGATCTCCAAAAGTGTTTCTGTTGTTGCTGGTGTAACTGATATTGTCACTGATCAAATTATGATGAAAAAGTAATAAATATATTATTAAGTCTCCTGCTAATAGTAAAATATATATGTCTGCACAGGAAACACAAAGCTGGTCCTTGCAACATACTATGCCTTTCATTAAGAAAAATCTAGGATATACACGTGGAGAAAAATACCTAATCTCCACTTCAGTTCATCAACCCAGAACAATACTTTTTGTTTGGTTATTTCCACAAACTTTCCAAAGTAAACACGCACTGTTAATTTGCCTTCCTACGTTTCCTATTGTGGGCAGCGCTTGTGGTTTCTCTGTTGGACGTGCTTCAGTTGCACATTGCACTTGGAGGCAGCAGTGATTGCATGCTAATTTATCTGCGGTCCTGTTCTGTAGCGTGTGTTAATCCAGCAGGCCTGCGTCAAGCAAAACTGTAAATAGTCCTGCAGCCCAGAGCCAGACTCACAAATGGTGCGAAGCCTGAAGCCACGTCAGAGGAAACACTATCTTTTTACCTAAGATTTCCATCCGGAGGGACCGTTGCTTCTGTTTTTCTGTCAGTATAGAGAGTTTTCCTTCGAATTAAGTTTGTGTTTTTTCAGAACAAAATAACTCCCCTGAGAGGCTGAAGAGAAAATTAGGGGTCACCTAAAGCTGCTATACAAAGTTACATTTGTGTGGCACCTACACCATTTTAGAGCCAAGGACAAACATATACATCAACTGCAAGAATTCCCACATTTTATGAAATGAAGCACATCATTGCTTGACCCGCAGCCTGTGTCCAGCTCCTCATTGACCTTGCCTCTCCCTCCTTGTAATTTCTAACTGAGGGCTCCAAACAATGTGTGGCTGATTGAAACGGGCCGTCAGACGTAATTATTCGCTCTCTCTCTGGTAAACACAGACATTGTGTGAAGTGAAATAAAATAATTACACAACCAGCTGCTTCAGACCAGCAGGCCTGGAGTTAAAATGAGCGGCAGGCTTTTATGACACAGCCACTATACCACAGCAATTAGGTCCCCACTGTAACTTTCATCTCTCCACAAAAAAGGAGGAATAATACGAGAAAAAAAGTACACGCAGCACGTAATTTACTGTATGTTCCCAAATGAACTGAGCTCAATGCAGGAGGGACCCTCTCAAAAATATTGTCTTTTCTTAAGAAAATAAGACAGAAATGTGTGTTCTCTGACCATGGAAAATTGCATTTGAGTTGTTTTCCTTTAGTGGAATTGTGCCTTCTTTATTTTCCTTTGGGAAAGAAATATTGCAGAACCACACACAAGATTGAAGTCGAATGCATCGACACATCCTTTTTCTAAATGTACTTTCATGAGAAAGTGTCTGCCAGCTAGAAGCACCTCTCTTATATTTTACAACACTGCCTCAACAAAATAAGACTTCAAGCACCTTTTATTGTTCCACGCAAAAAATCTAGTAACTTCTTAAAAGGGCGACCGCTCCCTCAACAGCATTAGTCTATGCAAATATAACCCATGAATTCGGCTAAGTGCACGTACTGACACTCAATAGGGCTACAACTCTCCAACTTGACAAAAAAAATGAGCAGGTTCTGCGGAAACCAGACACCTAAAATACCAAGAAAGCTGGCTCATCTCATTAGCCCGCCCTGCGGCCTTCCTTGAGGAAACAATCACAAGCGAGTATTAGACAAAGAAAGTTGAGATGCTTCATACTTGAGCTAAACCTAGCATGGAAATGAGCTCTAAGGTTTTGTTATTATTTCTGTATCTAAATTCAGGTTTTGCTCAGGTTTCTGGTCCAGATGGTGAAACCCAATCCGGGCTCTATCTCATGCAACTGGCAGTGGTGTGATATTTAGACAGCTGATTGAGTCAGCAACCTAGTTAGCCCCGATAATCAGCCTGATTGGTGTTAGCGTGGAGGGAATGCACGGCACATGTAATGAGTATGCAGCAACTTTTGTTACAAGGGAAGTGGGATTTGGAGACTGAGGCTTGGTTTCCAAATGACAAAGGAGGAAAGGAAAAAAGGAGGTGGTGCGTTGGACTTGTGGATTAAATACACCATTGCACCATTTCTGCATGAGGATAACAGGACAGGACTATAACAATTAAGCCGTCTGGCTCTCCAAAGGCTCTGTGTTTTACATCATTTTGACATATTCTGTATTGCATGAATCTTTGTGTTTAACTACTACATCTAGAGTTCCTGCTAAATCTGGTGTAGTGTAAACTTTAACTGCGATTTGTTACCTAGATTATTACAGTGCGGTTAATTGCAAGAAGTTTTGAAAACAGATGGTCTGACAGAGGGACTGCATGTTGTCTGCAAGTGAACACCAGCATCCTGAGCAAAAAGTAACACTCATTCAGAAATATCATTCAGTGGTCCAGCGCAGGTGATACGCTGTGCGAGCAAAGAGGCCCTTTAAAGGGGGGCAGGGTCGGCGCTGAGGGCCCACAAATCCTCAAATGGACACACTGAACGGTGAACGCACTTTCCCTGGAAAACGTAGAACTCTCACTAATATCACGTTCCCTGAGAGGACTCCCGCGACCTCGGCAGTTTGTCACGCCGTGATTGATTATTATGGGGACTGCAGGTTGGAAATGTCCTGCAGGTCATCATGGAGGTGGTAACTTTTTAGTATTGTTTTAAAGGAGGGGTTTTCACATAAATATATATAAGATTTTCTTTTAATAGTAATGTCTTATGTTTGTGTATTATTCTATTAATACTTTGCATATTAGATATTTCAAGGACGATCTCAAGCCTTAAATATATCTTAATATTTGCAGTTTATCTACAAAAGGTGTGCACGCTAGTCAGTGATATTTTTTATATCAAACTTATAGCACCTGCACTAGCATTTAAGTGCAGATTTTCTAATTTCCTAATGAAAAAAATATTTTATTTAAGTCAATCTTACTGAGCTTTAGAGCAACATGTAATCAAGGCATTTTGAGGTTTTACTTATGGCACTAAACATAATTTCTAATCTTTGGATAGTCAAATCAATCAATATCACATTATTAAAGTACATAGATATTTAAAATTGACATCTGCAAATTGCGATCATTTATTACATTTCAGTAAGCCAGACTGTGATATACTTTAACTAGAAGATTACAAGAAAAAAGGCTGAAACGCCTCCGTCTGTCGGGTGTTTAGTGTGGCGTGAGGCGCCGGTGTAGTCTTTTACAATCCGTGACATTAATTCTTTACTGTGTGCCTCATTTTCTGCCCTCTGAAGAGTGTCGCAACAAACCAGATGTGATTTTTAAACAAAACATGTCAGTAGTCAGATGTGCCCGCACAGTTACGATTGGCCTTTGCTCCACGCTTCAGTCCGCCTGCTGCAGCAGCCTCCCTGCGTGTCAGCCAACACCTACAAACTGCTTCTCAGACCGATTTTTGTTTTCCTATCACAGCCGCACAAATCTTAACAGTTATGTTCTGTTGAAAGATTGAGAATGACAAGTACAGATGTTTGCTATTCATGAACTCTGCTTGGAATTTCTTAAAATGCTGATATTTATGTGATGATCTTTATCTAACAAGCAGACTGAACAAAGAGACGTGCGGAATCCCTCCAAAATATGGAAATATAGTCTTTAGCTGTTCAACATGTGACAAGCAGCTCTATTCAAATAAATACACATTTAATGTAGAGAGAAAAAAGTTTGATTGCATTGGATTGGATAAAATCAGATGAGATATAGTTTATTGATCCGCAATTGTGAAATTATTTATATTGAAACAGGAGGGAAAAGAAGCTCTGTCATGAGAGGGCAGTGACTTAAATAACAAAAAAAGGAAATGTCTCCTCTCCTCTTACCTGAGCTGTCACTTTTCCTCTTTCCGCTCCTCTTCTCGGCCTCAGCAGGTGAAAGAGTCTGTCTGCCAAAGTCCGCAGACACACAGGAGGCCCCTGTGGGGGTGCTGCTGATGCCCAGGCTGGGGGTGCTGGCGCACATACTGGGCCCCCCGGGGTGGCCCAGGTCTGGGGCTATGGGCCCGCTGTCATGGGACGAATGGGAGTGCGGGTGGCAAAGGTTGTGGCGTGTGCTATTAACAGGTGATGGCATCTGTGGGATATGCCAGGATGTGTGGTGCTGAGGCGCGTGGTGATGCTGCTGGGGGGGCAGGTGGCCGCGGTGGGGGTGGTGGTGGTGCTGCCCGGGAAACAGGCCATCGTCCATCTGATAACTGGAGATGATACAGGGAGAAGGTGAGGAGGTGGAGGAGGAGGAGGATGAAGAGGCCAGGTCAGGGTAGGAGACGTGGTCCGAGCGTCCGTGCAGGGTGAGGGGAGACTGCGTGAAGGCAGGGTGCAGGGCCTGCGCCGGGGCGTGGGGGCTCCGCAGGCAGCCGAACAGCGTGTGATCCATGGTGTGCAAACACACACACACACAGTCCTCCAGGAAAGGTGAGAAATGCAGATAAAAGAGGTGAAAGTAACTAAATAAAACAAATAAAAAAGATCACAAGCACATATCCAAGATGCTCCTCTTTCTCCTTTGACTATCCCACAACTTTTTTCCTACAGTTAAAAAATTCAAATAGTCTTCTCTCGATAAGTCAGAGCAGAAAGCGAAGTGTGTTTTGAAACGGGTGTCCTGTGGTAATCCGGAGCGTGCGGCCAGTTGCCAGGCGGTACGGGATAAACAGTTAGCCCAGGGTGAGCGGCAGCAGAGCCTCTCAGATGTCAGGAGGAAGAGGGGACTGGAGCTCGAGGTGGTTCCTAGGAACTGCAGAAAGAGGGGAGCCGGCGGAGGGGATGTTATAAATAGTGTGTAACTTGAGAGGAGGCTGGGTCACAGACTGCATACGCGCTACTGACCACATACATATGATCACCCTCCAAAAAGCACAGCACAATAAATCTGTACTATTAAAATGGCTGAGCCTCAGGAAAGAGGGCAATTTATTTTGGACTTGGACCTGACCTCCAGTGGCCATCTTTTTTTCCCCCTTGCAAGAAAACAGCCCTTATGGTTCAAGGGGTGGGCTGGGGAGAGAGGGGTGATGTGAGAGTGCGTAGAGAGTGAGAGGAGACGAGGTGTCAGAGGTTAACTCAGTGTGTCGCCCTGTCTTTGTCAGTTTTGACCCTTTAAAATACTGTTAGTCTTGTGGAAAAGAGGCAAGAAGCTTGAACGGTTTCCTCTGCACATTGGTTTGTCAGCCTGTTCTTTTTTTTACTAAGTCACTGTATATTTAACTCTCCAACTAAATAAAGCAGGATCCAGTCTGAAATAGGGGTTATACCCTATACTCTTAACTAAAAACCACAGTTCATTTACATTTATTGCAACCATTCATTTTCTAAGAGCGAGGTTTTTCTTTTTTTACACATGATTTTTTGTCTCATTTTGAAATGAAACACCTCACATCGTCAAACCGAAGTACACAGCACTACTGACGCGGTCTGACCTTCGATATGAGGTCATGAAGTTAAAATAACAGCTTTGATTACAAAACAGCGTCCCAAACACCAAATGTGTTGGCTTCAAAATAAATACCGTTAATTACTGTTCCAACATTCAACAGACTTTTCTTTTAATGAAACCAAACCTTAAATCACTTTTAATAATTATTTTTTAAAGAGTACACACAGACAGTAACATCTTGTAGCGTCGGGAGTGACTAGAAATAAATGTCTCGGAAATGGTTTATGAGTTTGTTTAATTCAATATTTGAACCACCTACGACTTCAACATACATCAAACAATCACACATTGTCAGCCCTCACACTGAAGTCTCACTAAATCAGTTTGGCCATAAAAGTGTCATTTTCCAGAAGTGAAGAAGAAGAGAAAAAAAAGATAAGCAGCCGGAAAAGAAGACAGTCTTTGCTTTGGCTTCTTTTATTCTTTCTCATATTATTATTATACATTTAATTTTTGTTAATATTATTATTATTCTTTAGCTCATATAAAACTGCGACAGACTTATCAGGCGTCAAACTCTTTTTTATAACTTCTAATACGAGACACAGTCTGAAAGTAATTTACTAAATTATGAGGATTGTTTTACAGTAAATGTTATTTTAGTATTTTAAATTAAAATAGCTAAATTGTATAATTTATACAGAAAGTGTGAGTAAGATATTGTAATAAGTAGTTTATATATATTATTACAAATTAAAGATCAATTAATACCTAACATATATTTCCCAATCTAAAATCCAAAGAAATAATATGACCAATACTGTAGTATATCACGGACAAAATGAAAGTCTACATATATCAGACTCAAATGAATATCATATTTAATAAATATATTCCTCTCACAGAGCTTTCATGGTTTTACAGATGGACAGTCACAGTAACTCCACACTCTGGGGGTCCGGCTGTGCCACAGGCGCTGTGGGCCGCCTGAGAAAGGAAATTAATTCCTCTTTGAGAGAAAATGACTTTAACAGATATCGTGGCGGAGGCAGGCTGTAACTTTGCCGCTTTCACTCCCCCCCCCCCCTCACCCCCATTCCCTCCAAAGCCTCCTCAGGCAGCAGAGGCAGCGCAGCAGAGGAAAAGCACCTTAGGTGAGTGAGTGTCAAACTCTTCTACTGTTTACCTTACAAATTAAGGCTATTAGCAGGTTAGCTGGGGCTATATATTTGCTCAGGGCCTTGAGCAGGTATTAATACACACGTGTTTCCAATCCTGTCGTAGTCTCAGAGCACCGATGGCCTGTGGTGTGAGTGTTTTCTCAGTCAATCCTAGTCTTTGCCCTTGTGGGCTGTATGAGGCAAAATATACCACTGTGTGAAAATGTGCGCGTGTGGGATACACTCGTGTATCGGGCCAATACTAGACCTTAATTGTGAAAATACATGGTGTCACCACGGCAATTTGAGGTTCAACAAAACACCTATTAAATGTTGTTTTCTTTACAAATTTTACTTGTGAATATCGTTTTAATTTAGGTCTGTTTTTCTTCCCAAGCACTGAATACAACTGGTTCTCTTAAGAGCTGCTAACCCCAACATTTATGACATTAGTTAGGATTCATTGAAGAGTTTCATTGTCCCATGACGTTGTAAAAGCTGTTTCAGAGGATTTTTTAACTTTAAAAAGATTTTATCTGGACATGAAAAAAGTCTCATTTGAAGATTTTGTGAATATTGGAACAAACCATCAATGACATATTTCTAAAACCTCCAAAAGCACATATTTGTTGAACTTTTTATATGATAGCATGCCAATGAAGAGAAGAATAAAAACAGATTAGGGGTTATATTTGTGTAATTCATTAAATATGTCAGCGTAGAGGAACGCCGCCCGTGTGTTTCTGAAGGCGAGGCCGGGCGGTTTCACCACAGTCGACAGAAAGTGAAGGTAGACCTGCTGCTCCACCTGTGGCTGTCCGTCACTCAGCAGCTCACTGACACCGTCACCAAAACAAACATGCAATACCACTTTGGTCCTTTTCTCACATGAAGTTTCACTTTACATGTTTTTGTACTGCATGATTTGGGTTAGGCTTTCTTTTGAAAATACGCAACATGCACTTCTGGAATCAGTATTTTGCTGTCATGTCATACTTACAACAGCTTAATCAAAAGTCAATAAAACTATAAAAAGTAGTGCAGCTTTGGCTTTCATGCGTCACAGGAGTCCCTAGAAGATCCTTTAAGCAGTCAACTTGAAATCTTAATATTTTCATTAATATGCAGTATACATACATTTCATTAATGGTTTGTTATACACTACAATATTTGAGCACATATTCTTAATGTATTTGTCAACAAATAGACCTCCTGTGGTGACTGGTGTAACAACAGATGACAGAAGTAATAATATAAATTATGTTAAGAGACTTTAAAATTGTTGGCAGATATATTAATACATTTATGAAATAATACAGAATAAATCTCTGTATATTAAACCTAAAATGCAGTTTATTATAAACCATAATATGCTTGATAGGGGCTACAATATAGTTTTAACCAAAGTAAAATGTGAAAAGTGATTTAAAAACCTGGATTTGATACGTAAAGAGAAGCATTAATGACAAATGTAATTCAGTCAAATGATAATAAGCATAATAACTCAAGATGTTCAGTCTTGGATAAACTGTATGAAACCGTATGACAATATTTCTTTGCCAATGTCACTGCACTCACTTCCCTGAATGAAACAGCCCCCGATGCGTAATGCTTCGAAGCAGAAAGCTTTGATCTCGCTCTCGGCCTCTGAATATAATAAGAGCGTTTAAAAAGACCCATTGTGTGTGTAATCATTATTAGACATTTTCCTCTTGGTTTCTGATTCTCTCTTTGCTAATATGGAAACATTTCAGAGTGTATAACTCTTAGTGAGCTCTCTCATCATGTATAAAGCATGTAGCCAAGTATAGTAAAACTATATGAGGAACCAAATACATCCTAAATGAGATGGGCGGTGTTGAAACAAATAATGTTCTTATAAATAAACTGAAACCTGCAGGATTTTGGTCTGAACTCAAATACCACAGTATATAATATAACAGATATTTATCTTTCATACTTGAAAGTGAGTGAAAGTCTAACCTAAATGAAAATGTAAATGATATAATATCTCCACTTTCTTTAAAAACCTGACGTCTGATGTAAAAACATTGCTGGCATGAATTTTTTTAGTTATATAGGATATTATCTAAATATTAGGACAAAGATATCTCTGTAAATTATTCAGGATATCACCAAAGATAAGGGCAAAATTAAATACTTTGATTAGTTTTCTAAACTAATAGATACAAATGTTGTATTAACTGTTTTTGGTTACCTTCTTCATTCATTTAAACTTTTTAAACATTGGGATTTTTCCTGATGTGACTTTTCTGGAATATTTGAGTGTGCACATCATCTTCAGAGATAAATGACATGCTTCCTCGGTTTGATACCACAACTTTAAACAGTGACAGGCGTTTCAGTGTTGAGATGAACATCTGCGGCGGCGGGGAAACTGTCGTCGCTGCTCGTTTCCTTTCAAACTCCATCCGCAGATTTACTGTACAGCAGTTGTCGGGAATATTGTCCATAGCGGGATGTCAGTGATATACGGCAAAGTCAGACACTAAATGTTGTCTCCGTTTACAGCTCCATTACATGAGGAGAACAGCAGGCAGCAACTGCATGAAAGCATGAAGAAAAATGATGACAGCTTCGAATGCATTTGTTGTTTTTAAGCTCACTCCGTGCGGCCTGTGATTGACAGAGCCAGGCTTTTGATTGCTTTCCTGCAATTTGGAAGAGACTTGCATAATAACTAAATAACAACTAAATCTAAGTAAAGATGTCCTTCTTCAAAGTCTGGCTTACTTTTATACGATGTTAAACACTGTTTGACAGGGTGTATTTCAATTGAGAATCAAGGTTTTTTATCACACTTTTCTTGTTTAAAATAAGATCCTAATTTATTTTTGGATTGTTACTACTGTCTTGGGAAAACCTGCAGTAGGATTTCTTTGTAATTTGATGTGCTTTCACTTCAATTCAATTCAAATCTGACTGCTATAAATAGAGAGAGTACAGATTATTCTTGATTATAATCTTCATCTAATAATTCAAAAGGAAAATAGGAAAATAGACATCAAGGGGCATCAAAAACATCTACATTTCTGTCTTATAAGTTATTTCAGAGCTAAAACAGCTCTTGTTTAACACTGATGATATCTTTCTCTTCACGGTCTGATTTCCTCCTCTAAGAGTCATTTAGTGAGCAGTGCAGCTCTGGTGGCCATTTTCTGTGTCTGTAATATCAACGGACAGCCGGAGTGAGATCATCATCTATAATGGGGGGCGGTTGGCGCTGCCTGGTGTGATGGTTCCCCTCCATCTCCAGCTTGAAGGCATTGGAGCCTGAGTAGACGTGAGTTGATGCTTTGCAGGGCTTCGCACGGAGTCAGACCACACCTCAAACAGCCCGGGGTCGCCACACTAAAACCTCCATTTAGATCTGGACCCGTTGCAACCGCCAAAAAACCAAAAGCGGCTCCGGCTCCAGCCAGCCACATTGCTAAGAGTGTTTCCTTTCAGACTGAAATTGTAAACGCCCTCTTTCACACTCCTCTCCATCTTCAAGTGAGTAGGAATGGGTGCCAGACTTCTCAATTTGTGAACGCCACCATTAGTGATTTTTATTTGTTTGAATGGATCGCCCGCCTACCAAACATCTAACCAAACCCTTCCTGCACGCTACGCGTCCTGCTCCACAACACACTGCCATGAAGGCTCCGTCCAATGGCTGTGCAAGAGCTCTGGCCATGTTGCATCACTCTGATGGTCCAGCTCTAACATGCTGTTCCAATAAGTGGAATCATTCAGAAGAGTGAAGTCAACCTTTTATAATTTTACGGCTTCCTTCTCTCTTAAGGTTCCTGGGAGTTTCTGGATGAATCCCAGAGCATTTATTCCATTGGGTTACTGTACAGGGGACCAGCCCCGCTTTCTGACTAATGTTAAGTCAATGTGTCGGGGCTGGTAAGTCTCATTAACACTTAATTCGGACTCAGCGCCATCAGTTCTAAGTGCCGCCATTCGTTTTTACCACAGTGGGTCAGTGATAGTGTTTTGATTTGCAGTGCCGTGTCCAAGAAATTCTGTTTCGAACCAGCAACTCGTTTTGAAGGAAACACAATGTCGCCCCCGTTACGTTTTTATCAGCATAATGTGGAAAAGTTGTTAATTAACGTATCTGGCAATTGCAGAAATCAAACCAAGCTAGTAAAATGTTACTTAATAAAGTATTTCATTTATTTTTTGGCCAAATTCTCAAAGTCGCAACACAATATCTGCACGTAATGAATTTCATTATTAAACCTTTTCATGGTTATGTTAAGGCACTGGCAGCACTATATATATGGTCTGGTTTAGTACAAGCAGAGACTGGAGACACAACATCTTAAACCCATCACACTAACTTCTGTTGCCTTAAGTTATGTGAAACCAGGACTCTGGTGTCAGAGTTCTCGTATCAGTTCTCTGATCATAATCCAGCCAGACATCATGTTTCTCATTGTAAATTTGAATTGTAGAAGTATTAGGCTGTATAAACATAATTTCTTTAAAACAGGGCTGGGATCCGGGATTTCTGTACTTTGGTTCCAGCTTTATCCAGGCAAATGTGAACGTTTCGCCAATAGCACACAGAGTGTACACCCCCGCAGTTCACCTCCACAGGAGTTTCCTCTCATTTCACATGATTCAAATACCTTTTAAAGACTGTGGTGTTTGATTGACACCTCCCTCACACTCCTTGTTCTCGTTATTGCACCTGTTAGGGCAGAACAAATCACACCTTTATCTACCTTACTACCAAACGGCCCTCACATGATTCCAGCCTGAACAGATGTCTGTTCAGAAAGAGTTTCTGGAAACACCTGTGAAGGTGTGCAGTGCATTATATTTGTGCCAAACATTGGATATTTTGGATTTGTCCGTAGCCACATTATTAGTAGATCTTTAATTCTAATTGGATATCAAAACATTTGATTTGTCTTTTGTCATTCTAAAATGCGCGAAGGTGGTGACAGACTTGACAAAGACTGGATTCGTGGACTTGCTCAAAAACGTGGACATACTGTATCTCTCTGATTGCACTTTACAATCTCTTGTAGATTTTTCTTGCCAATAAAGCTGCATAGATTCTGTGTAGTATTTCTAGAGCCACAGTACTCATATGATTAACAGTAATACTACATATCATTACAGAGCAATGTTAAAGCAAAGATAAACCACAAGACAAGTAAAAACATAGACAGAAAAGTAATCTCATGAAACCTTCCTGTTATGGCCTTATTGCTTTATCACTCAGGGGTTTATCTAATCACCAGTTGTATATTAATAACATCCACACAGTAGACCCAGGGAACTATAGTCTGTGCTGCTGAAGCTCTCCACCCTGTGACCTGTGGAGCTGAAGGTGCTGCCGCTCCTCTGGGGTCACTGGAGGTGCAGCAGGAGAACAGTGGCCTCTACTGGCAGGCCATGAAGAGGATTTGTTTATGTGTCTTAACCAACAAGCCTTCACGTACAGCTTGAATCCCTCTAATGCAGCAATAAATTAAGGTTTAACATGCTCAGCCTGAAATGCTGCTCGTGCAGGAAACGTGAATGCAAATTCAAATTTAAAATTAAACTTCTCATTAATGACCAATTACAAAAACAGCTCATTCCTTAGGATAAAAATCATAATTAATATCATAATGAAATGTCTTCAGTAACCAAAACTGTAAGTACATATTTAACAAAACATTTCACTGATGAAAAAGATCAGGTAAAAAACTGGAGATTCGGTTGGAATAATTCCTTTCCTTTCAAGCGTTGAGATCCAGCTACAGATGTGTCAAGAGCTACAAAAAGTTCCTTCTTCTTTTTATGTCTTGTTTTACTTGCGGCTAAAATGAAGATGAAATTCCCTTCTCCCATCATTTTACATCCCAGATTGTTTTCTAATGAAGGCATGTTTGAAATCCAGAATTGTTTGCTTGACATTTATGTGCCTGTAAATAAATAGCGTGTCTCCTCAGCAGCCCTGGAGTCGAGGGTTATTGCTGCTCGGTGTCAGTCATATTTAGCTCTTGCCCAATAGGAATCGGGTGACCTCTGCATATTTTGCACTCAGCGGGGTCACCGGCTACGCCTCAGGGGAACCGTTCTGCTCTGCGTCTCCTCTCACGCTGGGAAGTGGAGTTCCCAAGCATTTCCCCCGACTGTGGTCCAGAACAATCCCATGTCGTCGCCCAATCAGGGCACTGGACATCATGACGCATGGCCGGGACAATAGGAGGATACAGAGGCGTGCTGTGTGGGTGCAGATACCCCCATTTGTCTTGACAACAGGGCTGTACAGTGTAGTGTCAATATCCTGAATTGTATGTTGTGACACCTCAAGCCAGCTGTTTGATGACCAAAGTATGGAGCTCTAACCCCGCTAATATCTAAAATGTGTTGCCTGTGGATCAGATCTATGGAGTGTCACGCTATTAAAACTAACCAGAGAGCCGAGCGTCTCTGTTGCCAGTGTGTCGTGACATCTGTTGAAATCATAGCCCCGTTTTCAGCAGGGCCCTGTCCCGCCCTGTTTGCAGTTGTCATGGTGACGGGTCAGTGTGCAGGAGGCAGAGCAGGGTTTGGTCCAAGCTCGCTGGGACTGAAGAGGAGGCGGCGGTTTGGACGGGATGGACTGCTTTCAGTTCCAGGGCTTTCCAGAACCTCCCAGGGGCTTCATTAAAACAAAAGGACAAGAGTGAGGAGGAGGAGAAGGGGGTGGGACTTCCTGTTGGATGTTACGGACCAACTGTGACCCCAAAGGACCCTCAACTTTTAATGTGGACAGAAGGTCTACAGTCACACTGCAGTAATATCATGCGGATCTATTACAGAGGTTCTCCATCATACAACCTTCTGTGTCATCTATTCTGAGCAATTTACTGCAACTAAAACCTGCTGCCAGATAATCCTCTACTCAAGTAACACGTGACCAATACTGGCCACTACTGGTGACCAAGAGGAACTGCAAAAACATCCCATTAGCTGTCCCATTAGCCAGGTTTCCATCGAAATGTTGCCAAGATTTGACAGCACTCTCAAAAAACCACCCAAAGAAGATGCTAATTAATGCATGTGTCCACCCATTATTACTAATATTAGGAGTTGGTTAATCGAGATGAACAGCTGGTTGTGGCAGTTCTTGAGTCGGTTGTCGTGCTAATGGATGGAAGGATGGAAAGAGATGACAAGAGTTAAAAGAGCAGCATCCAAACCTCAAGCATGTAAATCCATGTTAAAACTTAATGGAAACTCCCCATAGACCTGATGTTTCTTTGTCTCATTAGTGGAAATGTATGCCACATGATTTGTTCACCAAGTCTGTTCCAGTTTTTTGCGTTTTGCTTCTACAGATAGACTTTCTTTAAAATGACATTCCCTAACTCACCATTCTGTATTGTCAAATACTGGATGATCCCGGCTTACAAAGATGTGAAGCATGACAGAGAAGATGCCCTGATGCATAGTGTGGTGGAAATGTCTTCATCAACATTAATTCAAGCTAGATTTCTGAATGCTCAAATTAAGAAGGTAAGAATTTCTGATTAACACTATCTGCTAACATTAAGGTCAAATTAAGTCAAGGAAGGATAAAAAATCTTGGAGTGTACTGTACAGTTCTTCTAAGCCCAATTAAAAAGCATCATCTCTTTCTGATTGGACAAGAGAATAAATGCATCGAGCTGCTCTCAATTCTTAATAAGGAGACAATTACTCGAGAAACGACAACTGCAATGCTCTCAACCAATGAGAGATTGCAAAGCTAACACTGAGCTATATAATACATTTAAGGTCCTAAGTGGCATAATGAATGTCTTTTATCTCAGTACTAACTTTTTCTGTCAGTTAGTTACAGTGGGTTTATTAGAGATTTCAGTGGAAAACAGCTGCCTGGAAACAACCCTTCTGAGAGCGAAAAACTAAAACAATGAGCTGAAAGTCTCTAAGGCATTACTTTACAGATAGTTTATCCGACAGTCGAATCGGTGCAGTCCATCATCGAGCAGGAAGAAAGAGTGATGTTCTTAGTCTGAAACAAGAGACTGAGGCAGGAGCCGGTGTGGGACGACTGCACTTAGATCAGAGTGTTCCATAACACTGACTTACATTCACATTTTAAAGAGTTTAAGGTGACACTCAAGAACACGCTGATAATGTTCCTGTGATCAGTGATCCTGTGAACAATGAGCGAGAGACATTACAGGAACATAAATCAGATAATGGATATATAATGTCATATTGAGATTGTTGTAAGAATTTGAATTTTTTTGTTCATGATTAAAGTTTTACAAAACGTTCGGATAAGACCACTTATTGACTTATTCTCTGATGTTCTAATATAACTAATACATTGACTTTTTATACACAACAGAGTAAACTAAATTGAATACAAAGATCTTCTGTAAACTCTAAATATTGTACTTTCAGACAAAGAGTAAGATCTTAACACAAACTTGTGTTATTGTGATCTTGGCTTGGTAAACAATGCGCTGATCTGAATAAATAAGCTCTTAATAAAATAAACTCATTTAAATTACAACTATTTGCCAAGTGTACAAGTTTTTATTGTTCATTAATAAATAAAAACTTTTCTGGGTAAGTTGCTCAAAACCATTTATAAACACTAAATACTGAATAATGGAACTATAGAGTTACAAACTACACGTTACACGTGGCCTCAGATGTAATTCTTGTTTATTGGAAACGTGTTTTTAGAAATTGGTTAGAAATATGAACTAGACAAAAAATTTCAATGCATTCTTTAAAAGTAAAAAAATGATATATGTAATATTTTTACAGTCCTATACATCAACATTATATGTATTGTGAACATTTTGGTAATTACTAAACATTAATCTCTCCTTTCACTGTGAGGCTCTGCTGTACACAACATGTTAGCATAATGTGTTGTTGCTTTTCAGCATGCATTTTTCATCTTATATGTTCTGTAGTTTTACTAGAGAGAATAAACACATTTCAAAAGAGGATTTTTGGACTGCTTTCTAGTCTTTCCACTAGCACAAGCTTCAGTGCTGACAGCCCAAGGTTCACAAACTGAAACAAATCCTTTTTCTTGTCTTAATCGATCCACAACAAGCTTGGTATGGGTACAAAAATGAATCATCCTTCTTGAACAGCAATAACTTAGACTTGTAACATCAATGGCTCGGATCTACTTAAGTGTCCAGTAAGCCATGACAGTGTGACAGTGAGCCAATACCAGGACAGTCAGTCAATATTTCAGAGAGCAAGAACTCAGTTCAAAATTTAACCGTGTATGGAAACATCATTTTATAGGATGCCGTAAGGTCATGATATGAATATAAAAAGACTTTCTGCGTGATTGGTTTTCCTATCCTATACTGGGGCGTAATGCACAATGATTTTCATTCTGAATTGATCATTTATACACATGTTTGTACTCCTTGTGATTTAAAATAGAAGGATCTCAAATCACAACATCCGAGGTATTTTTAAAAAGTGCAGATGTAAGTGTAAATGCTGTAACCATATGCTGTGATCACACAGCTCCATTTTCCTTCTTAATGGATTGTTACTCAACCGGGTCGTGTTTATCTTCCAGCTGATTGATCCTTTATAAGACGCTGATTACAATCAACTAATTACACAACTCTAAGAGAGAGGGAAAACACACACAAACACACACACAAACAGTTAAAGGAGGAAAGAGTTGACAGCAAAATGGATTTCCATTTTTAACGTAGGCTAGGTAAAGTTTCCGTTGGGCATAATGGTCCCTTTCAGAAAGTGATATTGTCTTATGGAAAATCTTAATACTGATGCTTAACACATGAACAGTAAAGTAATATGACACTTAACTTAAGTTGAAGTACCTTAAAATGGTACATAAGAAAAGTACTTGAGTTTTTGAGTATCACTACTGGACAAATCTACCTCCATAATGCAAAAACACAAAGATGTGCACACCTGTAGAAAAATAAGCAAAAATGTGTAATTTAACACACACATACGTAAAGGCTTAACACACACACAAAATACAAACATACACAGTATCTACACACACACACTCAGGCATGGGTATGTATACACAAGTTCCTTGCCTTGTTCTCACACCCACACAAACACTAACACACACATTCCTGGGATCCAGCTCGTGTTGGGTGTGTTTACATGCCGCCATCACTTCGTGGTCTGGCACGAGGCATCGAAAGTGATCAGAAAACGGACCAACAAAAGGCCCGGGCCAAGCCGGAGAGTAAATAAGTAATAAATCTATCCCACATCAGCAGAACGTTTCACTGTAAACACACTCTTTAAAAAACAAGCTGGTTGTGGCGTCCCGTGTGGATGGGAAGATGGCCGACATTCCTGCTGTTCTCCACAAGAAAGAGCAGCGATAGAAAAAGAGCCGTGAGTTTACAGGGTTTTGGCCAGTTCCTTTCAGAGCATCTGGTGGCTTTAATCACAACAAAACACAATTAGTCTTTGTCAAAGAGACCGAGAGGAGATGGAAGAATTGTGCGGGATTTACAACGTGTGAAAAAAGAGGAGAGAGGAAGAGCGGCTGTTTGTATCCTGATGAAAATCTGTTTCTCTTGGGCCTTCAATTAAATTATAATGAGAGTTAATGATAAGTACATTTATATCAAAAACATTGTACACTGACAACTTTCTGACGGAATCATCTGATGTGTGTGGTTAATAATAAAAAAGATCAGAAACAGCATGTTGTGAAGAATCTACAGTAGGAGTCACTTTGATCTATGTTTGTGAAAAGTTTCAAAAACGTTTTTTTTTATTCTTTTATTTCCCATGGTGTTGAAAACAGCAAGAACGAGAGGAAGCATGTTTTAGGGGAAACACATTTTTGGCAAGCCAATGGCCCTTCCCTGCTTTATTTTCCCTTTTCTACTTTCCTAGGGTTATTCTTCAATACAAATTCAGAGGAAATTGAGATTTGGAAAATATATGCAACTAGTCATACATGATGAACATGTTTTTATCTGACATTAAGGTTTCTATCTACCTCATTTAGAGCACCAATAGAATATGCTGTGTAAAGATATAGTGCAGTAATATCACCCATGCAACCGCGATGCAGTAATTCATCATTTGCAATACAAAATGATTATTGTAAATGTAAGCTTAATTAAAGGGGACCTATCATGCAAAATGCACTTTTTGATGTCTTCTATACATACATACAGTATGTGTCCCCGGTGTGTCGGGGAACTCACGCAGCGTCAAAAAATAAAACCCTTTCTCTTTTCCTCCGTACCCAAGTCTTTTAAAAACGGGGGTACAGCGATCGGATACAGATTTGCTGCCGGTCTGACGTCAAATCAGCAGCGGACCCACAGGAAGTTGCTATCAGAAACAATGCCTGACGTGTTTTGGACGTAATCTCGTTTTTGTTTACATTAGCAAGCCTCGCTAACACTCAGAACTAATCTGTACTGCTTAAAAAGCAGGACATTTAAAAAAAGGAACTCACCTTTTGATAAAGAGAAAAAGCATTTGAGCTCCATACTGTTTCAGAAATAATCCTTGATGTGGAATTGAACTTTATCTCCGGTAGAATTCTGATCAGGCATTAGCTCCGCCGCCTCTTTTTTTTTTTTTTTAAAGCTAAGGACCCAAAATCCGTGTTTCTCTAACAGGGCTGCTAAAGAGGGGTATGAGCAGTATGAGGCATGGCTACAATGGGTGATCTGTTTGGTATTTTAAGCAAAAAAATTCACAGACATGTTTTGTATAGTGTAATGTAAATGTAATGTAATAGCATAATAGGTCCACTTTAATGCAACCTTCCAATCAAAATCACTAAAAGTAATTTACTTATATTATTTTTTTAATGATCAGTGTTTATTGTGACCTTTAAATGGAGATTGTATTCATAATACTGTCAGAAATTCGATTTTTGCTTTTGTTGCTGCTAATCTTCAGAAGAACCTCCTGCAAAAGCATTTTTTAAATGTTTTTCCTCTATGTCAAACATTGTCTAACTATTGTGTTAAAAAGTACTAGTTTACTTCATACTTTAGTCACTCGGATAACATATAACAAATAAATGTTTCCCCTGTGTGTCCCCAAAGCAGATTCCAGAGGTCGCACATAAGCATAGCGATCACTTTACTGGTCAACATCAGGTCCATTTAATAGAGAAGGGAAGAAGCTGGGATTTGTGGGGGAGTTTGAAACTGATCCCTCTCTCCCTTGTAAAAGTTGCACACTTAACTGGACGCATGCACGGAGGTGAAATTGATCGTAGCAGAGTGGGTGTGAAATATATGCACGGCTCTCGGCCACCTGGACGTGCACGTATGTGTGCGTGTGCAGGAAAATGTGTGTGACATCTAAGACACCATGTAGGTCCTACACACCATTGAAAGCTGGAGGTAAAGCGAGGAGCAATAACCCCAATAACTTCTACGGCTCAAATTAGCACTGCTTTTTAAAAGAGGCCTCCCACAAAGCCTTCACCACGGTCACCACCAAGACCCTCATTATCAGCTCCGAGACCCCGGGTTCACTCCGAAGACTGAAGCTCATATGTCATCGGCAGACAGTCGGCCACACCTCCCGCTTAAGAATGGGAACACTATCATAAAAGGCCTTGATGACATAAAACAAAGCGATTGGCTTTGACATAGGAGGAGACTTTAGCTCATTTGGGGTTTTTCAAAAAAGGGAACAGTTCTGAATTGATCCTGTGCTTTATGGCCTGCTTCCCCCTCTGAGCTAGGTCGCTGGATTTATTTCTGCGTCTGCACAGCAGGACATAAATCATCCTCGGACTCGCTTTCTTCTGCTCCTTCTTTCTTTTTTTCCCTCTCTTCCCTCTTTTTCTCTCCCTCTGAAGCGAGGGATGTGGCTGTCTGCAGGACAGAGTCCGACTCTCTCCCCTCCGGAAGAATTAGACCCGCAGACATTACCACATTGTATTTTGCGGTGCATAGTTTTCAAAAGGGGGAACCAGTCCTGGCTCCGCTAGAGTCCCACTGCTGCAGGCCCCTCGGGCCTCTTTCCCTCACTCTCTAATTAGATTAGCCGGGTCCCCAATCTGGCAACCCAGGCCTCCAATCTGGCAACATGGCTACCTTTGCGGCAGAGCAATATCTGTTCTTACGGGGAGGGAATGACCTAAATGTTGGTCAGTATGGTATTCTGTTACGCTCAATGGTGTGCTGACAAAACGACTTGGGTAATGAAGACGTTAGAGGAGAAGAAGAGAGAAGGGAAAAAGAAAATTTACAGCCGAGCTCTACGAAAAGTGCTGGGCCAACCGAAAGCTTGTGGTCGGGGCAGCCATTTTGGGAGGAGTGCTGGCAGCTGAGGGAGCCATCGCAGGTCGGGTCAGTTCCAAAACAGCCAATTAGGCGCTAAGGGGCTGTTGCATATCAATAAATATCATCCAAGCATGTCGCTACTTGGAGGCCGAAGTTTAATTTGCAATAGAAGGGTAAAAGTGGATCTTTCAGTCAGGATGAATGCTGAAGTCACTAAAATATTACTGACCACCTTCTGTCTCTCTACTGTCTACTCTTCTACAAGTGTTTCAGCATTTTCAAGTGTCTCAGCAGAAGGCTGTTAAATGAAACAGGAAGTTGTCAAACATACCGATTAGGCCAAAATTCAAAGCCAACGTTTTTCAAAACAGTTTAGGAGCCTGAGAGTCTTACAGGACGCTGTATTTCTGTCAGTACGAATGCCTTACTGTCTGCCAAAGACATGATTAAGAAATATAAAGAAAACACAAAGTCAGGCTAAGCATAAAAAAGAAAAAATAGGCGTTAAAACTGAACGAGGACGGTCAAACGGGATCAGAACTTCCAGCAGCGAAACACATGTGCAGACAAGAGTAATCCAGCCGTGCACTAAATTCCACAGCCAGCCATCTAGATGGGACGTGACAGTATAAAACAGAGGAGGACGTCTGGAGATTTCACTGACAGGAAGTGAGCGCTGTGAATGATTCGGCCTCATAAATCATTTTTGGGGGAAAGACGCAGGGAGCTTCCAGAACCCTGAGTCTTTTTTCACGCACAACTGATGAGTTGATCCCTCAAAGGTTGCTGCTGAAATCTGTGTGTGTGTGGGTGTGTGTGTGTGTGTGTGTGTGTGTGTGTGTGTGTGTGTGTGTGTGTGTGTGTGTGTGTGTGTGTGTGTGTGTGTGTGTGTGTGTGTGTGTGTGTGTGTGTGTGTGTGTGTGTGTGTGTGTGTGTGTGTGTGTGTGTGTGTGTGTGTGTGTGTGTGTGTGTGTGTGTGTGTGCATTGCAGCTCCCACGCTATCACAAATCAAGATGTTATGGCATGTCGTGATGACTAACTTGCTGTTGTTGTGTTTTAGGTTATCGTTGTGGAGAAAATAGTTACAATGCTTCACCGTGGCCCAGAGGGAGCTGAGGCTCGGGCCTGGTGGGGGGGGGGGGGGTGGGGTGGGGGTAGGGGGTGGGGAGTCCTGAGTCAGATTCATGGGAACGATCAACTGGGGATTTGTCTCTACGGTGTACTTAGTCTGTGAATGTGAGTGTGTTTGTGTGTGTGTGTGTGTGTGTGTGTGTGTGTGTGTGTGTGTGTGTGTGTGTGTGTGTGTGTGTGTGTGTGTGTGTGTGTGTGTGTGTGTCTGTGTGTGTGTGTGTGTGTGTGTGTGTGTGTGTGTGTGTGTGTGTGTGTGTGTGTGTGTGTGTGTGTGTGTGTGTGTGTGTGTGTGTGTGTGTGTGTGTGTGTGTGTGTGTGTGTGTGTGTGTGTGTGTGTGTGTGTGTGTGTGTGTGTGTGTGTGTAGTGAGAAAGGCAGCAGAGTTTGAGTCTATATTTGCAGCAATTCAGTTCAATTTGTTTTGGCATTCACATTTTCACCCAGCCTTGTCTCATGTTGAGGTTTTTTTTCTCAAACACTGATATGACTTTTATTGTCGACCTTCACTTCAAGTTCTTAAATGGATGCTTGAGACTGGATTCATTGAAAAGCTTAAACAACATCCAAGGCATCTTTTTAAATTACTTCTCAATACTTTGTATTCAGTCAAATGCATATTGTTTATTATTTCACATATTTCATTTATAAATGTCCTATCTGTTTTATTGCTATAGTGGTTTATTCTTGTTTATTTTTTGTATTGTTTAGGGTCTGATTCTTCTGCCAAGTTAAGCACTTTGTTTTTGAAAATACATTTTATTTTATTATACATCACACTAAATGTAGCATGTCATATTTTCATGTCTAGAGACTCCTAAACAGGCAGCTTTTATCACACATTCCTATAAGTTTACCAACCAGCTGATGTACACAGGCAGTCAGCAAACTTATATTGACACAAGGAAGAGGATTGAAATGCAGACGAACACACACATGGCATGCAGGTAGGATTAAGAAACAAATAACTAGATGTATAGTCAGGAACAGACTTAGAGGTCGGCAAAAGGTGACAAGGGACAGGTAGAAGGCTGGAAAGGCCATGTGTAACACTACATTTACAATATGGCAAAGTATGTGTGGAACTGTACTGGTATACTGTGAGCCTAATGAGAGAGATGGAGAACAGGTGAGAAGCAGGGGGGGGGGGATACATGTCTGCAGTGCAGTGGAGGAGGTGGGAATGTGGCTGAAGGGAAGAAATGGCAACAAAATAACTCAACTGAGGCAGATCCTGTGGCACTGCAGCTCTGGTAAAGTTTCAACAGAAAATAAAGTACACTTGGTATGACTCACAATTATCTTGCTTTTACACTAAGCACATCTTTTTTTTTATTGCACAACATCTTCTAATTTCATTCTTTGCATTGAGCCTGGTTCGCTCAACTTTTAGAATTAAACGAAACCGATCAACAGTAATAGAGCAAAGCTAATCAAACATGCATTCATATGGAAGTGTTGCAGTTCATTTATTTTGCAGACCGGAAAAGCAATCGACAGTGTTTGTGTGGGTGTGAGCTGTAATGTATGGACGTCCTGTCTCGCCTGCTGGAGGTGGGCTGTGATTGAACGGCGCCTGAGGAGTTGTGGAGAGAGAAGAAGAGAGAAGCAGCCAGAATGGACGCAGAGAAGAGAAGCTGAGGTCTTCTGATATTTCATCGTCTGACTCAAACAGAGCTGCAACATGGACCCACGTCCAAACTCACAGCTGCTTCCGACCAGCTCCTCTTTCTGAGTTTCAACTCTATTCAATAAACTTCTTTGGCAAGAAAGTTGAAGGAAAATATTTCACAATTTCAGTGTTTTAAAAGACAAAGTGTTTTAAATCTTAATTTCATCTTCTATCAGCGAGTGGTTCAGTAGCTGAATTGGGCTTCTTTCTTTCATCATTAATGTTCGCTACACGTCCACTTTCTTTGTTTTATCTTTAATGTTTACACTTCTTCCTACTTCCCTCCTTCCTTCCTAAATTAACTTGTTTATTTTCTTTATTTTCTTCCTTTCCTAAACCGGTTTGAATACCTCTTTCCTTCCTTCGCTCATGTCTCCCCCTTTGTCTCTCTACAGTTTCCATTTTCAAACATATTGCAGAATAAAGGTTTTTCACATTCTTTCTTCACTTTAATGCTCCATACTGTCTCATGTTATGTGCTTTTGGGACATCCTCCATTTATAAAGCCTATTCTGGCATAAACTCAAAGGAGAAACCTCACACAGACACACTTTCACCTCCAGATGAGTCATTCCCTCCTGTTCTCCTGCGATGATGGAGCACCCATTAACCCACAGCACCCGGCCGCCTCCAAACACAAATAATCAGCTCTGATGTGCCATCGTGTCCTCCCTCTGCCATAATTGTAGATAATTGTTGGGCCTAATTTGGACCAATTCATCCTATTACTAAACTCTCTCTTACATGTAATCCACTTCTTTGGCACCGGTAATGTAGACAAGGTTTGGATCTCAGTGCTGCTGAATGGATGAGTCCACAATAATTACAAAACCAGGATCTCTTCTAGTGTTGGACTTTGTATGCAGAGGTGAAAAGTACTGTAATCAATTACATTAGTCAGGTTTATTTTTTAAATATCCATCATTAAGTATTGTTATGTTAGCATTAAATGTGTATCTCGTAATAACTGACCACATGCTCCAAACAAATACGGGGCTTGGTATACTCAAGGTTATCGCTATAGCAACTTGAATTCAGCAAGCGGTATCCCCTCGTTTCTTTCCCTTTAGATGAAATCCATTAAACAAACTATCAAAATGCATACATGTAGCTCCACTTTTTGTCCTCTCATGTTGGGCTGAAGGCAGACTGGACGCTGCAGTGACTCAGTATCGCTTCTTGGGGTACAAGTGGTATTACAAGACAGGACATGCCTCATTTTAGTAATATTTATGCTAACACATTGACGTGTTCACCACAAGGTCAACTTTTCTGGCCATATCTTACAAATTGCACAATTAAATATGATGTGAAAGAATTCAAACCCACTGTTTATCCTAGCTTTAGCTACTTTAAGCCTGTTGCTTTAGTTTTATTGCAAATGTACTGTTTTGGTTCAGTCTCAGTCATCAACCTTGGCTCAAGCAATAGCAACTGTTGTTAGCAACCACGCGTTGATAATAAGCATTACCAAACAGCGGACAGACAATGTTAGAAAAATGTTGGTTAACAGTATATACAGTTGCAAGAAAAAGTATGTGAACCCTTTGGAACTTCCTGGATTTATGCATCAATTGGTCATAAAATGTGTTCTGATCTTCATCTAAGTCACAACAATAGACGAACACAGTCTGCTTAAGCTAAAACCACACAAACAATTATATGTTTTTATGTTTTTATTGAACACACCATGTAAACATTCACAGTGCAGGGTGGAAAAAGTATGTGAACCCTTGGATTTAATAACTGGTTGACCCTCCTTTGGCAGCAATAACCTCAACCAAACGTTTCCTATAGTTGCATATCAGACCTGCACAACGGTCAGGAGGAATATTGGACCACTCCTCTTTACAAAACTGTTTCAGTTCAGCAATATTCTTGGGATGTCTGGTGTGAATCGCTCTCTTGAGGTCATGCCACAGCATCTCAATTGGGTTGAGGTCAGGACTCTGACTGGGCCACTCCAGAAGGCCTATTTTCTTCTGTTGAAGCCATTCTGTTGTTGATTTACTTCTGTGCTTTGGGTCGTTGTCCTGTTGCATCACCCATCTTCTGTTGAGCTTCAATTGGTGGACAGATGGCCTTAAGTTCTCCAGCAAAATGTCTTGATAAACTTGAGAATTCATTTTTCCGTCGATGATGGCAATCTGTCCAGGCCCTGAGGCAGCAAAGCAGCCCCAAACCATGATGCTCCCTCAACCATACTTCACAGTTGGGATGAGGTTTTGATGTTGGTGTGCTGTGCCTTTTTTTCTCCACACATAGCGTTGTGTGTTCGTTCCAAACAACTTAACTTTGGTTTCATCTGTCCACAGAATATTTTGCCAGTAGTGCTGTGGAACATCCAGGTGCTCTTTTGCAAACTTCAAACGTGCAGCAATGTTTTTTCTGGACAGCAGTGGCTTCCTCCATTTTATGACCAATTTATGCGGAAATCCAGGTAATTCCAAAGGGTTCACATACTTTTTCTTGCAACTGTATATATATATATTAAAAAAAAGGTTGGTTGATATAAGTGGCTATAAAGAAAAACAGATGACAGATAATGCTGTCTTGTTAAATTTGACAATTTGCTCTGTTTCTAATATATTGATGTGTAGTTATTCTGCCCTCTTGTGGCCAACAATAAATTAATTCTGTGCAAGTTAGTAGAGGTATTTCACATGATCATTTGTAAGACGTTTTACTTCTGTATTGTGCTTTTTTTACATTTACTTGCTATATTTGTCTGGCGAGCTAGTTATTCTAATTCTCATGTATTTTTAAGTGGATTCTACTGTGAATGTTTATTTCATTTGAATTAAGTAAGAAACCATAATGAAAGACCGTGACATGTAATGGAGTAGGCTACTTCTTTTATGGTTGTATCCCTTCATGAGACAAAAGGGAAATATAATAATATAATACTTCCTCCACCACCAGACAGCAGGACATTTCATTTGAAGCTACTAAATAAACCCTGCCTTCATTTGCTACGACCTGCAGCATATCTTCGCAACAATGCCACTCAACACAAGGCAGCACCCACACAGCTGTGGTTCACCACGGCACCACACGGAGGCCCCGGGGCCGATGAGGCTTCACACTGACTGACTACCTGACTGGCCGGTCGACTGAATCTCCATTTTCAGCCGGTTGTTTCAGACGGAGCTGTCAGCGAGAGTCCTGCTGAGTCTCATTTATAAGGAGAGCCTCAGCTGAGTGTGGAGCCGTGACAGCTCAGGAGGGGAGAAATGTGGAATTCATTTGGCTCGTTGGGGATGGAATAAATATGTGGGTGTGTGTACGGGGGCCGAATAATACGGAACAATAATAAATATTGGATTTCTACAGTTGTTTGGTATTTGCACACAACCACGCAATACTAAATGAAAGTTATTCCCAACAGTGTAAATTCCATCTTCTACTCTGCACTAAGAAGTATTTCACCCTATGCCTTAAAGTAGAAATTAGGCATATGATTATAATTGCAAATTAAAAATATACTCCTGGAGTCTGTGATTGTGTCATCAAGTCCCCAAAATTCCTTCCAGCTTGTTTCTGGGTGGAGACATCTTGATTTGGGGACTCAACAAAATCACTGACATACAAAGAAGCCAAATATACTTTTAAAGTCTAAAATATTCGTATAAAGAACTTGATTTTATCCATACAGGTCATATGTTGTGACTTTATAAAGACACCGGACCCAGACCTTTGCTTATTTTCGCTAAAGGTGTTTTCATTGTTCTCATTACTCTTGTTTCGTGTGTATAGATAATATGTATTGTACTGTGTGTTTCTTTCTTAGTTTAGTTTTGATTCGTAATAGATATTCTTTATTTGTTTAAAAAGGAATAAGCCTTTCAGGATTCCTTCCTCCTATTTACTGTAATTTATGTCTCCCCTTTTATATGTATTGTGTTTTTCCTTTATTGGGTTAATAAACTAAACTTATGAAAAGTAATTGTGCATTTGGTGTTAACAGTTTTTTTTAAACTCACAGCAGGATGCTACATGAGGTGTGAAGCAAGAGGAGCATGTGCCATTACATTTCTCCCTTCTTGGATTTTCCCATACTGACTTGCTCTATAAACCTCCTCCAGCCCACCAGAATCACTCCTTAAACCCCCCCAAATTCTGTATAAACTAATTTCTACAGACACTGACATCATTTCCGACATGTTTACACTGCAGCCTCTCTGCACTGTTTGCTTCAACACCCATCTGTTGTTGTAGTCTGATTCAATTCAAAGTTCAATCTGAATTTTACAGCACCTATTATTGCAGTAATTGTGTCTGAATGTGTGTCTGAATGTTGCTTAGATTTTGCGGTTTGACTGTTGAGTATTTGTTTTAAATCCACCATGAAAGACAAGCATAATCTCCACCAGATGGCACCATTGCCACAGATGTTCCTCCCTGAATTCAGAGGACAATTGTGGGGCGCTTTAATCAGAAGAGACTGCAAACATTTCATAGTTAGCATTGGTGGGAATCCATGAAAATCAAACCCTGAAAGCATTTGTGCTACATCGACACAAACAGACTCTAAATCCCATTGATGTCCAACAACATCAGAATGAGTTTCAGACTCCAGGATAGCAGACAATGTGGGCTCACAATGACTTCATGAGGTCAAATTCCTGGACACCTTCCCTCCTGTATGCATGGCTGCGTTTAGTGCGTTATTGTACTTGGCATCCCACCTCTCAGAGCTTCCTGACCCGTCCAAAGTCCTCATATTCTTAGTCTGCTCTTTTGACCTTCTCGCTGTTTGTTTTGTAGTCTCCAGGAAGAAGTGCTTTTTTGTGGTTTCTCTCAGTTAGTTAGGCGTTGCTGGCATAGACGTTCAGCTTTTATTGTGATCCAGATTTGGGAATCCTTCGGCTATGAAACCAGGGGACTCAGGGATCTAAATTTAGGGTTGTCACATTGGTTTCAAACCCAAGAGAACTACAGTGAATGTGCTTGTATGGAAAGGCACACACTCCAAGGCCGTAATCAGAGCTGTGGTTGGCTGGTCGGGGTGACGACGTGCCGTCTGAGTCTGGCAGACCTACAGACAGTCAAACTGTGGGATCTGGCTTCAGTCTCCTTCCCTGCAGCACCAGCTGTGGCGCTATCTAAACAGGACCTGGTCTGAGGTATTATGCAAAGGCCCGTGGCTCTGGTTAGCATTAAGCTAGGTTGGCTCAGAGTAAAGACATTGCAGCAGCTAGAACATCCAGGTCTGGACCATTTAGCAGCACCTACAACAATAGCATTTAAAAGAAGAGTAGGCTGTTCTTTTTTTGGCTCATCGGCTCGAAATTACATAATAATCTTTCAGCATGTTGCAATTCAAAGTGCTCTGGGAAGACTTCTGCAACTCTTGGCTCTGTTTGCAGGTCTAGAAAAGCTAGCCCATGACAGGAGGATTTGGCATATACAGGTCATTTCAGAGAGAGGCACCTATTGGATGATCTCTAAATGCAGATACACATGCAAATCCCTTGAGAGGGTGAAAACCATGGGAAAACCTGAATCAGAAGGCAGTTTTGAAATAATTGTCTACAATGCAATGGAACCCCAAACTAATGAGTTATCAAAAAGAATACCACGGCAGCGGTTAGCAGAAGAGACACCATTTTCTTCTCTCATTCTGAAACACTGAAACGTTCATATTGTACCTCGCCAGAGTCTAAATTAAACCTCAGAAGGCTTCAGGGGCCTACGGGTTTACAAAGAAAAAGAAAAGAACGGTAACTCTTATTATATTCTCATAGAATAATAATCGTTTTGTGAACATGTATGCATTGATATATATTCAACATTGCAATTAATTGTCCTTCTGTAAAATTATTCTGTATTTTATTGGAAAGTTTGTTGACCCACGGTGATTCTTAACACTAATGGTATTTCAATTGTTTATGAAATGAAAAGATAAAACCTAATTGGCGGATTGCTTTTAGCCCCACAAGTATTTGAAAGACAATTAATTCAGGAATGAGTTTTACAAGAGAAGCACGTGAACCCAAAAGTGCTACAATATTCAGTATAGTTACTTCGCATACTGTTGCATCCATATTATATGTAGCTTTGGACTCAATCTCACCAAATCATTATCCAAAAAAAACACAAGGAGCAGTAGAACTTGCAGTCCCTGTACAGACCGACCCATATCCAATATAGCCACCTGGTGGAGAAATAATGAATCACTTACACCAGATACATGATGTCCACCAGGTGGCACTGTAGTACAATAAATAAATCATTCTCTCATCTTCACCACAACCTCTCTCTGGTTCTTCCATTCAGAAATATATTTGAATGTATCAGTGAATTGTAAGAATCACGCTAAGACATCTTGGAAACCTAAAACCTGTTTTTAAATGATGTCCTAGTCACAACACCGGTTTCACCCGAGCCTCCCCCATTGTTTTGTTTTGGCTGATGCACCTGTGTTAAAAAACAAAAGGAAACATCCGGTTTTCTGCATTTTCCTGCTTCCACAAATTCACTTTAGAGCACCACATGTTTATTAATTGGCTACTGAAAATAGTCCTTATTAAACATTTTATATTATAATATACTTGATATTTCTGCCCAGTCATTTAAAGATGATCTGTTCTGTTCATCTTCAAATGACAGAAGGGGTAAATCAAAGAGAATAAGAAATCAAATACATTCATAAAAGTTTCAGGATATTCAGATGAAATAAGAAGAATCCTATTTGAGTGAATACCAAAAGCAACAGCTTGCAATCACTTTATATTATAAGTTGCTTGCAGCGCTCATTATGCCACTGTGAGTTACGATCTCCAGAGAAATCCCTGAAATATAAGCGTATGTGTGAGGAGTTCATTACAGGAATCTGAAGATGCCCGAGGCGGCTTTCTATCAACACTTGGAATTCCACCGAGCTGCAGAGGACGGCAGGAAACTGGAGATGCTCTGGAAGTTTGAAAAGTGTACACAGAGCGACAAAGCCTTTGTTGTCATTTTAGGAATGTTCCGGCATCAACACTTTTAAGACTCTTTGATGTGCACAACTGTTTTCCCTCCTTTCCTGTGACAAATACACGATCCTGGGGACAGAAAATACTTAACAAAAAGGTCAACTTTCCCTGACATTTGGTTATGCTTCACCAGAGATGGAGAGGACAGTTCTGTTGTAATTTCCTTTCTTTGCCTAACAGAGAACACATATTTCACTGTTATTCTGCAACTTAATATTTAACATTAGATAACTATTGCTGTTGTTGGTTTTGGCCATGACAAACTAAGAAGGCAAGAAAGTATATGCAAGAAGATTTCTAGTAAGTAAAGGTAAGTAAGAGTTTGGCTGTAGCAGCTTAGCAGAATAGATCACCTAGCAGAGTGACTGAAAGCTGTCGTCTGTGTGTAATGAGACTGATGAGGATGAAGATGATGAGGGTCAGCCGAGACAGGAGAATGGTCAGGTGATCTCCAGAGGAGGGCAACTCACAAAAAGGAGAGGAGAGGCATCACTGGAATAAGTCCAGAGACTCAACAAAGTTTAAGTTGAGAGCAAATGTTTACAAAAGTAATTTTACTTGTCAAATGAGGAAGAGCACAGGTGTAAATTATGAAAATAAGTTTGGCTGTATTCCACATAGTTGCTTTGATTTAAGGGTCCTACCACCATGAATACAAAGCCACCATTAAAGTAATTAATAACAACTGTTTATTGTTTTAAATAAGCAGATTTTATGGAGTAAAAATATATACAAACCATTTAACATATTAGTGTCAGTCATGAGCAACTTTATCCAGTGGTACAAGCAGTAGTTATCATGTCACAATACAGCAGATTAACTCCAAACACTTCACATTCTCTGAACTTGAAGAGGCACAGGTTGCATTAAAGCCTTCTGTGAACACCGCATACAAACATCATTTTTCCACTTTCTGGTGATTATAAAAACATGGTCTCTAGACCCTCTAGCCAAGGGACCCACACTTAGGACTGTTCTGCTTCAATTTTGTCATTTCTCTTTTAAGGTGGTCCTGAAAGTCCCCATGCTTTGTGAAACAGCTGTACTTAATGGTGGGAGTATCCCTTTAAACTCTCTGTAATTGGTAAAGAAGGCTAAAATAAAGCCAACTGTCTTATCCCTGCTGTGTTCATGAGTCATGGTGAGGGGGTTTTCTGTCCATGCTGCTTCCCTTCATGCCTGCAGAAGCTGTCCCACCAGGGCGGGGCTCCTGTCCCGGATCAGGGCTGACGTGATCTCAGCGACCCTCGACACGGACCTCTCCCAATGCATGGTGTCCTGAGAGAGAGAGGGAGGAAGGGAGGGAGGAGAGACAGGGAGGGCCTCTGGTAAATGACATCAAATGACATCAAATGACAGACTCGTGAGCTCAGTAGTAGAGGATTTAAAATCTGATCTTATCACGCTGCAGCATGCACTTCTTGATTCCAAACTGCTTTTGAACAGTAAGAAAAGCAAAGCAATGCTTTTTGCTCCCAAGTCAGCGTCCTCTTGCCTCTCCATTGACACCCTCGATGGTGTCTCTGTTGAGTTTGTTGATACATACAAATATCTGGGCTTTTGGTTGGACAGTAATCTGAACTTCAAACATCATATTGAAGTTCTAACAAAGAAATTGAAATTCACTCTTGGCTTCCTTTACAGACTTAAATGTTGTTTTTCAACTTCATCCCGTAAAAGGTTGGTTTATTCCTGTCCCAGCTGGACTACGGTGATACCATTTATAGATTTGCCTGTCCCACTGTGTTGGCCAAACTTGACCCACTCTACCATGCTGCACTGCGATATATATCAAATGCACCCTATAGGACTCATCATTGCAAACTGTATAGCCTAACTGGATGGTACTCACTTACTATGCGTAGGATGCAGCATTGGTTTTTATTAATGTATAAAGCCATTTTAGGTAAGCTTTCACTCTACATATGTGCCAGATTTGCTCCAGTTTGTGACTCTTACAACCTCAGATCCAGTGCCTTGATACGGTTCCAGGTTCCTGCCGTGCGGACTGAGGCTGGGAAAAGGAGTCTTTTTTTATTATGGTCCTTGGTCTTGGAATGACCTTCAATCACGCCTCAAACTGACGGCACTTGTCTCAATAGCATGTTTTAAATTGAAGTTGTCTGAAGTCCTTACCACCAGCTGCTCTTGCAGTAATAAGTAGTGCACCTTTCTTACTGTCTTAGTGTGCACAATGTAGTGACTGTTTTTTTGTCTTTTGTTTTCTTAGTTATGTTCTCTGTATTTTATATGTTTGTGTTATGTGTTATGTGTAACGTTGCTGCCTTCTTGGCCAGGTCAGCATTGCAAATGAGATTCTATCTCAATGCTTTTATCTGGATCCTGGAATAAGAACAACAAATCCCAGAGCAGATTCACATTTGTTCACGTTTATCTTTCCTCCCACTAGTCACGGCTCCATCTGAGTCATCCTAATGTTTGTAAACCAGCAGGACCGCCAGCAGCATCTAGTGAGTGTTAGCAGCCAGTTCAAACCGGCTGGAATTTAAAGGTTGTTCCACTTATAGTAATGGCAAAAGTAAGGAATAGGCCTGATGTGAAGGAGATTTGTGTACTAAGTATAAGTAGCGATACCACAATGAAGAATTACTCAGGTAATAGTCCTGCCTTCAAACTCTTACTTAAGTCAAATTACAAAAGTATAAGTAATTATTATGCATAATGGTCGATTTCAGAATTATACTTAATGATTGAATTTACTAACTACAAGTATTTACTAAAAAAAATGTTGCCATAACGCTGGCTGTTTTCTGGATTTAACAATCCTAAAAGGTTTGTCCTCATCGAGGAGAATCTAGTTGGAGACAGCTGTGAAGACAAATAAACACAGCATATAATGAATAACAATCAAAATTCATCACATTTAGTTTGATTGTAAGGATAACAAAATCTGGTGGAGGATCTTCCGTGACTTCTGTTCTTTCAAATCAAACAAAGATAAACAACTCCACAGAATTAAACACCACAAATTTGTGTTGATTTCAAGTCCTCTGAAGCTTGTGAACCAATAAGGCCTACAGACAGATCTATGCTAAACCACACGGAGAGACCAAACGTTCTCTCATTCAGTCAGTGCGTATCATTTACTGCCCAACTCCAGTGGTATGGTTGTTTTTACTTCGGTGATTCCTCTTTTCTGTATCTATTTCTTCTTATTTTTGTTCTGGAAACTGCCTGCAAAATGGACTTTTAATGATTTTCACTCCCTAACTCCATTCCTCAGTCTACGGCAACTTCCTGCTTTGATTTAGTTTCTTGATGAGGCCTCAAAATGACCTGATGTTCATATTAAAGGCACTGAAGCAAAAGGAGCTAACTTGTTCCTCATGTAGATTTATGCTTCATGCTCTACCTGGTCTTCTACATTCATCCATCGTGCACTTTCAAAAAGCTTATGACACTGCTTTTGATGTAGCAGCATGCATGCATGTAAAAAAATCAATTCTAAAAACGTTTAAAAAAGGTATATTATATACAACTTAGAACACAAATAAGGATGTTTAACTACAGAAAAGAGAACAAATAAAGGCCTGGGACAGTTTGGTTCCCGCAATAAGAATAAGTCTATGTTTGTATATCCTGGATCTTACTTTTATAGTTTTGGCCAACCTGATTGGTTGCTAAGCCCTACCTTCCCTTAGTTACTGTTGCTATGCCTGCCAATATTTTAGTTTTTGCACAGCGCGCGATACATTTAAAATCAATATGGTGGCATGTTCACTATTGAAATTAGGGCATTTCAATTTGGGGAGGTGGTGGCGAAGTCGATAGGGGCTTGGCAACTGGAAGGTCACCAGTTCAAGTCCCGGCAAGACCAAGTGCTACCGAGGTGTCCCTGAGCAAGGCACCGTTCCCTACACTGCTCCCCGGGCGCCGTTCAAAATGGCAGCACACTGCTCCTAACGCTAGGATGGGTCAAATGCAGAGAAACAATTTCCCCACGAGGGATTAATAAATGTCCATCTTATCTTGAATCTGCACATCAAATGATGTAAGTTCAGATGTGGTGCAGGTAGACTGAACTGTGAGGGTTTTTCAGCAAACAGTTCAGGAAATAATTTGACAGTTCTTTTCTCTTTCTTAACCACCTGTAAAACTTTTCTTTTGTCGAAATATTTTCATAATCTTACATTTTTGGCAAAAGACTTCAGGGCCAAGTCACACAGGAAGTGCGTACGTGTTACTAATGACATTAACGATTTTTTTTTCAGTGTTGAAGTAAGCAAGGATTCACAACTGCAACACCTAATATGAAGTAAGCTTTTATGACTTGTTCTGCCAAGAGAAATCTAAATGTCTGTTGTGAAAAAGGCCTTCAACTTTGGAAAGTATAATGTAATCAAACAGCCAAAAACAAAGGATCCAAGTTGTAATAAATCGTAATATCCTTTAAAACAGAATTGGATCTGAAGTGAATTAATTTATTGTCAAATAACCCTTTCTGTTTTGGGTTTATAACCAACTTCATCAGCCAGCTCTCAAAGGGGAGGTTAGCTTGGAGGGAAATCAAACTATTTAAGATGGCTTTGCACAAAGCTTTTAATTTCCTAGCATCCACAAAGAGGAACATAAAACTATATTAAAAACATTTCCCACTTAAATGACAAAAAAACATGATTTGTGATCTGGAGCTTCCCGTTTAACATTCAGATCTGGCTTCCAAAGGCATTTAGCGTTACAACTATGTGTCAGCAGTTAAACACATTTGGAGCTGAGTGAAAGATCAACAGGAGAAAAATAAGCTTTCTTTTACTCTGTTCTTTATCTCAATGCCTAGCTTCACCGGCCAGCTCCTCTCAGCACAGTTTGTTCAGGATCTGGACGGGAATGTGACGAGGTGTGAGAGCGATGAGCGTGGAATCGGGCCTGACCGTGGTTAATGGGAGCGAGGGACCTGGCATCAGAGCTCCGAGTGCTCCTCTCTAATCAAAACCAGCGAGGGGGGAGTCAGATGACATGGATTTTCCACACTAAACCAACTGAAGGGGGGATTGGGGTACAGATCAGCAACTCCAACCTCCTCATTGATTAAAGAGAGTCAAAAAAGAAATGATGAAATCCAAATATGATAGTTTTGAATGAGCTCCAGAGGCATTCTGTGTAAGCTTCAACAATCTTTCCTTAATATGCTTTTAGATCTAAGATTGGATAAATCTTTGAAGAATCAAAGGGAAAGAAAAATGTTGGGGCTTTTATGTTTTTCTGGGGAGGGTTGTACGATGTACGCAAGTCATTGTTCTGTGGTTTAATCACAACATCTGTAAGCAGTCAGCAGAGAGCAGCTGATAGCACAACATTTTTCACATGTCCTGTATGTGTAGCTCCATCAATGATTAGCCAGGAGCTCCTAGAAATCAAAGATCCAAGTACAAATCTAATAGCATCGTTCATTGTTTACACCATAAGCAATCAGATCAAAGCATTCCTCCAATTGTTATCTAAAAGCAATTACATCTTTGCACGAAAAGTATTTGAGATGTTACATGTGTTCAGAGGAGCTCAAAGGCAGCGGGGAAGATAAATGTGATGAGCGTGATCACTGGTCTGTTACTACCCAAGTGCATTGACAAGTTTGATGGGAAAGTCACGAGAACTCCAGAGGCCTCTACAAAGCCGGATTTTCGCTTAGCGAGCGAACTTCAGGGAACATTCTGGGTTTCCGGTCCTACGACGCTGGTTCTCTTCTTACCGGGCTAGATCTCCATGGTAACTTATGCTGTGCGGCTAACCTGCCCCGGAGCAGGTTAGGTTCCAGGATAAGAGATCAACTCAGTGAAAGCACTGCCTGCTGACCAATCAGAGCTCAGTGTGCGGAGTTTAAAGCGATCAAGTCATATTACAGGAGAAAGGAAATACAGAAAAACTGCCGTTGCAGGAAAGACGGCCGGAAAAAAAATCAACTGACTGTGAACGTGAACATTAATAGAATATCACCTCCCATCTTCAGAGCAATCTGACAATTATAACATTAGCGTTAAGAAAGCTTACTTAAATATCTGCCACAACATAAGTAACCGGATCAAAGTAACATTAAGTACAGTCCGCGGCACTGTGAGTGCAGATGTCGATGTGTCTCATTATTATTCACATCACATCATAATGTATCATATAATTCCTTATCTGAGTCAGCTTCTTGAGCCGTATCTGGCCGTGTAACACTCACAGTGTCACATACTGTATGCAGAAGTATTATTTTAAGCAACACATTAAGTTGACGAAACACTCGAGTCAAATGTAATTAAAGTCAGATCGTGTCTTGGACGGGGCAGTGATATCATAAACCTGTTAATGTACGCATTCAAACACTTTTTCTTTTACCAGCTGTATTCACCTTGCAGGTGCAGCTATGTGGCTGAACTGGATTTGTAGTACAGGACTCTGGTGTTTTGGGCATATTGAAGACAGTCATCAAACCACAGCAAATGGCTCTGTTATAGACTGGTCTGTTTTGCTTATAGGCAGAACAGAAAAACACTTACATTTGAATATGAGAAAATAAGAAAAAGAAAAGAAGGAAGATCAAAGTTTTAAGCCTGTCTAAGCTCTAGTGTTGAATTATTTCCACTCCAAATATGCAGCCTTTGAAATATGAATCATGCTTCATAAAACCGCATTATTAAATCAAGTAGTGGCCTGCACAGTAGAACACAAATACGACCTGAGCTCTTCATTGACTCGTGGCGGAGCTTTGAGTAGTCACAACTGCCACTCAAATGCGTAAAAAAAAAAGCAAAACAAAAGGGTAGGATTTCTTAACAGAAACACTCTGAGACATTTGCATGTCTAACTGCTTTAAGACTGAAATCTATATAGCTTTAGTGTGAGTAGCATGTTAACTGATTGATTGTCGTCCCGGAAAAGATAACCAGTAAGTAAGTCATGACAGACGAGAGCTGGTACCTCTCCTGACCCGCTGGCGGGGGTGGCGCCCCGTTGAGCTCGCGTCTCCTCTTTCCACTAAAGACCATCCAGGAGGAATAAAGCAGCTGGCTAATGAGCAGCACGCTGGCTCATTGTTATGAGTACGCTAATATCCATGAGAGGGAATGCATGTGTTTACATATACAGTCTATGGTTTACACAGATAAGAGAGTAGGCACGCATACGACAGACAGACTGGGTTTTTACTCGTACATGTGCACCCTGGCATGAGATCCTGGAGGGATTTGTCTGTCTCCAGATTTTTTTTTTCATCATCGTCATCATCAGATCTCATGTCCTCCAGCATTTCCACTGACTCTGTCCTGCTGTCTTTTCCAGCAGAATATGGAAATGGAGCTAGCGTGCGCACAAGTCTGACTATTTCCAGATAGGGCAGCGTTAAAACAAACATGGCTGGTTGTTTTGACAGACATGAGATAAAACATGAAGAAGAAGCTTAACTCAGTCTTGGAGATCACGACCACAAACAGATTTGTCCGATGAGCAATAGCCATTCTTCACCTGTTTACAGAGCCAAACTAATATTCATACTGTTTGTTCCAAAGTCAGAAAGTACCTCATGAGCTATGTGCAGTCACAGGAGGGTATTTTATTTGATTCTATTATTAAAGTTCCCAAGATTCACTTTACTATTATTATTATTATTAATAATAATGGAACCCCACTTTCCACCTTCCAGACTTCAACTCCCGGCCAAAAGTATCATCATTTATTCACATTAGTGGAAGGACTATCATCAGTAATTATGTCACATTTAATGGAAAAGAGACATTTACATTTTTAACACAACACTTTGTTTCCACTGACAGCAGAGCCTCTGTTACATCGATTACTGATGTGTCCAATCCCTTAGTGGCCGAGATGACATTTATGTAGCTTTATATATATAGACTGTTAGCAAACAATGAATGGGTACCAAGGGGAAAATTCCATAAGATACAAGTCATAGTTGGAGAGAGGTCTGCAGACTTCAGGTTTGTTTAGACTTTTATTTTTCCTTTGTGGACCACGAACGTACAATGTATTCAAGAAGACAAGTCATACTCTAAAATGTAGTGACAGCATTGTTTTAAAACATAGACAATGCAATATAATATAATTCTACTGGGCAGTAAGTAAAAGCAAAATGCTTTAAATCACTCCCATGTGTATGAATGCAAAAACACATGCAACAGCCTTGTTATTCAATACTGCGACCGCAAGTGTACTGAATGGAACTTCAATCATTAGCTTCTATTTTTGCTTACTGTTTAAAGGGAGGGTTTTGACAAGCGGTGAGGCGACAGTTCTTTCAAACGCAGAGCAAACGGTGGAAGAACGAGGGGGGAGAGTATCAGCGGACCACACAATAAGCAATCCTCAAACTCCCTACTCATAAATGCCACAGATGCAATCAACCTTTCCTTCTGAGAGAAGCGCGCAGCAGTACTTCTGCCACACAAGAAGAGCCTGCTTTGAAGCCTAAAGGTTTCAGGCAATTAGGACCTTTAACTGAGACAATTTGTATGCCTCTGTCATTCCTCCGAGATCCCCAGCCCTGAGGACTGCCGCTGATGCTCCTGCTGCTGCTAAGGGCTTCCACTTCTTTTCCCTTCATGAAATGCCAAGAGCGCTGGGTCCTAATTGAAAAACAGCTTACGGAAAAGCTTGGCGAAGGACCCCAGCCAAGAGAACTGGAAAGAGTTGTAAGAGTCACACCAGCTACCATAACCAAGGTGGCCAAGAACATTTAGAAATGTTTATGGCCTCTTTAAGTGTCACTGTATTCTCGCCTGTGAAAGGAGGGTGTTGCAGTCCCGACAGTTGTAGTATCCACTTGAGGGCAGTATCATTATTAGCAACAAGGTCAGACAGCATTACCCACTCTAGGACTCCTTAAGCTAAACGCAACTAATTTGAACTTCACAGAGCATTTCTTTTCAGCACCTATAATGGATGGAGTAATTGCTTGTAGAAACTCTCCCTAAATGACCCGCGTGTAGAATGCCAGAGATACAATACTGCTAAAAACACCCAGTCTTTTGGTCTGGGGTCGGATAGTCTTTCAGGGCTTCTGACAGCTCGTCCCCGAGTAGGTATTGTGCTCCTGCTGCCCTCACTCCCCTCTGTGTATCATGACAGTAGCTTGAGGCTAAACTGCATGGAGAAAAGAGGGCAACAGGTCCGATTACTGGCCGGTTCAAGTCTGATTACAGAACCAAATATTAAAGAGATTCATTTAATAAAATGAGAAATGGTGGAAGAATGACTTGAGTTGAGTTGAGTTATACAATTAAAATACAAGTCTACATTTTAATCTTTAACTTCTTACCATTGAATGTCACCCTTCTTCTTTTTTTTAGCAGCTCTAAGATTCATGATAGTTTTATTTGCGCCAGTCTGACAGTATTATACTGTTTCTTTACTTGCTGGTTCCAGCTTTTCATTGGGAGATATATGAGGGAAGCTTTAAACCCAAGGCTCCATGTTGTTGATGGCTGGAAATATCCAAGAGGTCTAGCGCATCATTTTAAAAACACTTTCCCCAAAGTTTATTCTGACATATTTTGTATCTTTAGAAACGATGGAAACGTTCTTCACGGACATTTTAAATAAAGCTCTGTGGGTTAGGATAATATTGAGCTACCCGGCAAGCGGTCGTTATGAACGAGCCAGAAGGTCAATGTGACAATGAGAAGTGGAATGGTTTCAGCCAAGAAATGTCCTGAAATATCACACATAAAAGTACTTATTGTGAAGAAGAGCATTGCCGCCTTCATGACAGGAATAAAGTGTTATTGATTTCTAAAAAAAAGAAAGGACATTAGAAAATAAACTCAGATTGCAAGTGTTGTGCTTAGTATTTCATTAAATTATTAAAATAACTAATTGTATAAAGTGTAAGTTCTGCTGCTCTGTGAAAGTCCTTTTTCTTGAGTATAGTAAAATGGTGTTCAAAATATCAATTGAAAAATGTGCAATACAGGCAAAATACTGTCAAATGTTCTTTGTATTTCATAGAAATGATCTAGTTTGACCTGAATAAGGTGGTATCTTTTGGTATCTTCTGAGTTATGTTTGCCTTTAGTTTGATAGATTCTTGTGCTAATAGATGTGTTCAAGTAAGATCTGAAGAAAGATTCAATTAAAAAGACAGGAAATAAAAAATAAATGGCGAAAATAAAAATAAATTAAAGGAGTGCCTCAAAATTGTACAGCATTACGTTTGGAACCGTTTTATGATAAAGGTTGGCTAGTTGTTTTGCTTGGTGGACATTTTTATTTCCACTCATTGAGGTTTGCATTCTTTCAGATCGGTTGAAAAATAGGGAAAAAGGACTTAAGTGCAGTATTGCAAATGTTAACTTTCCATTCTTCACTTTATAATGGGTTTATACTGTATAAAGTGTGACAGGATCAATCAAATAAGACCAATAGCCTCGGTGGCACCTGAGAAACATTTGAAGTCATCAGAGGAACTAAACCTCAGAGCAGCAGGGATCCAGTCAGTTTTAATATTTCCTACTGAGCTCTGTCACTAAACAACCTTCAGAGTATACATCTTGCTTAAACTGTAAGTTCAGCCATGAATAGACTTAGAGCTGAAGTTGACAAAGACGACAGAGACATGAACATTTCATACTTCTGACAATGTTTTATTGAGTTTTGAGGTATTTAGTGTCATTGCCTGAATGTCTGTACTTTAGATACCTGTGTCCTTCCCACTCTGCCTCACTTCATCTGAAAGGGATCGTAGGAAAATGAAAGTCTGTATCCCACCCTACTTTAGTGAGTTCCCTCAGACTTTCCATAGAATAGAAAAACTTTTGTATTGAGAACTGCTTTTCAGACCCCATTGAGAGAACAATTGCTGCCACACAACCCTTTCACGGTACACTGGTAAACCTCTTTCAACACTGGTTTCCAAAATATCCTGTCTAGGGGCGTCGATTGGGCAAACATAGCAATTTGTTAGTCACTTCTAAATGTACAACTTCCCTTTCTGCTCTTCAGGGAAGGAAAACTCTGCTAAGAATGGGACAACGAGGGGTCTGTATTTCCACTGCATCCCCTCAGTGACATTTTTGTCTGATGAGAGACAACTTTTGTTTGAATTCAACTCACCGAAAGACATACCTCAAAACATTGAGCAGAACAATGGCTCTTTAGTTGAGGAGGTATGAAAGCATGAAGGCATGGGTGGGATTTATGAACTGGGACATACCAAATCCCACATGTGGTGAGAAGGAGCCCCAAAAGCACACACACCCTCCACGGATGCCTCATTTACTTATCACACTGTATCACTTACACCAAACTAAAGGAAGCCAAATACCGTCCACATCCCAGGCCATCTGAGGTCAGGTGCAGATGCAAGAGTATTTCACAGAACAAGACATTTATTACAAGCCGGGTTATCAGCAGCGCACAATCTGGGCAAGACATAGTGCCTTCACTTCCATCCTTAATACAAGCACAAGATTGCGATCGCAGTAGGCCGTAAGCCAAACATACAAACATAGGTGCAACAGTGAGTTTTTGTACTGCTGTCAAAATATCAGTGTACCGCAGACTAAACATCAGGGGGATAAAGCCGGCCGTGTGGCTTGACAGATATAGTGTGAGAACAAAAAAGGGACCGTTGCGAGAAACTGTAAAGGAAAATCATTTTCATATGAGAATGCGTGACTGTGCTATTCATTTAAAGACATTAAATACAAGACCAGACTTAAGTTCATGAAGCCTACTTTGCAATCTAGTTATTTAAAGCTTTATGAACCTCCAGTAGGTGTTTCCATCAGAGCAGGAAATTTGATTTTAGCCATGATGCCTGAATCCCAAAACTCACCAGTCCTTTTTTTCAGTTTCTTTGCCGGCCTCCAAGCAAATTGGTTGATATTATTACTTACAAAAAAGCTCAAAAAGTTTGGCCATAATCCAAACAAACAAGGGCTTGATTCATGGTTGTGCATTAAGGGACTTCAGTATAGCAGCAGAGGCTTGATTTGTATCCACATCGTTTCTTTTTGATGATTTCAGTTTTGTAAAGATTATAGCCTAAAGATAGACAATGCACATTTCATTAAATCAGATTTACATGATAAATTGTTTTTTGGCAACTTTCATAATACTTAAAGTTTGATGTTAGATGTACACATTTTGGCTCGTGGTTAATTGATGGAGCTACCCATCAACACAACAGATAATTGGCCATATCTCTGGCCATGGCTTTGAAACCTTTAGAAAGCATTAATATTCTTTTAAAGGTTTTAGGTAGTCCCTAAACGTGGCCATGAGCAGCCAATCATCAGTATGTAGATAATGCAGATTTAAAAATGTTCCATTATTAAAAATGAATTTGATTGTTAAGTCCACTGAGCAACTGGAGGAGCAGATACATTTATCAGCCTTAGCTCAAGTTCTACCAGCATCTTGGGGCATCTGGTGGTATTTTCCGTTGTCTAAATACACTGTGCTATTCCACAGCTATTTTCCACCCCACCCAAGCATGTGTACAAAGAGGTCCCTGCAAATAAAAGCAGAAGCAGAGCAGGAAGGTGAGCGCCAGAAAAACAATCTTTGATGAGGCCTGTTAAATGAAAGCGTAATCCCTACAGAGCCGTGCTCACCCATGATATAAGGAAAACTCAAACCAGGACTGCTGTGGGTGGTCAGAAACAGCTCCAAACCAAGTGGCAAAACAAACAGACACGCATGTTTTTCCCTTACTCATAGTGATTGAATGTTTACAAACTAATTGTGAAGAGCTGGCTTACATTAATCCTGCATAAGAACATACCGTCTGTTTGAAAGACAAATTCTCTCTGGGAATGTCATTTCCGAATTGTCCATAAGAGCTGGAGTCAAGTCGCATCAGCCCAAACAGCGCGCTCACTGGTCTTTTTAATCTTAGAAATCAAAGCTGAGTAAACATCGCTTTGGTATGTCTAATTCCTTGAGCCAAACTCTGGCGGTCAAGTTTCACACATACCGACAGACATCTGGAGAGCTCTGTGCGTGGAAGATCAGGCTTGATATCCTGCACATGTTGCGGCAGTGCATGTTTCTTCTAGGCTCTGACCCTAACACTCGACAAATACATCACTAAGGAGGGGAGTGATCCCCGGGCTTCTGTCTGTGTGGAGATGTCATGATTTCAGAAAGGGAGCCAAGTGCTCTCATACACATTTCCAGGGGGATCTTACAAAAAGTTTAAAGACATAATTGTCAGACCAAAGACAAGTACTTAGGCAAACAGCAGGGGAAAACTGTGTGGAGGCTCAGGGTGGATGTTGGACGCAACATGCAGTGGATCAATAGTAAGACTAGCCAAATCTGTCAGCCCTCCCAAAAACGCAAAACAAGTCCATTTCATTTTTTTTATCTGTGCTGCTTTCTGCAATGTTTTCTAAAGGAACTTGTCAAATATTTGTTTTGTTAAGCGTTTTTTCCTTATCAGTTACAGTGTCCGCTCAGCTCCAAGACTAGTCTAGTCAATGAGCCAATGCAAGCAATTTTGGTGATCATATTCGTCTCATAATAAAAGATAACTTCTCATTTTTAGACATTGGAATGATGATAGTCTCTCAGTCCGTGTCAAAGGTTCTAATACTCTTTAATCACAAAAAATATAACACCCGTCACTTATTCATCCAAGGACAATTGTTGGATTGACTCAGAGAAAGGTCGGGAGGGTGCTGAGACAGCGGAGAAGGCAGGACTCCTGACCTCCCTTGACCCCGCCAAGGTGAGAATACATGGGTGTCACAGCAAAAGCTTCAGTTGCGTGTGTTGGGTTTCACCTGTCTGCCCAGTTGGACCTGAGCAGGATAAGCTGCATATGTCGACTGACAGATATAGTGTGAGAAGAAAGCGTGGACAAAGACCTCTGGAGAAATCATTTTCCCTTGGCGCTTCATTTAGGGATTTCTCCAGGACTGTGTAATTCATTTTAAAAAGGGACTCAACTGAAGGACCAGCTTTCAGTTATGGAACTTTGCAGTCAAACCTAATTGTTTATGACTTTATAAGCTTTGGCGTACTTTAACACTCTTTTTAGCCAGCTCCAGGAATGGAAATGTCAGTTCATTTACTTTCAATCTATTCCATGGATTGCTATGACATGTTGTACATATAATCATGGTCCACAAAGGATGAATTATACTGACTTTGGTGATCCACCAGCAGGTCAGATGTTTCACTTATACATTGAAATCTCTCCAAAAGGTTTTATGCAAATATCTTTGGCACCACCATGAGGTTGACATTTGAGACTTTCAGTAGAATGTCTTGAAAACTATTGCATGGATTTGCATGATGTATGGGACACAATGCATGTCCCTTCACTTTTCTCCTCACAGGGATTAGTGTGAACTCTTCAATCTGATCATTCTGTACATTTTTTAAACTTTAAGACTTGTTGTCTTGTGACGCCTTGAAATTAATCAGTGTTGAATCAGATCAAATGTTCTGCCATTGCTTTTTGCACAACCTTCCGGCCCTTGCTTGTTTTCATTTCAAGCTGTGCCTGCCGATCAAGACTACTCATTGGTTCAGAAGAAGACAACTGTTGGATTAAGCTTGAGAAAAGTATGGAGTGTGTTTAAACCACAGCGGCGATGTCCCTTGACCCGATGAGGGTACAACTCCAAGTGTGTCACAGCAATAGCTTCACTGGGTTGTCTTCGGTTTCACATGTCTGCCTTTCAGACGTAGATCTGAACAGGTGGAGGAGAATAGACCTATAGAGTCCTCTTTTCTTCCTGCTTCCCCTCCCTCCTCTTCTTTCTCTCCCTCTCTTTTCTTCCCGGCCAGCTAATCTCTCCTCAGGTTTAGGATTCCCGGACCGGGCTCTTTGAGGAGGAGGAAATATGGGGTTGGGTAAACATCAGGGCTCTCACTGCAGGGATTACAACACCCATATATCACCTTGACAACTCCCTTTTCAGCGGATGACAAGTCGCCAGGACGTTGTGCAAGGAGGGATCAAATGACATTTCCTATCGCCACTACAGACACTGGTGGCGTATACATATTCACAACATCATGTCAGTTTATGAGGATCCGGTGTCTGCATATCCTCAGCCAACTTCTTTAGGTTTGATGTTTTCGCTCATTATCCCACCTGATAGGCATCCTCAGAGAGGTAACAACACAAACGGAAAAAGGCTCTTGAGAAGTGCTTTGATCACATGTCCTTTCAGTGAGACTGCTGTTCATTGTCCGTGACTCCATTTCACTCTCTCCTCTGTACGGAGTGAAGTGGCATGCACTGCAACACGCTGCTGGATGTATTGTGCATCAGTGGTTCAGCGTTAGTCTGAATAATGTGAAACCACGGCCAGGCCTCATTTGAGAGAATCCACTTTTCATCCAAAAAGACATCGATAAAAAGGTGGAACGTTTTCCCAACCTCTCTGGGACCAACACAACAATTCCATGTGCTCATGCATTTGAACTTTTAGAGGCTTGAATTGTATGAGAGAAATAAGGACATTTGGATATCCAAAAGGTTGGTGAATCCAGCGATTCCTCTGAGTGAAGATGTTCTCAAAGGTTGTTCTTTTCCTTTCTACACAGTGATGACTTTAAACCCTTTAAACCTCATTTCAGAAAGAGCATCATACACATTGTAATTGAATTGAGACACAATCCATATGAATACTCAAGATTATTTTTCACTCCTCTGGTGTTAGTGTCAGTTCAGGACACTGGCACACTAACTGTTTTCCCTGGCCCATATTTAAATAGCTTTGATTATTCTGTGATGTGAAAACACCAAATGTCCACAGTCAGAGAAAGCAAAAGCGACGTCCTGGTCACAGTTATAAAAGCTAACGCACATCAGAGTGCCTCTCCTAACGGCTGCTGACAGCGCTGTCAGGCAGGAATCATTCACACTGAACAGAAGAGGAGGTTGTACCCGCGCTTGGTTCAAATCTGCAGTTCAAATATAGTTTAGCCAACTTCCCTGACAGTTGTGTTGCCCTGCCTCATGCTGCTCTGCGTCTCCGTCACCCTGCTCAACTCCACAGTTAGTTATGTGGTGAAGTCATTTTGAGACTTAGTTTTAAAGTTCATAGCCTACCTCACCTTTAATCCGGCATTACTCTGTTTACAATAATACATCTTTAAAAAGGTTTAACTGACAAAGTGACTTGATTGCACCTGTTTGGTCGATGTTGGATAATAAACCATAACATTGTCGTGGACCATGGAGCCGCTTTGTGTACTGTATGGAGACAGCAATAGAGTTTGGTCTTTTTCAATTTAAATCTGTACACACACACGTGCACAAAGCCACATGAAAGAAATTCACTTACAACTTGTATAAGAAGAAAAAACACTTTTTAAAACTGCATTTAAGGCAAAATCTTATAAATATGAATTGAGTAAATGGGATATAGTAAATGGGTACATTGATATTGTGCAGCAGTGGTATGCACGATGTAAACTGTCGAATGTCACAGGAAGAACACATGTTGGACACAGCAGCAGAATGTAATGCTTTCAGTGTTTTTCCTTGCTAAGATATTTTTCTGATTTCTTTCTTTGCAGGGAACAGAAAATGTATTGCAGGCTGTTTTGTTGTGGGCCAAACAACTCAAGTGAGCTACCATTCTGAAAAGGACATAATCCCTCTGGATGTTAAAAATGTTTAATTTCATGGCAAAGATGCTTGAGTTATGCCCGACGCTCAGTTCTATGGCAGATTATTTAATAATGTTTGCCATTATTTAAAATATGTTTTCATAGGGCTGTATTTCATGTGATAATGAAATCAACAATCACAGAGTACAACAAATATAAGTTTTTAAGCAATCCATGCAGATGTATTCATCTTTCAATAATCAAAGTGATTGCCTGAACATGTTCACGACAGTATGTGTGCATTATTGTCTGCCCTCAGCTATTTTGTATTAAGGCAATATAAACAAAACTAACTGAGAATTGATGTGCAATATTTATTTCTACTGTATGGCTGACAGGCGCAGTGTTGGCAGGCACCTCTGGAAGTATGAATAAGGCCATCTGGGTAGAATTATCCTCATTATAACGAAAAAGCTAACAATGATTTATACAAGGCTGTATTCTTCTGTTCCACTATCTCACAGCGATAAGCATTTTGTCATGTTGAAACACGCATTATCTCCGTTCACTCCCTTCCCCTTTTCTCTTTTGAGGCGGGATGACAAATTAACAGCATCAGTTCTATAATTCAATGGAAAACCATGATGTCCAACATCTGATAGGGGAATCAACCTCACATGTGGCCCAGCAGCGTATCTCATGTTTTGCTCAAGAATATGAAAGCATCTTGTTTTAATTAGGCATCGCTGTGATGTCAAGGCCCCAAGACGAACAATGCGAACTGACCACAGAAGACCAGGCCTCATCCTTCAGCCTCACCGTTCTCTTTAGCAGGAGGGAATAAAGCAGAACTGCTCAGATATCCCTACAGAGGTTTTTACAAATTGATTTGTGAAGCCATGCGCCTGCCAACAAACCTAATTTATCACATTGCTGTGTCAGTCCTGACCATAAATCAGGATGAATGTCATGTTTAAGGCCAACATCACCATGAATATTCAGCATTTGTCTTTGGTTAACCCTGCACATCTGGCACTGATTTTGTAATTTGACGGCTTTGGTAGCATGAATCCTGACATATCTCACTGCGCTGGATCAATAAGTCTACCTTATATAATCCTACATTTACTAAGCAGCTATATGGATTTCAGCTCAACCGCGTCCACCTTGATGACTCTTGTGCAAACATGGCAGGCATTGCAGAAGATTCACTTTACACACAGCTTAACTGTGGAGGTTCAAATTACAGATCAGTCATTAATCTGCTTTCCACCTGAAGCACTTCTGCAGCCTTTTCATCCCTGTGGCGTTGAAAAAAAAAACACAAAGCGGAAGGTGAAAAGTTGATATCCTTTATCACAATAGTGGGCAAACATTTATTCCTGTTGCCACATAAAAAAGACACACCCATCCAAGTGAGTGTGCACAATCACATACTGTATAAAGATGTGATAAAAAGACAGCAACCTCGCCTTAAGCATAAAAGCATGACACTGGAACAAGACACCTAAAGACGTTTTCCATTCTGTTTGGTTTGGCCTCTCTTAGATATGTATTCACAGCGCAGGAACTCTGGGCTCACTTCAGGAAAACATAAAGAAAGAAGGGGAAAGATTAAGAGCTTACCGTTGACTGATGAAGCTGGATGCCATAGAGAAGAATATTTCGGAGCTTTGCTGCTGAGGCCAGGTCCATGATAGCTTCTGGCTCCACCGCTCTCCCACTGACGGACAGCTCATCTGAACCACTCAATAGCACCTATCAAAACAGAAGAAATGGTGCCAAATCAGAAAATGTGATCTCTTACTTTTTTGGGAGCAATAACAGCTCATTGTTCAAGCAGGCGTTTCAACATGTTGCAACTCAACTGGCCTGATTTTTAAGGATGTGCTCAGGGAAGATCTTGGATCTGTGATGTGAGAGTAAACAGAGGTTGGTTGATGTACAGTCCTGTCTCCAGATATAATGATTCTCTTATTAAGCTGTAAATCTTCCGGGCCTCTGGGTTTTTCTGTCCAATTAGAGGAGCATAATCCAGACACATTGTTTCACATTACTGTGTCATCCCTAATGCAAATCTTAGCTAACTACCATAACCCTTCCCTTGACAGAAACTTGAACCAAGATGTATTCATTGCCATTCATTTGCCATATATCCTCACAAACTGCGGCAGTGAGACGTGTTTATAGTTATGATAATCGGTTGAATTGTGTCAAGACGCCTGCTCTAATTGAGCAATTACTACATTTATACTCGAGTATCAATCAGGTGCTTGCTGTCATCTGGTTCAATTTGAAGAGTGATTATTCAGCACATTAGCAGCTAGTAAACCTCCAGGCCAGAAGTTCACGAGGGGACTGAAACCCTCACAGTGATGTTTATGCTAACAATATGAATAAATATGTTTCAAAATAGAAACTGCCACACATCTGAAAACACTTTGGTATGAATTAATTAAGCAAAGTGTGTCTTTCATTTTGGTAACTTTCTTAAAAAAAAAAAGTTTAAAAAAAATTATTTACTGAAGCTTTATTCAGTTACACAATAACATGTTGAACTCATGTCTACCTTTGGCCACTGGCTGGGTCTATGGGGCTGTCAGGAGGGAGATCTCTACTTTGTAAACCTTATACTTCAGATGTAAAACACTTTATACATTACATACATTATATTGCCATTTACAACGACAAATCCCATTAAGAAAAGACTAGAGAGTTAAGGTTTTGGGTGATCTAAAACATGAGCAGTCTTTTTCATCACGAGTGGAGTTATTCGATCCTAAGTGGAGCCTGATTGCTTTTTATAGCCTCAAAAGACGTCCACCGCAGAAGGATATAATAAACGTACTTCTAACAGTAACCTCAAAAGACCAGAATGAAATGCATCAACAAGAAATGTCTATTCTATTTGTTATAGGAGAGCTGCAGGTGCTATCTGTAATACCCTGATTAATACTAAGTGGTTGCTTTATAACCACTGTGGTTGCAAGTAGGTGATAAACACAAACGTCAGTGGAAGAATGCAAGGCAGGTCAATAAGTGGTTATTTTTGATTTGATATAAAATGGTGCTATCACTTTCTCTTTATTCTGGCAGTTAATATCTGTCCTCGCAATGAACAACAACAATGATGGTTTGAACACTTAAAAGCAAAAAGTATAAAGCAAAACGTTTTTGGTTTCGCACAAATTTAGAACTGAAAGATGTTTGTGTCCATAAAAACGTAGCTCCTTTTTCAAATTAAATGCCAACGTGGTGTAAAACTTAAGAATTGTTGCCAAGGGGTTTAACTGTTATCCAGGAATATGTTTGAGGTCTCCCGACATGTGATTTTAACCGCCAATTACTAAGAGAAAAGTGTCTACTACATAACACAAAAAACTCCTGGAACCGACATCAATCATATATTTATGAAAGTAACAACATGAGACATAAGGTGCTAATATCAACAACATGGGGCTCTGTCTTTGAATACAATGCTCAAGGCTATAGCCCCTCAAATTCACAGACGGATTGAAACGGTGACCTCCACCACGCAGTCTGCCTCTCTGCCCTCGAGGCTACCCCCTACACTTCAAACTCAATTATCCTGCCACTGATCACTACCATGTGATCAAAGCTGTGATAACTAACGGGGAGTGTGTGCAACCTAACAACAGCCGTCTCCAAAAACAAAGGTAAGAAAAACACATTGGTGCTGAGCTAAGCTTCATCACTTATAACCGTGAAACTCAAGAGGCTGCTTCACGTTTAGTCACAACTTTCCCAGACAGTTCACACACATTCTGACGTGACCATGAAATCAGTTTATAACGGGAGGGGAAAGTAACATCTGTGTGATCTGTTATAGTAATGGATCATTGTCCTTTAAATGCTTCTTGTGTTAAACGTTATAGACATGGTAGCTTTTAATAAAGTCTTTGTGGGGCTGCAACTAATGAATGTTTTTATTATCCATTATTTCCTCAACATTATACAAAGTCAGTCAACAAACATTCAAAGGGAAAAAATTATTCAATATACTCAGAGAATAAAAAACCTCACATTTAAGAATCTGTTTGGTTTAAATTACTTTTGAAAATTTCTACTGATCATAATTCCATTGTTGAGGTATAGATTTTTATTGTGCAATTTTCCAAACGCACATTGGTTTCTCATACGGAAATGCTCATACTCTGTATAGTGTATTCACTCTCTGTCCTAAACGGCTTGTTGGAGCTCCTGGGGGTGGGGCTGAGGGGGCTGCAGCACCCCCATCTGCGAGGCTCCACTAGCACCCGCACCTACAGTGTAAGCGCTCCACTAGCACCCCCTCCCCCCCAGCGCGTCACAGTTTAGCCACTGAGAGAGAGTGTGTGTGTGTGTGTGTGTGTGTGTGTGTGTGTGTGTGTGTGTGTGTGTGTGTGTGTGTGTGTGTGTGTGTGTGTGTGTGTGTGTGTGTGTGTGTGTGTGTGTGTGTGTTTCCATCTGAAGTGTAAACGTGTTACAACAAATACAAGCGGGGGTTCCAGTTAGCTAATGCAGCGTGACATTTTCAGTGATTTAGACTTTAGTTTTGTTGGTAGCGATCTGTACGTATATTTTCTTATTATTATCTGCCGTAGTTTTGGCCCTTGTTCTGTATGTTAGCCAAAGAGGTTCAATTTACCAAATAAAAAAAAGTGGATTAACAGGTCTTTTACAAATATTTAGATGATTCTTGGATCGGATTTGATCAGTTGTTTTAGGCTTTGCTCTGTGTGAGCGCTGAGGTCAGTGTTGCTCTGTTAGCGGGCCAACAGTGAGCGAGGCGAGTTGCAGCGCTCTCCTGGGAGGTGTTGGGTTTCCAAACAGCTAAAGAGCTCATCAGGGGACCCGAGGTGGACTACAGGTGACGTTTTTACAAGCAGAGAAAAAAAAACTCAAGGTTTGGTTCCCTGTGTAGTACATGATTCTTAAAGAAACTGAATCTGTTCTGCGCCAGATGTCTGTATTCACAACATGAAAAGAAAAGTTCATTCATAGTGTGGGAAATGATACTGATACATGTTTTACTCTGCCTCTTAGAAATAACACAGACCCGCAGTAGCCCTTTAAACACGTTGGAGGATAGGAAGGCAGGAAACAAAAAATATCAAACTTGTTCATCTAAGCATTTATAAGTAAATTCGCCTCTTAACAGGTTAGCTTTGCAAGACTGAAAATGTATATGCTAGGATGAATGGTCCAACAAGAACTTGAGTGTGTACTTAGTTTTTCATTATAACACAGATGCATTTCTTCTGCAGTTGCTCATGCTAATGATTTATTATTGGGCTTATATTCAATAAACTGTCAAATAAGTCCTTTTATAAAAGTTAGACCAGGATGACTGTGAAAACTGAATGTGTTTTGAACAATGTTGTTAGACTGTCTATTGTTCATCTATATACGTTTTCAAGTGAAGAGAAGAAAAACAAGTAATAAGTAGGATTTACCCAGTTTTGTTTGTTCTGGCAACATGATGATTACTTTACATGTTACTTGTTAGACGCTTTTATCCAAAGAGACTTGCATACTCAATACTGTGGACAATCCCCACAGGAGCAATTTGGGGTGAAGTGTCTCGGGGACACAACGACATGCTGACTGCAGTGGGGTTTGAACCCTGATCCGAACACCAACGCACAACCCACTGCACCACACGCCTCCATGTGATCCTGTACTCCCTATAACTTCCTGTGCAGTGGATAAAGCATGGTTCCTGTAATTACTCAAATATATGCATTTATTCTTCTTCACTGCTTTAAATATCTGTCCTTCAAATCTAAGGTAGTCTATTGGCTCTAATGACTATCTGTTTATCAATTTGTTCCAAATTGGAACAGCTCAACAACAATTTGGATAAATTGTTATTCATCTCACATTCTACTGATGCCTTGACCCTTCCTCAAAAGCCACCATGAGGGTCACATATGTGGTTCTGAGAGGAACCAACAATATTTGTATCAATTGCCATGACATTTGGTACTAATGATCATGTCTCAGCCTTACAGAGTTGCCAGTGAGGCTGCGATACCCTTGAAGTATTTTCTGTAAAAACATGAATTGAGTGTCAGTGTGCGGACTTACCAAAATAACGACTAGCGGGTGGAGGAGAGCCTGTTTCGCTGCCTCCAGAGCTGTCAGTAAAGCCTCCACCTCAGACAGGCAAGAACGATTGACCTGGAGACCAAGGAAATTGAGAAGATAAGAAATGTTGGAGCAAAGATTACATTTTTCTCCACGATGACCTGCAAGATAACAAGGTCTGCTAGAAGCTTTTAGAAAACGTAGACCCTTGTTTGGCAGGAAAAGATCATGAATATTTCAACAGATAAGTTTTAATTTCTCTGGAAAGTTGTGCTTAAAATGTGGACTTACAGAAACCTGGATGAAGTTCCAGTCCTTTAACAGATACCCGCCATTTTCTCCCGTCAGATCTGGGATGACAGCCAGCTCCTGTAAGACGGAGATAACCCTGATGTTAAATCTTCTGTTTATATTCTGCTTGTTACCGGATCTGCTTGATAACGATTAAAGCAAGAGCCGCAGTACTGGTGTCGTAATGCATTTAAATTCATTGACTGTTTGACTTCAGTGCTCAAGGTCAAGAGGCTTCTGGTTCTTGTTTCAGTTAATTCTTTAGTCATTTAGTGTAAGAGTACACTCAACTGTTTTCCTGCCATGACTGATTTTATGATTATAAAAACATTTAAATACAGAATAGAAATATGCGATTGTGGCTTGTTTCCATTAACTTTAATCAAAAGCTCATTAGAACAAATGGAAGATATTAGAAAAGGAAAAAACTGTTTATGGGCTCCTTTATATTTCTGAACTGGCATCCAAATTCTGCCTTATGCAAAAGCTGGGGACGGCGATCTGACACAAGCCAAGTTAAATTTCATTAGGCCACAAATTGAATCAAAAGCCGTCGTACAGCCAAGAATCGTAAAAGCTTTTTTGCACAAAAAACCATGACATTAAGGCCCTGATATTTTTAGTTAACTTTGGCCTTGGCATACATAAGGCAACCGGATAGCACGCCATGTCCGCCATGACCCGTTCCACATTCATCTTTGTTGTTGTGACTCTTATTACAGCTTGGAACTACAATTTCACACATGCAGGAAATAAACACAGAAATAAACATTCAGCCTCTGAGTTTGGCATTGCGATACAGTTGTTCATTCCATTAAAATAACAGAAAGTCATCGGAAAAGTGACCCAAAAAAAAAGTCACCAACTCACATTTAAGACTTTTTAAGACCACTTTGAATAGAATTGAAGACCTATTTCACAGCAAGAAAGTATGAAGGAAAATTGCTATGAAAGAAGAAATACGTCCCATAATTACAATCACAAAGTAAATATATTCACGTTCAACATAAGAAAGATGACTGAACATAACAGCACACAGAACTGTGTTAGCCATAAACCAGAAAAAAAGAACTGCCTAACCGTGAAAGTGTGTGTGTGTGTGTGTGTGTGTGTGTGTGTGTGTGTGTGTGTGTGTGTGTGTGTGTGTGTGTGTGTGTGTGTGTGTGTGTGTGTGTGTGTGTGTGTGTGTGTGTGTGTGTATGTGTTACAAGAGCCATCTTCTGAGCTCTGCTCCCTTGGCTACAATCTTTCATCGTTGCTGTTGTAGGATTGGTATTTAGCGTCCACAGCACCTACACTTTAGGGTTGACGTAGACCCAAACGTTGCCCGGAGGCAGTGTTCGCACCGAATATTTTCCGTAAATTATTTAACAATGATGGAAAAATCTGAAAGCAGTCTGTCATTTTGAGGGATTAGAACAAACTCGGAATGCACAAAAGTTTCGCCGCAGCGAGGCTCCTGTGTTATGCCGTGTTATGCATGCCCTCCAAAAAGGAAATGATATAGTTTTAGTTTCCAAACCTAACTGTGCCGTGCAAATCATTGAAATGTCTGGGAGTTTTTGCTTTACGCTGTGTGCGCTCCCACGAGGTGCATGCATATCTCGGCGGGCATTCAACACCGGCGCAACGGTTCACGAGCGCGCTCTCGCTAGCTGAAGCTTGCTTCAGGAGGAAAATCATTTCAGTTCAAAATGTAGATTTGCAGGGTTTCAAAAAATGACATGATCTAAACCAGGCTGGGCATGAAATCCCAAAGTAGGGATGTTTATTTAAATGTGGTCATGGCCTGGAAAGCCAAGAAGCTGTGGACACTCAAAGACCAAACCACTTTTAAGGTCACAAAAAAAAAAAAAAAAGCTCAGCACAGCAGTGAGATACCAGAGGCATAATGAATTTTAAACAACTAATGAAGAGACAGATGTTATGTAATTTTAGTGTCTTATTTAAAATAATGCACTGTTAAAACCCTGAAAAAACATTACAAAGCCAATAAAAAGAAGGGTCTACCTATTCAAGTGTAGTAATACCCCTCTGTATTGATTAGGAGTTTTGAGTCACCTGACATGGAAGTTGTTGAAAAGAAAACTGAAATTGACCAATTTACTATCATTTTTGTGCTTCATTTTTCACTAAAATAGGCAGATTAGCACCCAGGTGTTTTTTAAAACGATTTATGTAATCAACTGACAACTATATTTTGCTCTGTAACCTGGATTCAAACTGCATCAAATGGATCTTTTGGATAAGATCCTGCTGATAGATGGATAAATTAATCGTATTCCTACTGTGAGTCTTTAGCTCATACACACACATGCTGCCAGTTCCTTCAACTGCACACAAACACTTTCCTCCAGGGGGGCGTCTGGCCGTCATTTAACGCCCTTATTCAGCTCGGGCCGCCCTGAACGCGAGCCGAGGGCGTCCAAAAATATTAATAATTCGAGAGAAGATCAAGTTTTTATCACTTGAAATGACGAAAAGGAAAAAGGACAAGGACATCCCGCTGTTGGAGGGGCAAAGGAGTCTGGTGGGATTCTTTTCGGAGAATTGAAGATCGTTTCCCCGACATCGAAGGTGCCTCAAGTCAAAATTCAAGCACCCCCCCCCCTCCCCCGCTCTCGGGGTGGACGCCCTCTCAGCCCTGGTCTGGCGGAAACACTGACACACACACTACTATACTGTCAGTTTTTATCTGCAAGGCCCAACATTCCTTATCCCTGTATTAGATCCACGTAATGGCACAGGACAAAGGTAAGTCTTCATCTTCCGCTTCTTCAACTTTGCTTTCATATCCCCCTCCATTCTTCTTCCCTTCTTAACTCCCTGAAAAGGATGTATCTGATTCCGAAGCACGCGCACCAGAAAAACACATCCCCACCGGCCACCTGAGGGGAATGGCTCCAATCAGCCGATCCACAGAGACTGACACTGACCCCAATCTGTCTCTGGGGCCCAGGCCAGCGCGGGACAGCCAGATCCGCCCATTTGACACCGGCAGATGACGGACTTGGAGCGAGTTTAAAGGAGAACGGTCTGTTTGGATCACCTTGGAACATGGAAAGACATAATGCAGCGTGCCCTGCCTTCTCCTTTCCACTGTCAACACCTATACCGGGGGAATATTGATATACTTTCATGAAGATGATCGAGGAACCACGTTTCTATATATGAAGCCATGTATAGGTGATTTACTCTGGACAGACACATAAAGTATGAACACATGAACACCTGTACAACATCTGTAACTTTGTTTAAAAGAAATAGAGAACCCTTAAAGGCGTAAGTTTGGTGCTAGACTCATGTCGAAGTATATGAAACAGTTCAATTAAAAAGGGGAATGCATTATCTTTCAATTGATATGCATTTATATCAATCCAAAAACACTACTTAACGTTTCCATTTGTATCACCAAGTGATTTATTGAGGGGGTTGTATACATTACAGATTTGAGATTCCTTCAAGGCAAATTTGTTATATATGATATTGAGCTATATAAACAAAATGTTGACTTGGACCAAACCTTTAATCCCATATACTTTGCTAACATAGCATGCTTGCTAACAAAGCTCATGTTTATGACATCCAGCTTTAAAAAGAAGCAGGAAAGGTTGCTTGAGTTAATGGTTACGTGTCTAGCTCAAGGGAAACCCAATTGTTGTTGTGGTAAAGGAGAGCATTCTACATGTGGAACCTCTGTGCGGTCTGTACTGTCCGATCTAATATAGCAGACTGTCACTCTTCACTGTTTTGCATATGTTTATTGTTTTCCATTGTCTATTGGGAACAGTTTTACCAATTAAAAGGAGGATGTTTGCAACATGGGAATGTGATGCTCCCAAAAAAAACCTTAGGAATAAAAGGGAGGGATATTATCTGTGGTCGAAACTGGAAGCTTGTCAAGTCTGACTGAGCAGAAGTGGTTGAATGATGATGAGGAGAAGGGGGAGGAAGAGGAGGTAAGAACTCATCACTAAACACTTTATTAATCAAGCAAACTCCCACTGCAGAGGAAATATGAACGCCATCTGCTCTGCTGCATGCAGGGGAGTGAGAAGAGGAGGTTAGGATGGAGGATGCAGATGAAGAGGAGGAAAGCTGCAGACAGTGTATGTCCCAGACAAGCTCCATCAGAGGTTGGACCGCAGATGGTGGCATGTCTCACCATCGGGCCCACCCAAGTGGAGCTCACATTCAGTTTGTGGGGGATTGGAGGTACAGGGACGGGGAGATTGAGGAAAATATAAATGGCAAACTGATCTTCAGTAATGCTGTCATCAAAATAGCCGCTTTTTTAGTTGGGTTTGACTGACAAACACTCACCATGTTGAGAGCTCCAACGGCTTTCTGGAGGGCACCAGCCAGTGTGACGGCTTGTGCAGAACCGCCTGTGATAACACACGCCGACCGCGATAGAGTATCTGCAAGAGAAATACAAAAGACTGTCTCAAAACCCCCTGGAACATGCAGAGATAACACTTCTCCAACACAGTTGTAAGTATGTTATACTGTTTCAATTAACAGAGAAAAACGTTTACTTCCAGAACCAGGGGGGCAAAGAAATGGCACCTTTACGGTGAAATAAGAACTTAATGGTAACTAAACAGAACATAAATGAACAATCTCAATAACATATACAGTTGCAAGAAAAAGTATGTGAACCCTTTGGAACTAACTTGATTTCTGCATAAACTGGTCATAAAATGTGTTCTGATCTTCATCTAAGTCACAACAATAGACAAACACAGTCTGCTTAAGCTAAAACCACACAAACAATTATATGTTTTTATGTTTTTATTGAACACACCATGTAAACATTCACAGTGCAGGGTGGAAAAAGTATGTGAACCCTTGGATTTAATAACTGGTTGACCCTCCTTTGGCAGCAATAACCTCAACCAAACGTTTCCTATAGTTGCATATCAGACCTGCACAACGGTCAGGAGGAATTTTTACAAAACTGTTTCAGTTCAGCAATATTCTTGGGATGTCTGGTGTGAATCGCTCTCTTGAGGTCATGCCACAGCATCTCAATTGGGTTGAGGTCAGGACTCTGACTGGGCCACTCCAGAAGGCCTATTTTCTTCTGTTGAAGCCATTCTGTTGTTGATTTACTTCTGTGCTTTGGGTCGTTGTCCTGTTGCATCACCCATCTTCTGTTGAGCTTCAATTGGTGGACAGATGGCCTTAAGTTCTCCAGCAAAATGTCTTGATAAACTTGAGAATTCATTTTTCCGTCGATGATGGCAATCTGTCCAGGCCCTGAGGCAGCAAAGCAGCCCCAAACCATGATGCTCCCTCCACCATACTTCACAGTTGGGATGAGGTTTTGATGTTGGTGTGCTGTGCCTTTTTTTCTCCACACATAGCGTTGTGTGTTCCTTCCAAACAACTCAACTTTGGTTTCATCTGTCTACAGAATAATTTCTCAGTAGTGCTGTGGAACATCCAGGTGCTCTTTTGCAAACTTCAAACGTGCAGATCAGAACACATTTTATGACCAACTTATGCAGAAATCCAGGTAATTCCAAAGGGTTCACATACTTTTTCTTGCAACTGTAACAGCCAGAGCTGCAAAAAACTGAGGACCAGAAGGCCTGCCTCACTCAAAAAGCCATCCATTTAGAAATCAGTTAAAAAGTGTTCAAATAAGCACACTTCTTAAAAGATATACAGCCATGTGTAGGCCTGCACAAGCAATCGCATACAGCCCACAAAATCACAAAGACACACAAAATGAAACACACAACAGTTTCTCATACTGATAGATGTGAGAACTTTCTTCCAAAAAACATACAATGAATTCATTCACATCAGAGGCCCTGGGAATTATCACTGGCACCTTATGTCATCATCAAACAGGTAAATGTTGGTCCAGGTGCTGGGGGGGGGTGAAATATGGGGCTGTGTTTATTTCCTTGTCTCTGATTGTGTTAATATCCCTTGTCCTGACTTGCTGTTTGTAGTATTCCCAGACTCTTTATACCCAACAAGTTTTAACCAAGCTGAACATTGCTTTGAAGAATGCACTGCTCTCGTACAGTCAGGGGGTCATTTGGTTCATTCAACAAAAAGAGACTAAAACTATTTTCTGACCATTTAATCTATCTGACATTATGTTATTAAGACGGGAGCTGACTCACCTTTGATAATGGACTCTGCAGCAGCCAAATCTCGTTTGTAGGTTACCTGAAGGAGAAAAAAAACCTGGCTTTAATGGATCAGTTGAGTTGCCCCAAATATAGTAAACACATTTGTATCCATAGGAGGTGTCTGGCAATGGCTTTGGTTTTATGTGCCAGGATATTAACAAGATATCTACCTCCAAAAAAGATAGCACTACGCAAAAACACCAAAGGTGGAGGGAATTCCATTTGGTTTTCTCAAAGCGGTAAAAAAGTGACACGATGACAATGGCTTTCACAGTGTCTAAGGACAAGGGAAAAAGGAAACACATTTTGAAAAGTATTGCCTCCCAAAGCCTCTAGAAAATGTCAAAGGAAAGAATCGAATAACATAAATCCACTGCAAGAACTTTTCCAGGAACCATTTTAGAAGCTCAGGAGCCTTAGTTTAAACCGGAGTTCCCCCACCATCTTTACTTGTGCCAAAAAGGTCCATACTCTGGGCATGGTTGCCTAGCTTTGGTTAATAATAGGAGTGAGGTGCAAGATTGGTGGCAGGCAAGGGGAGGTATGGCAGGAAAAACTATATTTTCTTTATCCCCTGCAAGTGCCATTTCTTGCTATAAGTCATGAAAAAGAATGCTGCTCTTTTACTCTAAAGCTCAGTTTATAATGGACTATATGTTTGAGGGGAAAAACCACTAGAAAACCTAATTAAAAGCTAAAACCTCCTGCACTGATCTCCTTAACAGAAAAAAGTATTTCCAGTAGGTGAGAATACATCTGTCATGGACCAAAATGTCACCAAATCAACAATCCCCAATCCCCCTGGAGAGCTCACCTTCCACAGTGTTGGCGGGCCCTGGATGAGCTTTGCCTTGGTGCCACAGTACTGCAGAGCCAGATGGAGACACTCGGTGCCGAACTCAAAGTCTGACTCACTGCACTGCAGAAGGACACAACAGAGAAGAGCAGCTGTGGACTATTGTTGACAACAAAACATTTCCATCACACTCTGTGAAATTGTGGTAAACCATGTTGTACCACTGTAGTGTTGGAACTGCACCACAGACTGCAACCAAATGAAGCCTGGTTAGATAAACAAACTCATTGACAGATGTATTGAGAATCTATGGTATAATAATAAACTTTGTATTTAAGAATAGATGTCAGAATTGTACACATAGATGGATATATTCTCGATGTTATTCTTAATAGACTGGAAGGTAAAAAAAATTGTGTTAGGCTAGATTCAATTAACTAAAAAGACTGATATTTAACATGCTCGTCCTGCGAGGCTAAACACATGCTGCTGTTTAGTCTCACTTACGTGTGGTACAAATCTAACATTTGCTTTTTAGCACTTATCACAGCTGAGGTTGACGAGAAGGAGAAGTGATCTTAATCTGAAAAGGCACTAGAGGGCGATTATTAAGTTATTTCAATTCACCCTGTGAAGACCGTGAATGTCTTCAACACATTTAAAGGCAATCCATCCAACAGTTGGCAAGACATTCCCCTCAAAACCACAAATGTGAACCTCATGGTGGCGATAGACTAAAAGTCAGTGGATTGTTTAAGTGAGTGGGAATAATGCTCTGAGGAACATGTCCTTTACTTGGGAAATTGAATGTTGTACTATCATTTCTTGGCAATCGAAGCTGAATGGATAATAATATCTTGAGATTGAGTTTTTGATCTGTGGGCGCTGCAAGGGAACAACCCAGGAAATAACCTAAATTAAATGTGAATGTCCATTGCTTAACTTCAAACCTGTCTGCAACTTAGATTTGTAAGTGTCTACATGTACATGTGGAAATGATAAAAAATTGAACAGTTAATTCATTGTAAGAAATGTAACATTCAAATTAGGTGCCAGTTTGACAGATTGGTGCAATTGTGCCTCAGCACCGAAGCTTTCAACAAGCATCGCCATTCAGAAGAGGCCAAAAAGTCAACTTAAAACACCTGCTTTTAACTATTGCCTAACATTGTTATTTACAAGAATGCAGACAATATGACCTGCTGTCTGATTAGCCAGTTGTTAGAGAAAACTCTTTTGTCCAGACAATCCTGAGGTGACGGGGTTCTGTGCAACATATTGTCGTCGCCTTGAGAGTTCTCAAATTCTTCTTTAACTTACTGCAAATGTTTCACTCAATATGTCCAAAACCTTTCATACTCTGTATCGAGAATGCAGCTGCTGTCTGAACAGAAACAGGCTCATAGGATGATACTGCAGCACCACATTTTTCAGCAGACACTTCAGGCGATATGGTTTCCTTTGGCAAATGGACTGTTAAAATATCTTATCTCTCTGAATTTGTTTGTATCAGGTTATAAGAGCTTTTCTGACGTTATTCTGCAAGTTCTTTTTTCTATAACTCTGGATGCTACACAATGTTTTTCCTACATATGCTAGAAATTGAAAAAATGTTTCCCACAGCCTGGTGGGTCACTTGATTCTTGTTCACTTCTCAATCTAAAGGCTAACAGTTTTACCCATAGGAATGTATTTGTGTTGGATGCTGAAAAACATTTCCAAACATACAGTATAGTAGTTTAACACATTTTATCATAAAAGCAGCAACTTGTAAAATGGTCTTTACTTTCACTGCACCTATTCCACAGCACAGATGTGACATTCTTGATGTAGTGCCTTATTTTCCCTTGTTCAAGTTATTGTTCCAATGCTCTTTAGTAGGTAAGAAACATGTGGCTCTAGTCAATTTCATTCAAAGGGAATGCTACACATGAAAATGGGATGCTTTTGAGCACAAAACAGCTCAAATAATGTGTAACCCGTTACACAAAGACATGCGTGACTGTAGCTGCATGTGCTACAAATGGGAGGAAGGGTAGTTCTGTCCTAATGCACGGAAAGTCGATACAAAAAATAAATAAATAAAGGATGAAAAATGTATTTGTGAGCCAAGAGAAATTAAAGTCTATTAGAACTGATTAGAATGTATTTCAGGTGACTGCACATCTTGAGGTGCATGTTAATGCAGAATCTGGGACAGAAGTTGGAAAATAATGTATACCTTTGCTTTTTCAGGGTACAATAATCCATATAATAATAATTTGAGTTTTCAGGCCTTTATTTAATGTTTAAAAAAGATTAATCCATGTACCAGTGAACTTGGTATTTGGTAGATGGTTTAGATCAGGGGGAAGTTTGGAGGCAATGAGCTAATTTAGTTTATTTCAGTTCATAAGACTGCTAAAACAAATCCATGCTACCTGAGATTATAGCTGGGTAATGTTTTATCAAGGTATAACTGAGAGGGGTCTTTTATGCCATGTACGCTGGAACCGAAGAGAGAAATAACAGCTGGAATACGCTCTCCGTCGAGGGGTAATTTTACCTTTAGCATTATCTCCTGGTACAAAAGCTTTCACTGGGGACCGGATAAAGTGTCTCCCCCTTTGTCTTTTCACTGCTAAGTTCTTCTGCTCTCAAAAGATGTCAAGCTACAAATGTGCAGCTCCCAGAGATTTTTCATGAGCTTGTCCTACAGTCCAAACCTGACACTTTTCCTATTTTTTGAAAGGTTGACTAGCAGGAGAGCAAAACGGAGAGAGAGAGGGGGTCCCTTGTCACCCCCCTAGTTTGTCCTAATTTTTGCAACCAGACCAGCCTTGATTCTGCAGCATTTATGAGAGCTCAATATATTATTATATCAAATCCATAGGAGCTTCCAAAGCAATCTACACATAGTAAAAAAAGAAACTTGAGGCATATTTTAGCTCTTGGCTCACAATTTGCTGCGTCCTTCAGAGACGTGGCTATCGCAATATCCATCTAATGAAGTCAAGCAGCTTGAAAGAGCAAGCTCAAATAAATAAGGTTGACTTCTACAATTTTAGTTTTAATATTAGGTTTGCGTGCATTAGCCTGCCAAGTCTCAGCAATAAGCCCCTGCTTTCAGCAAAGAATCAACGCATTTACAGTTTACGTCAGCGGATAAATTATTTCCATTTTTCAGGTATACATATTAAAACTCACTCAACTGCTGAGACCATTAATCCAACTGCACCTAAATGTGCCATGTATTTTCAGGGCTCTTTCGCCATTTTTCCTACTTAGCCTTTGTTCACGTTTGTTCCACAGACTAATCTGCTGGAGTGTGGCGAAAAATATGAACGTGTAGTTTTCTCTCCCAGACGCAGCAGAGGCCAAGAGAAAATGATAGCACCCACGCCACAAGCTTTTTAGAGGGAAACCCTGCAGGTTCTGGCACATCGGCTGAACAATGAGGGACTGTGAAGGCCTGTTATGATGTATGAGAACCATTAAATCCTTTGTTATCCAAATGGTGTAATTTTTTAGAGCATACATCTCAATGTGACTGTTATTTCATAAGACTAAAAACAATTTTTTCTGCAATAATTTGGGGGTGGGTAAAACGCTGCAGAACAGGATTTTTCCAACCTGTGATATTATGTGTTGATTTTGCAAATATATAGCAGTTGCAGAAATCCACTCAGAATCGTAGTGTGCTGCCTAACTTCTTCAGTTGCACAGAATGAATACAACAGCGCTCTTCAATTTAACAACAAAACAAAACAGTAATAAAGGATTTACATGAATGGATAAATGTGCTCTTCCCCTGGTAATTGATGAATATAAGATTGTTTTATTGTCCAAAGTACTAATAGTAAAATAAACTGAGGAAGACAGCACGTAACTGCAATAAAATAAGGGAAAATCAATTGTATTAGCTTTCTCATTTGTCCCCCCTCTCTGAAGCTGGTTGTTTCTGCTACTTTTCAATTCTGTGGGTATTAGCTACAGCCATAACTTTAACAACCTAACAAAGAAGCATGCTCAATTGAGATGAGCAGGATGCTTTAGTTTAAAACATTCAATCAATCATTAACAGAACATGAAGAGGTCACAGGGAACAGTGTATACTGTACTTTCATATATTGTTTATTGGATAAAATTCAAAGTTGCAAAAACAAGAAAATGATGCTACGGGCAGACTACATCGCCAGGAGGGAAATGTATCACAGCCTCAGGAAACGGACCTTCAGTTTGGGCCGTGATAAAATCAGCCAGGACTTTCTTTTATTCCCGGGCAGTGCCTGATCACTCCGCCAGTTCAGCACTGCCTCTGTTTTCTTGCTTCTGCCAGTTTGGATTTAGTCCAATAAACAAAATATCAAAACTTATCCCTCTTTGTAGCAGCACAAATGGCTAACATAAACTATGTGCGGACACCACACAGCAAGGTTTAAATGTAATATACTCTTGTATTGTATGGATCCAATAGTAGATGAGAATGCTGCCTCCTATTAGTTTGGAGCATTTGGCCAGGTATTAGACATTGCACCTTTTAATGGCATGTCCTCATTGTGTTTCTTTTTCTTTCTTATCCCGTTTACACTAATTGTTGTCATCATCTTAACCTTATTGTACCCACGTTAATAACAGAGGAACACCCTGGTATGTGTTAAATGTGAATGAAATGACAGACTCTACCTTCTGATAGGCTTGATAGATGACATCATATGTGAATCCCTGAGGCATCTCACTGGCTCTGTACTTTCCTCGCTCGAGAGAATGGTCCAGGTAGCCCTCTGATGTGGTGGCTATCACCGTGGAAACGAGAGGTCGGATAGCTCCTGCTGCCTGGGCGGAAAAAAAACAAGTATTTAGTATTTGTTTAAAATACAATAAAAGATAGATATTTTATCACTAAACAAGCTCAATCTGTGTATTCATATACAGTGGGGCAAAAAAGTATTGTCAGCCACCAATTGTGTAAGTTCTCCCACTTAAAAAGATGAGAGGCCTGTAATTTTCATCCTAGGTATACCTCAACTATGAGAGACAAAATGAGAAGAAAAAAAATCCAGAAAATCACATTGTCTGATTTTTAAAGACTTTATTTGCAAATTATGGTGGAAAATAAGTATTTGGTCAATAACAAAAGTTAATCTCAATACTTTGTTATATACCCTTTGTTGGCAATGACAGAGGTCAAACGTTTTCTGTAAGTCTTCACAAGGTTTTCACACACTGTTGCTGGTAGTTTGGCCCATTCCTCCATGCAGATCTTCTCTAGAGCAGTGATGTTTTGGGGCTGTCGCTGGGCAACACAGACTTTCAACTCCCTCCAAAGATTTTCTATGGGGTTGAGATTTGGAGACTGGCTAGGCCACTCCAGGACCTTGAAATGCTTCTTACGAAGACAGTCCTTCGTTGCCCGGGCGGTGTGTTTGGGATCATTGTCATGCTGAAAGAACCAGCCACGTTTCATCTTCAATGCCCTTGCTGATGGAAGGAGGTTGTCATTCAAAATCTCACGATACATGGCCCCATTCATTCTTTCCTACACGGATCAGTCGTCCTGGTCCCTTTGCAGAAAAACAGCCCCAAAGCATGATGTTTCCACCCCCATGTTTCACAGTAGGTATGGTGTTCTTTGGATGCAACTCAGCATTCTTTCTCCTCCAAACACGTCTAGTTGAGTTTTTACCAAAAAGTTATATTTTGGTTTCATCTGACCATATGACATTCTCCCAATCCTCTTCTGGATCATCTAAATGCTCTCTAGCAAACTTCAGACGGGCCTGGACATGTACTGGCTTAAGCAGGGGGACACGTCTGGCACTGCATGATTTGAGTCCCTGGCGGCGTAGTGTGTTACTGATGGTAGCCTTTGTTACTTTGGTCCCAGCTCTCTGCAGGTCATTGACTAGGTCCCCCCGTGTGGTTCTGGGATTTTTGCTCACCGTTCTTGTGATCATTTTGACCCCACGGGGTGAGATCTTGCGTTGAGCCCCAGATCGAGGGAGATTATCAGTGGTCTTGTATGTCTTCCATTTTCTAATAATTGTTCCCACCGTTGATTTCTTCACACCAAGCTGCTTTCCTATTGCAGATGCAGTCTTCCCAGCCTGGTGCAGGTCTACCATTTTTTTTCTGGTGTCCTTTGACAGCTCTTTGGTCTTGGCCATAGTGGAGTTTGGAGTGTGACTGTTCAAAACAGTTGCCATTAATACAGTTAAATAGTGGAGGACAGAGGAGGCTCTTAAAGAAGAAGTTACAGGTCTGTGAGAGCCAGAAATCTTGTTTGTTTGTCGGTGACCAAATACTTATTTTTCACCATAATTTGCAAAGAAAGTCTTTCAAAATCAGACAATGTGATTTTCTGGATTTTCTTTTTCTCATTTTCTCTCTCATAGTTGAGGTATACCTAGGATGAAAATTACAGGCCTCTCTCATCTTTTTAAGTGGGAGAACTTGCACAAATGGTGGCTGACTAAATACTTTTTGCCCCACTGTACAATGATTTAATCAATTATCTAAAACATATTGCTGACTTGGCGCTTGATGGGTTTTATGATACAGTCAGCGCACAGATCAGCTTTTATTAACAACACATACATGTTGATGTTGTCAATTTATTTTTTAATAAAGTTTGACAGTAAACAAACTATGAAAGTCAAAATTCATTTATCTTAGTTTTCCTACCAGTTTTTGTTGAAGTTGTGGTAAAAACATAACAATCTTGTTTCAATAAATTAAGATCTGCAATCATTAAGCAAATAATGGATTAATCAATCGAGAGAAAAATAATCGGTAACTATCCTGATAATAATTTTAATTAATTTTTCATTCAAAAATGTCATATATATTTGATTTTTTTTATTTTGATATACTTTATTAATCCCTGTGGGGAAATTGTTTCCCTGCATTTGACCCATCCTAGTGTTAGGAGAAGTGTGCTGCCATTTTGAACGGCGCCCGGGGAGCAGTGTAGGGAACGGTGCCTTGCTCAGGGACACCTGAACTTGAACTGGTGACCTTCCAGTTGCCAAGCCAAGTCCCATATCGACTTCGCCACCACCGCCCTATATCTGGTTTAAAGTTCTCAAAGATGGATATTTCCTGCTTATCTCTGTTGATATCATACAAGACATCAATATGGACTATAATGGGAAAATACATTTGAATTATTTATACATTTATAAAAAAAAGATATTATGAAATGATTTGCAGATTAATCAATAGTGGAAATAATCAATAATTGCAAATCTGCAGTGTTTTTTGAAAGACTAAAATCATGCACAATATCATAATATAATCATGAAACAAATCGGTCATACTTTGAGTCAGCAGCCATATTACACAGTAATATAAAATCCATCCTAACAGCTGTAGTGCACACTGCTTGTACTTCTTGGAAATAGAAAATAATCCACATTTGTGAGAGAATATTTTTCTCTCCCAACAGCATGATAGATGGAAGGCAGTTTCTAAGAGTTGACGGTCAGCGAGCCCGTGCGCGAGGAACGTCTCGCAAATGAAATGAAAGCAAACATGTGTTCTGCGTGTTACACATGCTGTTAAAATCAAAATGAATCTGCTGCTTTTCAGTGGAGACGGGCTCCTTGCCATGAGCGTGGACACTGGCAGGATAATGAAGACCAGACCGCCTGCTGTGAAAGTTCATCACAAAGCACACACACACTCTCAAACATACCATTAATGTTGCCCTCACGTCAGGGAGCTCTTGCTTTCTTCACAACCTTTGTGACCTGCATTGAACAGAGTCTCAGTCATGAATCAATATGAGACTAATCTGCAAGTAAGGTCGTCACGGCAGGCGTGACTTCGGCCTGAATGTTTTCCATCCATCACTGATGAAATAAACCTCACCACCGGGAGCGATGGATCTGTCAAACTGATAAACAGTTTCTCAAAAAAGATGGAAAGACCTTAAGGTGTAATCACAAGAACTGTTTGTCTTCTTTGGTCAAAGCTGACAAGAAAACGTTGTTGTACTTTTAGTGTTTGGTTTAATTATGTTCACACTGCACGTTGAAAAATGAAGCACGGGTTTGCACAAACAAATAAGACGTGTTGCAGTTGGTAACTTGTCATCCCATAAGGTGCGAGTTTTGATTCTTTAAACTGCAGCTGACCATGATGGATTTTGTTTGAATTGTTCTGTAATTGACCTTCTCTGGTTTTCAGCAAAAGTTAGATGAAGAAAAGAGCTACACTCGAGATTTAATTAGTTTAACTTCGCTTTCCAAGCATGAGGAACTACTGGCATTTTGGGGTTGTTTCTTCAATTTGTAGACGCATTACGATGAGGAAACACAGGCTATCCATAAAGGTTACATATTTACAAGCTATGTTTACATAAAAGATAATTGCAGATCATTTTAATTATGATAATTTCCAAGTTCTGACATTAACTGAGCTTTAAATGCTTCCTCGTGGCAGCATTGAACTAATTGCAGTGAGCAAAAGCCCAATTTCCATAGATTTCTGTAGAAAAAAAATAAAAAATGCTACACCCTCTTGATACCTCTGCAAGGTTTAGAATCAGACACAATCTGGAAACTGGGCTCAAAATCAGCATGTGTTTTCATGCTGCATCTCACAATTATTTTCACGATTAACGATTTAATTTTTAAATAGTAGACTATTTTGTCTCAAATGTCTAAAAATAGTGATAAATGCCCACTTTTCCAGGAGATTGTGATTTCTTTACTTTCTTGATAAATCCAGCTAATGGTTTAGAAAACATATAAATTCCAGTTTCCATAATTCCAAGTTGTTGTCTTTAAAAAGGTGTCAACAGACAAAAACACAAACATATACATTTTTATATTATGTGAGATATACGAGCTGTTATCATACTGACTCCTTGTTCCTTGGCAGCCATGGCTATCTTGTACAAAAAATCCTCCTCCACAAAAGGCCGCACAGCATCGTGGATGAGGACCACCTTCGGTTTGTCCGCCACCGGCCTCCCCTCCTCCCCCAGAGCCAGGACTCCGTTATATATCGACCTGTGGCGAGTCGAGCCGCCTGGCACCACTCGAACCTTCGTGTGCTGGAACTGCTGGACGATGTCTGTCATGAGGTCCATGTGTTCTCTGGCAACAACGACTACAATGCTCTGGATCCATGACACCCTGCAAAACACAGAGTCTACTCAGCAACGTTTGTTTTGTCAGGTGAGAAGTCATAATAACCAAGGAGGGTAGGCAGAACATAACACCTACTATAGTTTTTTTACATATAGGAATTCTGGCTGTAACTAATCTATTGATTTACTTGCTTGTTTCATCTGAAGAATGTTGAAAACGCCTGTTTAAAGTTGAAAATGCTTGTATTGGGCAACCAAGAGTCCAAACCCAAAGATATTTGGTTTAAATAAGAAATACAACTGAGAAAAAGTTAAAACCAGCAAAAGTACAATATAAAAAGGTGTTTAAAAGTTGTGGTTTTGTTGTTCTACTAAACTAAGCTAAGGGTCTGTTGGCTTTGACATCATATTTAGGATACAAACAGGAGAGGGAAATCAAATTAGCGTAGTTCCCAGAGTGCTGAGCTATTCTTTACATAAATTATTTTGCCTAAATAATCAAAAAGTCTCAACATTGTCAAATAATAATATATTATCATGCATCTAGAGCCAATTACAGACCCATGCGGCCCTACTTTTAAATCACCCAGTTTGGATTATTGATCCAAATCAACCACTAATCAGTACTGACACTGATTACCTATTTTAACTTCTTGTAAGCACTCAGGCCACACAGATGCAGGGAGCATCTGCATCCTGCTGTCTAGACCCAAGATGTTGCAGGAAGTAGTTCATTTCCCGACAACATGTGAACACTGTCAAAAAGCTAAGAGCAGACACATCGGATTATCAAACCGGTTGTTATTGTACTAATGTTGTAATGAAGGACAGGCAATGATCATAACACACTGTAGACATCCATCCTCTCTTCATCATTATGTATCAATGATTTGATACATTGTTAAATAAGATTGATAATAGTACACTTAACAAAAGTAAGTAGGCTAGTAAGATTGATTTTCATAGCACCTTACAAATCCTGACGTATTTTAGAAGTGCACATAATAAACATGAATCTGATGTTTAAGAATAACGCTGCCCTGGTTTTCTCTGTCCACCTGCAGATGGGCAATATTATAAACCATAAAATTACATAAAAGTGTAAATCCTGAGCTTTGTTCATCCCATGGTAGGTATCACTAATCTCTCAGAGTAGGCTATGAGGCCATTTTGGAAACTCAGCGCCAGGATTATTACAAATCTTTGCCTATAGATTTGTAGTACTTTACATTTTAAATTAAAATGTAAAGACAGATATTTGTGTATGTATTGATGTGTGTATTGTAATGTACATTTAGTTAATATGTCATTTATAAAAACAGACAATGAAGGGGGTTTCATTTATGACAAAACATCATATTTGATCAACTTTTCATGCACAAACTTGCATAATGTTCACTCCGAATTGTAGTGGATAAAAAGTGGTGTGCAAAGAGAGTATGAGTACCTCTTATTTGAACTCAAGTAAAGTAAAATTACTTGAATAAATGTACTTAGTTACATTAAGCTAACGGTCCACACCTATGGTCCACACAGACACACGCCACACACCGGCCGTTAGAGAAAGTGAAGGACCTGTTGTCACCAACGTAATTTACACCTGTAGCCTACCTGCAGGTTGCATATGTTCACAAAAGGGGATTATGACATTTTAAGTGTACTCCTTTTCATTCTCCTACCTCTCGAAAGCCTGTATGGTGTAGCTTATGAGCGGCCGACCCATAAACAGGCAGAACTGTTTCGGTGTCTGTAGACCGGTTCTTTCCCCGGTGCCTCCGGCAGGGAGAACGACTGACACCGGGAAGTCGACGCTGCGTTCCGCCGGCTGGTGGTCGCTCCTCCCGGCCTCACAGGTTGGGAAAGTTCCGGGATGAGTGGGCCTGTCTGGGTCACAACTATCGCTTTGCATCTTTTTGTGGTGATCCTCCATCAGCTGGTGGGTGAGGGGTCACGGCAGGTAATTTCTAAAACGGTCCATTTCCCGCTGATCGGGCGGGGAGGCAAAATAGCGGCAACGTGGATGGATATTTAGAAAAACAGCACTGTAAAGCTGGAACCGTTTAATGCAGTGTTTCCGTTGAATGCTTTCAAAATAAAACAAAAACTTTAGTCTAGGTTTTATTAGTTTATTTTACCAAAAAGCTTCTAAGGTGCATATAATTGGGCATTGGGCTGACATATGTGTCTATAACATAACTGTTTTCAGATGTTTTAGTTCTAAAGGTGAGAAAGTAAAAGGCCTCTGGATCCCCAGAGAAGCGAATAACTAAGTAGTCTAGAGCTTTTTTTCTTCAGAATAGTAAAATGCTTGCCCCTGAGATGTGGGGGGAGTGCGTAGGAAACTTCATCTGAATTGGCAAGTATATTGCCAGTTCATCATACTGTATTGTAATGAAAAGAAAAGTTAAGTTTAGATTGAAGTTTATTTTTAAATGCCACATTTTTTTTCATTTCCGGTCAGATTCAAGCGAATGCAATCTGGAAAAGCGTTGCGATGCTGCTGGATACAACCTATGGATATAACAAGCAGCTCTTGTTCTCGCATGATTTCAGTAGGTAGGTTGTCGTTGTATGTCTCTCGATAACTTGTATATCAATCATATTCAATTCATACTCAATTATCAACTATCAGCATTTGAGCATTTATGCAGTATAACATTACCAACATTATATATTTTAAAGGTCCCATATGTCATGGCAATTTCTACTGATCATAATTCCATTGTTGGGGTATAGATTTCTATTGTGCAATTTTCCAAACGCACATTGGTTTCTCATACAGAAATGCTCATACTCTGTATAGTGTATTCACTCTCTGTCCTAAACGGCTTGTTGGAGCTCCTGGGGGTGTGTGCTGAGGGGGCTGCAGCACCCCCATCTGCGAGGCTCCACTAGCACCCGCACCTACAGTGTAAGCGCTCCACTAGCACCCCCTCCCCCCCAGCGCGTCACAGTTTAGCCACTGAGAGAGAGTGTGTGTGTGTGAGGAGCTCCACGGATTGGTCCATTTGGACCAATGGGTCCATTTTGGTATGGTCACGTCACTGTACCCAGGAAGAAAAAGAGAAATCTCCAACGAGGCCTTCTGGGGCAGCATAGACAGGTATTTTCTGTGTTAGAGTTTTACTCGCTACAGGATGTACTTTGAGGGTTTGTGACTTTGCAGACCGTTTACATGCATAAAAACCTTCATAACACATAAGGGAAGGGGTAATAACCGGAAAAGGATGACATGGGACCTTTAATGTATATACAAGTGTACAACTAAATGACAGTTAGAATAAAAGAAAGATAAATGAAATCATCTATTACACATAGGTAGTTGAAGAACCTAGTGTCTCAAATCAAGACTATTCCTCTGTAGATATGTTGTAAATGTACTTCTAATTTTCACCAGTCAGTCTAACATAAGAACTTCATATTGCTTTGCATGGGTTATAATGGTTAACTGAAGTGTCATACCTGGTAAAGCCTCCAAAGACAACAATACATGTGATACAAAAAGGGATATTTATTTTGTATAAAGTTACTAGACTGATTGATGACAAAGCTTTTCCAGGTTTTACCCACATTCTGAAGTCAATTAAGCAATCATATGATATGTTGTCACAGAGAATATATTACATCAAAAAATCCTAAATCTTACAAAGTAACATTTTATACACATGGCCATTCTTAAAAAGGCAAATAAGAATTTGATATATGTACAAGTATTTACACTGAATTTTGTTTGAGATGTTTGGTGTTTACTGGTGTTGGTGCTTGAACTTTAGCTCTCCATCTGCACATACACTGAATATATAGGAACCATAGATAGGAACGCATGCATATGGCTACATTCAGGGACATTGTGTGTTAGCTTGGGGCTCCAGAAAGCACTGCAGATTGTACACCCCAGTTCTGTTCACATTATCTTTTCACCTTTTGGATATAACAACAAGAAAAGTCCTTAGCATGCCTTTTGGAGTTCTCCCATCATAGTAGGGAACCAGCTTCACCTAAATTAAGTCCCAGTCACATTGAGAGATAATCCACAAACTCTGGACATAGTGTCTCAATGTCACAGAGACAAAACTCCGTAGGGTCATAAGGATTCAGAGTGAGTCTCAGGGCTCAGCTTCGTGCCAGTTCTCACTCAGCCGGTCCTTCCCCAGCCTCCTCTTGTTCTTGGACTTGTGCTTACGCAGGAGCTGCGGTGGCAACAAAGCCGGCTCCTCGAATTTGTTGCCCGACTCGTTGTGCATCCTCGAGTACCTCTTGCACTTGCAGGAGGTGACAACAGTGATTTTGTATGTTCTCGTGCTGCCATCCTGGCATTGCAGCTGTATGCGCTGGGTGCGGGTCTTGTCGTTGACACACCGCCAGTCCTGGTTGCTGCTCCGACGACCCCAGAGCTTCCTGCTATAGGCGCCTCCGATCCAGTTCTGAAGCATCTGAGCTGGGAGACACTCTCCAGCGCACACCAGCTCCTTGATGGGGTTGATGCTGGTGCAGTGGCCATCAGAGATGTACTTTGTGGACCTCAGCTCTCTGCATCCAATTTGGCCTCGCTCTGTGGGAAGACACAATGAGAATTATGAGAATCTGACAGCTGGACGTATATTGGAGAACATTTCTAAATCATGCATTTATCAATTGTTTTTTGTATAGAAAAAGGCAGTGAGTAGTGAAAAAAGCGTATTAAATGTTCACACATCCTGACGTGACATCTTTAAATGTCTTGTTTTTTCATTCCAAAAATCTAAATGAAAAAGAAAAGAAGCTAATCCTTACATTTGAGAGGCAGAAATTAGATAATGTTGACTTAAAAACAACCAAAACAATATTTTGAATCTTTTGATAGTTGTTGGTTGATTTCCACGAACTGGTTAATTGTTGCAGCTCTAACGTAAGATTCAGTTTTCCGAGCACTAATTGAGACAACAAAATGACACACCAGTGAATGCATGTCATTACTTCATCATGGTATTGAAACGTTAATAACGATAATAATGGATAACTTTCCAGTCCTTTATCCTGTACATTATCTTGGTTTTGAGCCCCTTCTTAGCCTCTGGCAAAGTCAAGGACCACAATAGCATTTTGACCTTTGCTTCAAAAAGAAGAGGAACTTTGGCATGTGAAAAAAAAGTCTCTTTTTTTATCAGTGGATTGTGACTGGATGTATTATTCTGCTGCAGGCTACCAACACTGTCCCCCTGCTCGCCCCTCCACCACTGTAACACAAGCTCAGGTCCATTCATACAGCTCAGTGACAATGCCCCCCCCATGTGACAGTGTTTGATGAATGAACTCCCTTGCTCCCCTCCTTCCTTCACCACTGGCTGCTGGGAATGCCTCAGAGCAAAAATAGGAGGCTTCATGGGAGATCACCTCTATTCAGCCACACTGACACCCAGTGGGCTATACCTGCCTGGACCAAAGCCAACTGTATGAGCTCAGTGTGTGCTTTGACACAACACCCCTGCACAAGACTTTATCCAAACTTTACTGTTACCATATAGAATTTGTTTTGATATTTTCTAAATGTTTCATACCGCACTAATTTGATAGCCTGTATGCTACTTTTTGCAGATTAGCTATTTGATATAGTTGTATCAAGGTATCATGGTAACGGGATTAAGTGCCGCATTAAAGGGTCCCTTGTTTGACTAATTGAGATTTAGATACGAAAGACAAAAGCGATTAATGAGCTTTATCAAGAGTTTATTTCTGCAAGCAGCCTCGAATTAAGAAATTCAGAAAGTGGAATGGAAAAAATTGAAAATTGTTGCATTTGCCAGTTCGGTTTTCTTGTCTAAAGGTGAGAGCTATTGGATGAGTAATCTAATAGCATATCTTGGAAATACACACAAGGTTACTGGAACGTTATCAATACCACACACACACACACACACACACACACACACACACACACACACACACACACACACACACACACACACACACACACACACACACACACACACACACACACACACACACACACACACACACACACACACACACACACGTACGTCTCTATACAAATATTTTTGCAGTTTATGAGGAATAAACAAATAATAAAGCGGCTCCGGTTCTCACCCCCTCTGTCCTGACCTGCGCTGCCCGCTCCTCTCCCGCCGGTCCGGGCTCGGTTCAGAGTCACATTGCTCTGAACCTCCGGCACCGGCGCGCTCACGTGCGATAACAGGAGCTCCGTGGCGTCGTTTTGTAATGCATGGCAATTCCTCAGCAGGATGCAAAGTACGACCAAGGAATGGCATGACGTCTCGTACGCACTCAGGTGCATCATGATTGCTCTCTGGGAAGAGGGAGAGATGTAGGTCCGCTTGGAGAGAGAGACTGATGCTGGAGGAACATGTGAGACCCGAGCTTTTATACAGCCGGTCCGCCTCGCGCTTTGGCAGCTCCTCAGGTGCGTCTCTGTTATGAAGCTGTGATTGGTTGCAAACAAATGTACGCTCTTAAAATAACCCCTCCCACTCGCTTTTGGTTGCGGGGTTTAAACGTTGTTTCTGGATTCATGATGATGATAATGATGATGGGATTAGATGCCTGAGTGATTGGCACATTAACACTTGTTTTTGATGTGTGATATAATGATAAGAGGACGTTTTTTTTCTTTAGTAAAAGGATAAAATATTGGAATCATTTCCATTGTTTTCAATTGTTGTACCGAACTTCATCAAAAAAAGACATAGGCCTAAAGACTTAGGCAGTGATAAGCGTACTCCTTTATTTTTGGAATTAGTTTGAATCAATAACATTAAAAAAAAAAGTAAATATATATTCTAAACGGAGAAATTGCAATTCAAATATTTTTTTGTTATAAAATAAGAATACAGATCTGGATATTATACAGATTTGCAGTTGAACACCAGCTTTCCAAACCGTCCTAAATAAGATTCCTTTCATGTTTACACAAATCTTTGGCCAACTGCTTTTGAAGTAATATGTACTGTTGCTCTATGCTGTTGTTATGCAATGTTATTATTAACAGACTTTGCTTTCAGTGACTCCTGCTGTTCTTGGACTGTATTCGTAATTTTCTGGGTGTTCCTTTTAACTATGGAAAGCTGAGTTTGGTTTGTTTATGTTTGGTTTGTAACACTGCATGTTAACTCTTGTCTTCTTTCTGGATTTCATATACAAATCTTCATGGCAGTAGTCGAGTTGCTGTGACCAAAATGTTCCTGCTTGTTTGAATCCCTTCCTTAATTAGTTTAATTTGAGAGGAAATTAAATTCTCCCTCCCTCTCTAAACTCCAAATCAAAGCTGCAGCTGCTCTGTGAGGTGTGTGTGTGTGTGTGTGTGTGTGTGTGTTTGTGTTTGTGTGTGTGTGTGTGTGTGTGTGTGTGTGTGTGTGTGTGTGTGTGTGTGTGTGCGTGTGTGCGTGTGTGAAGTTGTATGTTTCATCTAGCATTCTGCAGCACTTTGGAAAACGAGAAGGCGGATAAATGTAAGATGTTTCTTGATCCGCTGGATGACAAACAAACCTGTTGATGTACAAAATCGTAATTTAAAAGTTTGAAAAATGAAGGTACTGTTCTGTAATTTCACTATAAAGCAAAAGCCTTGAACCTTCACATTGTATTTTTAGATCAGCTGCAGAAGGGAAGTCAGGACAGAATGAGGGAAAGAAAGAAAAAGATGACATTTTGTTGCATTCTTGCACCTGATGACTTCTCCATCTGCAAGCCATTTCTCAAACAGCAGAGAGAATAAGACTTAATGAGAAATGTTGCTACATTTCCTCTGAAATGGTCAAAAGTCTAAGTTATTTGGCATCGGTGATGTTTTCCTTAGTTTAGAATAATTAGAGACATCATTGCAAACATTATTTGACTGTGATCCAACCAACAGCTGCTTGTTATTCAGAAGTGATGGAGCATTAATAACTACATATGAGTACACATCTGATGGTACCCACTCAGGTTTGACCTTCTGGTTAGTTTATGTTTGGTATTCTCCACGTTGCGACTTGCCTCTGGTGTTTTATTCAGGAACGAAAGCTGATATGGTCTGTGTGTAATACGCTGTCTGTCTATGCCACCCTCCCCCTGCCTGCCTCTTCCCTGTCAGTTGCACATGTAATGATTAGAGTGCTCAGACTAACTGCAGTCTTTGTGTGTCCGCTGAACAAAAACCAGAAGAGGTGTAATTACTTTGTGGGGAACATTCAATCCAGTCCTGTCGTAGTGATTTGAAAAGAGGCATCGTGAGGAGTTTCTAATTGTTGCTCATGTGAATGAAAGGTGATACTCAGATCACTTAGCTTTTATTATCAAACATGCACTTTTTTTGGGCTGTGGTCTCTTTTCAGGATAGAGAGTGGAGTAGGCCTCAGGACAATTCTTTCCTCTCCAAAGAGAAAGTAATCACTCTTTAATCAAGTATGTGGGGATACAAAATGTCCACATACCACCAATTTTGCAATTCCGATCAGAACGAAATACTTCAGATAAGAGGCAGATACAACATGAAGAAAACAGCAAGGTAGGAAGAGGAGAAGAAAGGAACAATTTAAAAAGGAGGAATTAAAAAAGGAAAAGTTGAAGAATGAAATGAGGAGAAAAAGAAAGATGGTGAATGAAGGAAAGTGGGAGGGATTACCAGTCAGTAGGAATTTAGGTCCAATTAGTGATGCACTATGGCCAACAAATGTGGACACCTGTCAACCTACATGTTTCTACTTTTGGTCTGGGACATTTGTTTGTGGTTTGTGTTTGGCTGTTTCTTGCTTCAAAATGACAGTGCCTCCATGCAACAAAGCCAGCTCCATAAATACATGTTTTTCTTTCAGTTTGGTGTCAAAGAACTTGACAGAGCCCTGACCTCAACCCCATGCAACACCTTTGAGAGGAACTGAGACAGCAACTATGATCCAGGACTCATCATCCAACACCAGCGGTTGACCTCATGTGCTTTGTGGCTGAATCAAAGCAAACCACTGAGCTTCAATGGATTAATGAAGACTCATCCAATGGCAGAATTAATGCTCACAGTTTTGGGACGAGACGTTCAACAATCTAGTTCTGGAATAAAGTTGAGTGGACCTCGTACTTTTGGCAATGGAGGAAGAAGTTCTCAGATAGTAGACCTTAGAACTCCTAAGTTAAAAGTAAAAGCCCTGCATTTAACATTTTACTTGAGAAAAAGTACAAAAGTATTAGCAGAAAAGTATACTTAAGTACCAAATCTAAAAGTACTCATAAGTGGGTATACTCATAAGCATCACTGGTTAATGATAAGTGATGTCTGCTACGAGAATATAGTGGAGTATAAGTAACATAAAATGAAAATACTCAAGTAAAGTACAAATACCTCTTACTTACTTAAGTACACTTGAGTAAAATAATGTGGTTAATTTTCACTGACTTTTTTATATGTGAGTTAAATAAATGTAAATCTCCTGAGCAGGTGAAGCTAGTCTGTCACTTAACTTCACTGATTATTTTATTGTTTCCTCTCTCCTTTGTAAGTCCTCAAACAGGAGCAAAGGATCTTTCACTTCCCAGCTCTTCTCAGAAGGTCACACTTCACCGCCCCTCTGAGCCTCTTCTTATGGGACCGGCTTAAACGAATGCATAAAAGTGAATATGATAGGCTCTCTCTTGTGTGCCCTCAGCAGCAGCCAAACTCAGCAGCAGGAATTCGGTAGCCCGTTACCCTCATGGGAAATGAAAGGTGGCTGGGTTAATAGCATATTGACAAGCAGCATGGCTGGAGTTGGTGCACGATCAGGAAGCGCCCACATGCAGGAACGGGAGGTGTGGCGAGGGTCGACCGGAGGGGAACAAGAGGAATGCTCAACACCTGGCACAAAGCCAAGAAGGAAAGGTCACGGAGGATACAGAGTTGGAAAAGATCCCAACGGAAGACATATGGAGGACTGTGTCTCATACGTCACAATTAATTATACTTTATTATTAGTATTTTACTAATACCAGTTTAGTTACTCACCAAAATACTTATGGTACATTTTCACCTGCTTTTTAAAAATGTTTTAGCATCCCTCATACAAACCAGTGCTGGAGAGTAACTCACTAACTATTTATTGTAAGTACAACTTTAAGGTACTTTAAATTCAAATGTTGTATATTTAGTTAATTTGCATATTCAGATTTCTAATACAAAATATCATCAATTGTATTGTATATGTATGGATAAAGAGAAGACTTCATTAATCCCTTAGTGCAGTCAGTCTCCCAACATTATTAACAAAACTGTTTTTCTTTTTAATATGTGAGTGAAGCACAGAGGGATTCTTAAGATTAAGATTAAGATGGACATTTATTGATCCCCCGAGGGGGAAATTCAATTTTCCTCTCTGTTTTTTATACACGCACATGCTCCTTATGCAAGTACATATCACACAGTTATGTTTGTGCACACGTGGACATAAGAAAGACTTACTGCAGCAACTGGTTTCTCCTGTCTCGGTATGAAAGTGTGTATCAATGCGATCGCATGTTTAGCTTGGATCCAAAGACAAATCGTTTTGGGCTTCAATTGTAGAGAACCCTTATGTGAATAAACAAGGAAAACAAAAAGGAAATTGACATCGACACGTTGGTGCCTGTTAATCCTGGTGAACACTGCTCTCTGCTGGATATGTGTCTTCCCTGCAGGTGAATGATCCATTAAATCACCTACAAAATGAACAAGATGTACCTAAATCTACCATACTCCATGCAAGAAAATAAACATATAAGTGATTTAAAAGTTTGAAATACAACACTTTTTTAGTTTGTTGTGATTTCAAGCAAAACAGGAGTTTCCAAGCAACAGGTGTGAAAATGCAGAGGATGGACAATGGAGGGGGCTGAGGTTGACTGATTTATCTCAAACACTATTATTACACATTAATATATATATATATCTCCCTGGCATCTCATACAGGGGCCCTGAATCATCTGACCTGCCTGCAGCTTCTGGACACGATGTACAAGCTCAGGAGGGTGAAGCAGCTGCAGACTGCAAGTCAGTGATGAAACCCATTCAGAGTGGCTTAGCGCCTCAGACAGTCTTTGTTTATGCTTTTAACAGCCTACACGAGCACCAACAGCATTATTACAAACTAGATTGAACTTTTATTTGTAATTTGTGAGGGCTTTTCTGCAGCTTTTTTTCTTATTCCCATCTCCCATGAACCCGGGTATCGCCCCCATGTGATCCACTGCTTGCCTTCTATCCAGGTTTTAGATAGAAAACGTAAGATGTATAAAATATTCAGAGGAAAATGCATTTAATCTGCGAAGCTGCAAGTACAACGTGTGTGTTTTGTGATATTTTGCCATGAAAGTTTGTCAGTCGTCTGGTCTCTTTCTGTTGTGTCAGAGGTGAAGTCTGTTGAGAGGAGGAGGTCAAGAGGTCATTCCAGATTTACAGCCAGGAGCGTCATCGTGTCCTCCAGTCTGTGGCCTTCTGCAGACGGGCAACATAGTCCTCCATCTGAGAGGACGTTTGTCAGTGCCAAGATCTGTTTGCAGTGTATTAATAAATCTGTGTTCTGCTCAAAATGTTATAATACTCTGTCAAAACACAGTTTAATGCCTACTGATGGTTATATTAGCCCTTCATATAACTCCACTACAGATCTTGGGAAAAATGTAATGTGAAAACAATTGGAAAGCTTTTTGTGGCTTGGTGTAGCTGCATGAAATCCGTGTATAAATGTGAGGGCTAATGACAAAAATAAAATATTAAAGTAAGTGATTGAGTTGCATTGTGGGTTAGGTAGGCGACTAGGCGCCCAGGTTTTGACTAGGAGGAACCAATAGAATAATTATATATATTTTACTTGGTTTTTTTAACTGTCAATTGTGACTCCCATAAATGGCCATAATGTTATCAGAGTGCAATGCTCAGTGGGTGGAGAAATAATTTAAAGTAATCTGTGTTCTCGCCCTCTGGAACCTTTTTGAAAACGTCTTCATTATTGTCTACCTTGCTTTAATAACGCATTCTGCCTGGAGACAGGTTAAGGTTATGGTGAGAAAACAGGAAACAGGAATTTGATTATCGTGTGTGTACCACCCAACATGGACATGATGAAGTTGGTCTTTATTTAACGAGACTCAGATCAAGTTGTTGACATATTGTAGATTGTCAGGGTTCAAGACAAACAAAGCCTTGTTGGATCTGGTGTCAGTTGGTTTTCAGGCTGCACAATAAATGAAATGCATCACACAAAAAAGTATCCTAGTAGGGGTGTCATTGTGCTGTGTACAACAATGTTTAATCAATGAATGTTGCTGCATTTTGAGGGGAAAAAACCCCTTTCAATTATGTTACCGTTTTGAAAATCCTGAGCATTAACGTCATCTTTACCATGCACAACAAATAAAATCATGTTGTTTACATTTAAAAAATATACATTTTTGGTCAATATAGTGCAGCCATGCCATCCACCCCCATAACATTATCCGTAAAAATAAAAAAATCCAAATAACAAAATTAGGTATATTGCAAACTAACGACAGCTCTGATTGGCTACGCAGTCACTTCTCTCCTGCACAGGATGCTACAGTTTAAGGCAGAAATATGCTTTCCATTATTCATGTGAACCATTAGCTCTTCATGTCTTCCCTCCCAGTGACCACAAACACACCAGCCTACGCCATTTTCACGTTCACATAAGACAATATCTGGAAAATAACATATAAAAATGACATAAAGATGACCGCTGTAGCACAAACCTTCCTTGTGTGTGTTAGTTTCTCTCTGCCCTGTGACGGTCTCAGGTCGATAATAAATATGGGTTCTTATCTCCTGCTGGATCAGTCCTCATCTGGCTTTCAGTCTCACTGCCAGTTTGCTCTGTCTGTGTTGTATGGATGTGCTTCCTGATGTTCCTCAGTTGTCAGCAGCAGCAATGGGAGCGGGGTCTGAAGTTTCTGAGGGGGGGACCTCACTGTTGCTCTCCACTGAGAGCTCCTGCATGGCCTCCTGCGCGGCGTCACTCTCTTCTGAAACAGAGACGATTCTGTTAGCTCTGAACTGCTTTTATGCTAAATCAAGACATCGGGGGTTGAGTTTAGCTATTCCCACTGTTCATGTTGGAATAATGAACATTACTTAATTCTGACAATATGTAACATGGAAAATAAATGACTTTGTGTGAAGAAACTCGAATTTCATTTAAAAATCAGGTTTCAGCATCGTTCCAATTGATTCTGAAGGAGTTCTTTTGGTTGTTAACCTGTAGTTTTTGCTATATATAGCTAGTTATAATATTAGTTATTACTGCTTCTTTTGCACTTTTGCTGATTAAATTAACTGTCTGTCCTTCTTTACTTACTTATAATTATGAAGGAATCACCTCTTACCATTAAACACTATTTGGATGTGTTTGACACTGTTGCAGTGTTTTATTCTTTGACATATTTTGTCTAATAGACAGATGTTGATGAAGTACCATTACTCTGCTCCATCCTCAGTTGGGCCGATTCTTCCTCCTGCTTCTCCCTCTGCTCTTTGAGCGTCTTGCACACTTTCTTGTGGGTGAACCAGTGCATCTTCTGACAGGCCTGGTCACAGTAGATCACCTAAATAAACAAATTAGACATTTAATTTAACATGGGATGCAATGAGAATAATACCAAAAAGGAAGAGAGAATGAACACCAGCATGAAGAGAGCTTTACTTTGACAGTGTGTGCATTTTGTTTTTCTCTGTGTATTGAAGAGGGAAAGCATCTACCAAGTATAACACTGAACATTTGACACTCACCATTTTACAGATGGAGCATCTCTTCTCCGCTCCCTTCTCTCCACAGGTGGTACAGAACTCTGCGTCCATGAAGCCGACCTGACCTGTGATGGCCTGAGTCAGCACTGACAGAGCTGTGGGGTCGTTACCCTGCGTCAGCGAAAGGAAAGAAAATGGAGGAGAAAAACAATTAAACAAATTAGACATAAAACTAGTTTTATAATTGGAAGAGTCTCCCAAGTAAAGTGTGTCTGAAATAAAGGAGTTTTCTGTTAACAACTAGAGAGCTCCATTTAAACACATCAAACCTTCACAAAATCTGAACTGAAAGCGTTACCTTTCCACTTTAAAGAAATACTGGCTTTGAACACGTTGCTGAATAAAATAATCTTTTATCATTCATCCAGACTCACAATCTCCACAGGGGCGACACTCCGCACCAGCTGCTGCAGGAGAGTGGCGTCGCAGAAGGGAAACTTGCGGATGCACTCTCTGAGAAACTTCTCCTGGAATAGGGGGAAGCCATCGCTGTCACGACCCTTCAGCAAACTGCAGGACGGGGGGTCAAAGAGAAAAGACAGTGCTTCAACACATTTTGTAAGATTCATTTTCAGCCTGGGGTTTCATGTTAACCGAACAGAAGTCATACTGGAATAGACAGATCTCCAGTCATTATACAGACTACGGTAAACCTCAATATGGTCCTTTAGTAAACAATGAAAAGTGCAGTCTGGCTAAAAAGGGCCACAGTCCTTAGGAAACATCCCGCTTGGCCTCACCTCTTGATGAGGCCATCCAGCTTGTCCTCGCGGTCCTTGAGGAAGGAGGCACACTTCCCCAGCACGCAGCTGATGTAGTGCATCTTCATGGCCAGCACCTCGTTCATGTCCTGCTGCTTGATGCACTTCTCACAGATGAGCTCCATCACCCGGCGACATTTCTCCAGAGCCTCCGCCTCCGCCACCAGGGGGTTCTCTTTCACCAGCATTACCATCTGCAAACCATCAGGGATACTTATCAAGTTCCACTAATGACCAAATCTACCTCTCAGAAAATAGAGTATCCCATGTGATGTGTGTTTGCGGTGTCATCTTGGTGTGTTTTTCTTCCAGACCTTTGAGGAAGGTACTGTATCTCTAGGCCATTTTGGATGGTGTTGAATATGAATAATCAGGACTGTTTCGTTACAATTTTTTATTTAAAGAATTTTGGATCACTGATGATGTTCCCTGATTGACTAAGAATTCAAATGAGCTCTCTACCAATTTCTCATTGCACTCTAAAACGTTGTTAGACTCTGGAGCTAAGGCATGTTTGTAAGAGGAAGCTGTTAGATGGAGAGTCTGATGGAGATCATTTCTTCAGTCTGCATTTTAACACATTTTCAATACAATTCTACACAACAGTCCTGCAGTGTCCTACCTTGACGGGGTTCAGGTTGGTGCTCATGATGACCTTGTGGAGGGGTCCGGCCAGCTTGGAGGGCAGCTTGGGTTCCTTCTCCAAACCCTGGAGCTTGGAGTAGTAATCTAGCTTGGCACGGGAGAAGAAGTTGTTGATCACTGTGACACAGTCGTGTTGCCCTGAGGACGGAAAAGAAGAGACCGATCATTTTTCAATCTTTGAAAGCAATGTTTGTCACATGATTACATTTAGTTAGTAGCAAGTTAGGCTATTTAAAGTTAAGTTAAAGTTAAAGCCTTTTATTGTCATTATACACAGAGTATAACGAGATTCAGAGTGCAACTCTGTCCCGGTGTGCAAAAAATACAAACAAATACATAACACTAAAAAACACGTAACAGTAAACACTAGAGACATGTTTGTGTTAATGCAAAAGACATATACACCAATTCTTCAACCATTTGGGAGTGTTATGACACTATTTACAAGACGAAAAAACTCTCAATATGAATGTATTGATATGACATGAATGCAGCACAAAATATGTATTTCCGTTTCAACAAATAAATATACACAAAAAAAAAACGAATGGATGTTAGTAGTATAAATTGTGGACCAAAAAATATTTTATTAAAGAAAAAATGTATTGGGGAAATGTTGCTGGCTGAAAAATAAGTGTCTTAACAACACTGGGAAGAATGAGCGAAAGAGACGTACCGACAAAAGCGGCCATTTGTGCGGCGGTCCTTCCAACAGAGTTGACCACGTCCGTTTCCGCCCCGGCGTCCAGCATCATCCATGTGATATCAGTCTTTCCTACAGCAACAGAGGAAGAGGAATCATAGCAAATGCAACATTCCAAAACAACAACAGAGATGAGATTTTGAATCATATGGCTGTGAGAATTAACTCTAACCTGACAGGCCAGCAAACATCAGCGCTGTGTAGCCATGCTCATGTTGATTGCAGTTCACATCCGCTCCGTGTTGCAGCAGCAGCTTGCACATGTCTGCTTTCCCTTTGTACGCAGCGTGCATCAGAGGCGTCATTCCATACTGTGGAAAGGACAAAAAAGCTGTCAGGCTCATGTCAGCTCATCAGGCTGTCATTTACATGAATTTATATTTTACATGAGGAACATGAAAAAGGTTGCAAAAATATTTAAAACTTAGAAATGTATAGTAATTGTGGTTATTACAAACAAAACCATTGCCAAACATTTTGGCATTTTTCACCCAAATGTTTCCATTTTTATTAATTAAAATCCTTTTTTCTCAAGTAAACAGGAGAATAACAACATGTAGAAAACTCACACAGCTTTCATTATTTAAGAGAACATCCGTTGAAACACCTGATTTTGACAGGTGGACACAAAAGAATGACAGAAAGAAAGAAAGAAGGACATGAAGGACGTCCTCCAAGTCCTTTTGTCCCTCACATATGTCATCAAACAAAGGAAGAGCTATTCTGAGGGACTAGTATGTTTTACCTTCTACATTTTACACTTTGGCTAAAATTATAACATTCAAGTAAGAAATGCAAGTTAATGGTGCCAAAAGTATTAATTCCACGTACACTTTATAAAACCTGCCAGGTAGAATGAGGTTTAAAATGATTTTTTATAGAAAATATAACTACGTGTTGCTTCTGGTAAGTCGATTGAGGAAACTAATTGTGTTAAAACCAAAATAATTAGCTAAATAAAAGCTTAGCAGCATTGGTTGTTATTGAGTTTGAGAATAAACAAACATTTCACTGTTGATACTGGCAGTATAGAGGAGTCTTAGAGGGCTGTTTAAATGTGTTCAAAAACCGGTGCAGGTAGATTCCTTTCCAATGTAAGTCTAGATTTGTGTGCCTCAAATAACCCATCAAGTATCAAACATCAAAAATATAATAAGGTATGATTAATTAAAAATAAATGCGAATAATCTTTTACATATGATCTCTCCATTATAGTTCTTGGATTTGTTGTATGCATTATATTTTTCAGAGTTTTGATACACGTTTGAATCTAAGATACACTTAGATGTGTTACCTCATCCAAGCAGTTGACTCGAACATCCTTGCACCCCAACAGCCTCGAGGCCTCTTGAGTATTTCCTTTAGTGCAAAAGATTCAGTTTTATTGAAGTATGAATACGAACACCAAGTTTGTACAGCGGTATGTACAGCTGCTGAAGATATATTTAAAAGATCTAGGTCATGAAAGCATCTGTTATAATGCACTTGTTACATTTAACATACATAGTACAAAGAATCTCACAGAAACAAAGTAGAAATGCATGTTTTCTAGAAGTTCCTTTCACTCAGGTGGACATGTGCTACAAGCTACACATTACAAGCTAGCTGCTATCTAACCTTATCTACTACAAAACATATCATGCAAACTCATATCTAAGTTAATTTCCATGGTTAAAAAAACAGTCCCCGATCACAAACATTGTCAGTCTGACATTAATTCGTAAAATCTGGATAATAATGTATCATACAAGCTAATAAGAGCTAACCCAGTGTGTGTTTCTACAGGGATTAGCGTTAGCCGAAAGGGGCTTACCTGCAGTAATAACCTGAAACAACTCCTTTTCGCTTGAAGACAAGTCTCCCTTCTTCGGAGCAGACATGTTGGTAATTATTAGATTGAAAATAGGCTATAATGGCACAAATAAAACGAGAAGCTCTTGATTAAATGTACGCTTTATGTGGTTCTAGCAGTCGGCTGGGTCGGACATGTATGCTAGCTCAGGTTGAGCTGTCATCTGGAGTATACCACTGAGTGAGGGTTAACAAGGGTGTAACAGTTCAAACCAAAACAATACAGACATTTCTGTCCAGTAACTTGCAATTATAAATACAAATAAGTAATTTAAAAAGCGAAAAGATATAAATGCGGGATATGTAACAGTTACTAACAGCGAGGATTATAAACTATAAACACAACCAAAACGTTTATTACCCCTATACTTTCACTCAAATAAACACTTCCATTAAATCTTGAAAATCCATTCAGAAATTTAAGTGCTTAAACGTGGACCAGCTGAGACGTGACATCCGATCGTTATAACATATAATCAAGTTGCTTAATAAAAAATTTTTTTTAAATGATGTAGTCATTTATTACAGTTACTGAGAGAAAACTGTGAAATTAAATTACAGTAACTAATCAAAATGTTAGTGAGTGGTGAAAGGCGTTTCATTATTATTACTGCCATCAGTACATTTCTTCTCATCAAACAAACTCTACATCAAACGAAATATATGCACTTCTTCAATATGTTATTTTTGCACTGCAGTTTATACATCCTGCTTGGCCTGCGTTGCAATATCTAAACAGGGAGTACATCTGGTCCGACCGGTCCCAGGAGTCACTGAAGAAACTAATCCACATTTGAAGGCCCACGGCTACTTCCTGGATTATCTGGTCTTCCACCCTATCCCCACAATGGCACCGCGGTGAATTTGGTTTTAGGTTGGATATTCGACGGACATTCGCGGAACCGCCAGCAGCGTCAGTTTCCCGGACCCGTCAGCAGCGTCAGTTTCCCGGACCCGCCAGCAGCGTCAGTTTAACGGGGAGATCTTCTCTGCAAAACGAGGCTTCATTTAGGGACCATCAACAAATGACTTTTACAATTACACAAGAAAAATGTTATTTTTAATAAATCGACAGCTTCTCGATCATGATGCGAATATGAAGCAAATTCACTCCAGAGCATACAGTTATTGAATACACATTTTAATACTTTAAATACGTTTTATTAATAGTTTTGATGGAAACATTTGCTTATTTCTTCAATAACTTCCAGGTCATGTGACCTAATCACTCAAAATCAATGTTGGGTCAAAGAACTACATTGGCTAAATAAGACACACCTCTTTTTATTGCATTTTAATACTTAAAATATTTTAATATTAATATTTTAATGCGAAAATGAGCTTATTTCTTCAATACCTTCCAGGTCATGTGACCGATTCACTCAAAATCAATGTTGGGTCAAAGAACTACACCGGCTGAATAGGACACACCTCTTTTTATTCCATTTTAACCCTCTAAATATTTTATATTAATATTTTGATGGAAAAATGAGCTTATTTCTTCAATACCTTCCTGGTCATGTGACCGATCCACTCAAAATCAATGTTGGGTCAAAGAACTACACCGGCTGAATAGGACATACCTCTTTTTATTTCATTTTAACCCTCTAAATATTTTTATATTAATATTTTGATGGAAAAATGAGCTTATTTCTTCAATACCTTCCTGATCATGTGACCGATCCACTCAAAATCAATGTTGTGTCAAAGAACTACACTGGCTAAATAGGACACACCTCTTTTTATTGCATTTTAATACTTAAAATATTTTTATATTAATATTTGAATGCGAAATTGAGCTTATTTCTTCAATACCTTCCAGGTCATGTGACCTAATCACTCAAAATCAATGCTGGGCCAAAGAACTACACTGGCTGAATAGGACACACCTCTTTTTATTGCATTTTAATACTTAAATAATTTGTATATTAATATTTTGATGCAAAAATTAGCTTATTTCTTCAATACCTTCCAGGTCATGTGACCGATTCACTCAAAATCAATGTTGAGTCAAAGAACGACACTGGTTGAATAGGACACACCTCTTTTTATTCCATTTTAACCTTCTAAATATTTTATATTAATATTTTGATGGAAAAATTAGCTTATTTCTTCAATACCTTCCTGGTCATGGGACCGATTCACTCAAAATCAATGTTGGGTCAAATAACTACACTGGCTGAATAGGACACACCTCTTTTTATTGCATTTTAATACTTAAATAATTTGTATATTCATATTTTGATGCAAAAATGAGCTTATTTCTTCAATACCTTCCAGGTCATGTGACAGATTCACTCAAAATCAATGTTGGGTCAAAGAACTACACCGGCTGAATAGGACACACCTCTTTTTATTCAATTTTAACCCTCTAAATATTTTATATTAATATTTTGATGGAAAAATGAGCTTATTTCTTCAATACCTTCCTGGTCATGTGACCGATCCACTCAAAATCAATGTTGTGTCAAAGAACTACACTGGCTGAATAGGACACACCTCTTTTTATTGCATTTTAATACTTGCATAATTTGTATATTAATACTTTGATGCAAAAATGTGCTTATTTCTTCAATACCTTCCAGGTCATGTGACCGATCCACTCAAAATCAATGTTGTGTCAAAGAACTACACTGGCTAAATAGGACACACCTCTTTTTATTGCATTTTAATACTTAAAATATTTTTATATTAATATTTGAATGCGAAATTGAGCTTATTTCTTCAATACCTTCCAGGTCATGTGACCGATTCACTCAAAATCAATGCTGGGGCAAAGAACTACACTGGCTGAATAGGACACACCTCTTTTTATTGCATTTTAATACTTAAATAATTTGTATATTAATACTTTGATGCAAAAATTAGCTTATTTCTTCAATACCTTCCAGGTCATGTGACCTAATCACTCAAAATCAATGTTGGGTCAAAGAACTACACTGGCCGCATAGGACACACCTCTTTTTATTGCATTTTAACACTCTAAATATTTTTTATTAATATTTTGATGGAAAAATGAGCTTATTTCTTCAATACCTTCCAGGTCATGTGACCGATTCACTCAAAATCAGTGCTGGGTCAAAGAACTACACTGGCTGCATAGGACACACCTCTTTTTATTGCATTTTAACACTCTAAATATTTTATATTAATATTTTAATGGAAAAATTACCTTATTTCTTCAATACCTTCCAGGTCATGTGACCTAATCACTCAAAATCAATGTTGGGTCAAAGAACTACACTGGCTGCATAGGACACACCTCTTTTTATTGCATTTTAACACTAAATATATTTATATACATTTTTTGATGGAAAAATTCGCTTATTTCTTCAATACCTTCCAGGTCATATGACCGATTCACTCAAAATCAGTGCTGGGTCAAAGAACTACACTGGCTGCATAGGACACACCTCTTTTTATTGCATTTTAATAGTCTAAATATTTTTATATTAGTATTTTGATGGAAAAATTAGCTTATTTCTTCAATACCTTCCAGGTCATGTGACATAATCACTCAAAATCAATGTTGGGTCAAAGAACTACACTGGCTGAATAGGACACACCTCTTTTTATTCCATTTTAACCCACTAAATACTTTTATATTAATAATTTTATGTGAAAATTAGCTTATTTCTTCAATAACTAATGACTCAAAATCACTTTATTAATTGAATACTAGTCTGTACACAATAGAAACAGCTCTTTATATCGGATAATATTACATCCTCTATTTAATATTAATATTTCTATTACAAATTCAGGGTTTTTTCTATAGCTTCCCTGTCATGTGACCCAGTGATTAATGATCAGAAAGTAATACAAACAAGGCTACACAGGACACATGTTTTACTAATCGTCATCATTGAGCACATTTCAAGTATTACTTGCACAAAGGACATTTCCAATATCCTGTCTCTGCCTTTTTAAGGTCTCTGCTGTCCATTGCCAGACACTGGGCATGGTACCATCGTTCGCAGTCATCACACTGAACCTGTTGAAGTGAAATAAATAATGTATTTATAATATATTTGTACCTTAGATTACCATTCAGTTGTCTTAATACTCAAGTGTTAGTGAGGAATCAGCTGACACAATCATCTACTCCTTAAAACCCACTCCCTGTGTTTTAACATGCTCTATTGTTTTGTTTTTTTTTTTTTGTTTTATTGTTCTGTCTTTTACATTTTTTGATTTAAGTATTCCAGTAGTGAGTGTTGCATTTTTTAAATGTATTGTATTTAGTTGTTTAAAATTAAATGTGTTTTAGGTTGACTTTTAAAATCTGTCCAGGGACTACAGATGAAAAATAGCCTCTTGGCTAACTCTGGCATATTTACAGAAATGTTCATTAATGTGCACTGTCCCTGTTAAATAAATAAATAAATGTAGACATCACAATTACACATTTTCTTCACAACAGCACATCCAGTCTGTGATGGGAGATCCAGATCCTGGAGGCCTTAAGGCAGCACACATAGCACAATAAGTGTGCTCATCAAAGACTGAAACAAGATAACAATACATGTATGTCAGCTTCTATATAAATACATATATATATATATATATATATATATATATATATATATATATATATATATACATATATATATATATACACATACAGACACCCATATATACATATACATATATTCATATTTATTTACCTGGTGCAGGGCTGGCCCTAGACTTTTGGGGGCCCTAAGCAAGATTTTGTTTGGGGGCCCCCTTCACTCTAGCGCGTTCTCACTACACACAACACGGAACCAACTTTTGTCTTATGATGTTAGTATGAGCACACATATTGTACAAATAAGCATGTAAACACTAAAGTGGGACCTGAGAAGAGCAGCACAGTCTTTAAATTGACTACAAATAACTACCTAGGCTATAACTAATGACTATATAAACTCAGTGAACAGAAATATAGAAATTCCTCAGTCCTCAGTGACATATGTTTTGTTGTTGTGGCTCTGAGTCTGTACTCCAGCACATTAGATTTGAAATGAAACAAGGACTATGAGGTTAAAGTGCATACTGTGACCAAGTATTAAATATGACTACTTTGTTGAAGTGTATGTTAATTTGTCCAATATTACATTTGATCCCCCATTTTAGGGGATCAAAAGTACTCTGACAAATGAACATAAACTTGAATAAAGTAGTCATATCAGATAGCACTGATGAACTGACAGTACAGAATAAAAAGACTGACAAAGTGACCATCACTGTTCAAAGATAGATATTTTTAATAAAAAACACTCAACACTAAATAGAATATATAAATAGATCCAAAAATACCTTTAAAGGATTAAATAATATGTGCAAAACAAACTGCTTAACAATGAAATGAAATGTAAAAAAACAAATGCAAATACAAATGTTCCTCTCGTACGTACAGTCAGAATTGTTCTCTTCTTGCTTTCCTGGAGGCAAAGTCATTGATGACCTGATCATAGGAGATCTGGCTGCCAATCTGGTGGTTTATGCTGATTATTGCCATTCCACTCAGGCGATCCTGGGCCATGGAGGACCTCAAGTATGTTTTTATCAGTTTGAGCTTCGAGAAGCATCTCTCTGCGGACGCCACTGTCACTGGAAGGGTACAGGCTATTCTCAGCGCTATCCAAAGATTTGGATAGATCTCACACAGCTCGTTTTCATTTAAGAAGGTGAGCATCTCCAATGTGGTCATATCTTCTTTGGGAAGCTCTGGAAGGCTTTGCATCTCCATGGCTAGCTCTCTCCAGTCAACGTCTGCCTCTTCGCCACAGGTCAATGTTTTTCCCAGCAGGGCACATTGGTCTGTAAGTGACTCATCATCCAGATTATGGAAGTTGTGAAGCACTCCAAACTTGTCTCTTACTTCCCCCAGGGACTTGAATCTGTCCTCCAAAGACTGGATGCCACAGTCCACCACAACATTAAAGAATCCTGTTTCCAGTCTCATCATGGCATCAGCCACTGCCTCGTCAGCTGCCTCGTAGGCAAAATGCCTCTTTTTGCTCCGCAGCCTCTTTTCTTTCAGCACTGCCTCAACATTCATATTTCCACAGAGCTCTTTTGCTGTGGCCTGAGCATCTGTGAACCCAGTGGCCCTGTAGGTTACCAGCGATGCTTTGGTTTTGTCTAAGAGACTGACCGCAACATCCAGCTGCATGTTGACAGACTGAAGGAGCTTGCTAACTGTATTGATCTTTGACAGAATATCATACCAGACAACAGTGCAGATTTGGAATCTAAATGATCCAATTTCTTCTGCCAGGGATTGGGCCTCAATTCTGACCATGAGATCATTTGCGTTTTCCCTCACCTCTAGCAAAGCCTCCCTGACCTTATTCGTTTGGTAGCGCAACGGCTCGATGCTATTCACTCTGCTCTCCCACCGCGTCTCACTCCAGGACTTGAGAGTGATGTACACATGTTTTTTTAGGATGGTCCACCTCTGGGGAGAACCTGAAAACAAGGTGTACAGCTTCTGAACATTACCAAAGAAGCAAGTAGCATCTATTGATCCTTTGGCTGAATCCGCCACCATCAAATTCAGTGTGTGGGCTGCACAAGGAACATACAGAGCTCGAGGATTCTTCTCCAACAGCCTGGCCTGCACCCCTTTATTTCTGCCCTTCATGTTTGCACCATTGTCATAGGATTGTCCTCTGCAGTCCTCAAAGGGGATCTTCAGCTCCTCCAGCCTGTTCAAAATGAGTGTAGACAAACCAAGCCCTGTGGATGCAGGGGCTATGATGAACCCCAGAAAGTGCTCCCTGATCTCAGTCCTTTTCTTCACACTCACTGTTCGAATCACAACAGTTATCTGCTCCTGGTGGCTGACGTCTGGGGTGCAATCCAAAATGATGGCAAAATACTTGGACTCTTTGATTTCAGCCACCATTGCTGCAAGTATTGTGTCACTGATACAGGACATGAGTTCATTTTGGATTGTTTTACCCAAGTATGTAGTGTAATTTCCTCCACTGTCAATGCGTCTGATGTGTTCTTTCAGAACAGAGTCAAACTTGGCAATTAGCTCAACTTCTTTGAGGAAATTCCCGTTGTTGTGGTTATGCAGGGTGTCAACAGTCCCTCTAAGTCCCAGGTTCCTCTCTGCTAGAGATTGGATGATGGAAACCAACCGAATGAGCACCTCTCTCCACCTCTTCTTCTCTGCCTCCAGGAGGTACAACTCTGTTTTGTCTATTGTCTTCCCTTTTCTAAGACGGAGCTCTAGTTCCTTCCAAGTCAACACACTTTTCACATGATCTGGGCTGTTGTCGTGTAGCTTCAGTAATGCGCCAATATTCACCCAGTCCTGTTGTCCCTCTGTTATGAGCTTTAATGATTTCTTGGAAAACAACTTGCAGCAAAAGCAGTAGACTGAATCATTGTTCTTGGAGTATATTAACCAGCTTCGCTTAACTTTCTCACCATTTACAAGTGTTCTAAACATGTAATGATAATGAAAGCTTCTGTTGTTTGGTGTTTTCGGGAATACAAAATCTCTGTCCACCTGTACTGGCCCCCTAATCACCAGATCTGTACGTACGTGATCGTTAAGTACTGATGGCCACCCAGTTGGATCCATTGGTGAACCAGAGAGAAAAGGAGTAGAAGTTACAGAGGTAGGTGTAGTAGGCGTAATGGTACTGCTCTCAACTTCAATGGGTACAGAAATACCTATAGGGAAATTAATTTTAAAAAATACGTTTTTGTTACTTGACATGTTTACAAGTTGATGTTCCTGGCAATGAACAACACAGTTGAATGATTGAACACAATAGTAATAATAATATTCATAATAATAATAATAATAATAATAATAATAATAATACCATGATTGATTGGACATATAGTGCTTTGCTTTTCTTGACAAACAAAGTTAAGGTCTCTTTGATGTAGGCCTAAACTTACCAGCATTGTCAGAGGTGGTTTCTTCAGTGATGGAAGTTGATGGAACTGCTATGGAATAAAGAAGTATATCATTGTTTAATATATGACTATAGGACTGTCTCTAGATCAGCTGTCTTTTCACCACTATGGCGCTGCTTTTGAGATAGCTCCAAAGTGCTGATCCAGAATCAGTCCTTAAAAACAGGTATCATCAAACTCCTGCCCCATGCATGACAGATATTTATTATAAGCAATGAACAGCGAGCTTGCTCAATAGAACTTCGACAAATGGCAATTGTAGCTAGCTCTATGGGCTTAATCTATACACTTAACACATCATTTACCAGCATTGTCTGAGGCGGTTTCTTGGATGACATCGGAGTCACTGGTGCCAACAGCTGACCTTGTGGTTTCACATTCACCAACAGCAGCGGTGGAGGTTGATTGACCTGCTATGGAATAAAGAAATATATGATTCGTAATGTAATGACTTAATATTCCAAATTCAGAAAGCTCTCACTTTGGGCCCATTTGAACTCACCAACAGTGTCCTCAGTGGACGTTGTGGTGTGTGCTGGCACCTGCTGTGGGCTTCCAAAGTACTTCAGAAGTGCTCCTGAGGAGAGTATGTTACAGAGTTAAGCTTTATGGAAACAGACTTGAAATGGAACATCAAATGGAACATACTAGCTTTATATAGCTAATTCAATATTCAGCCAATGAATACTTGCATTTACATGAACTTAGAACCCACACAATGATGTTTGGATAGTTCGATAGATAGATAGATAGATAGATAGATAGATAGATAGATAGATAGATAGATAGATAGATAGTACTTTATTAATCCCAGGGGAAATTGGTTTACTTGGTCAAAATATGAAACAAGCACATATACCTAGCTAACATTAGCTACGAGTGTGACTTGCTGCCTGAGCTAAATTTTTCTAAAGTAAATTAATCAGTAACGTTAATAGCATCGCATTATTCTACAGAAAGGCTGAGATAATAATGATAACTTGGCTAGTTAGCTAGCTGTAACATTAGCTAGAAAGTAAGTAGTAGTAGTAAGTAAGTTAGAATACTCCCAAATCCAAGTTATCCAACTATTGTTAGTGGGACACAGGACAGGAGACAGAGCCATAATATGAAGTTACATACCTTTATTGTCTTGCCTTTTTTCTTCATTAAGTTTTCTATTTTTTCGTTTTTGATCACCAGAGGCGTATGTCCTTTTTTTGCCAGACATCATGCAAACTGAAGGCACCACAGTTGAGCGCTCAGCTTTGCCTGCCTGCTCGCTCAAGTTGTCACAGCGTTACAAATGTGCCACAAAACCAACCAATCGGAGAACTCGAGAAGGTCAATTCTGATTGGCTGGTCGTCTCCAATCATATCTTCTATCTGAGATAGATGAGAGTAACACCTACGCCACGACGATTGTTTTTGTACTCCAAATATTAAGCAAAATATGTCACATTATATAATGACTGTTACAGAGTCATCATTTTGAGAAAAAGGCCTTCAAAGTTTCCTCTTCTCTGGATCGATCTGATTGATTATTAGCGGAGCAAATTATCAAAATAGTACGGAGGGAAGATATTTTCGTTTGGATTACTGGTCTGGGGGAAGCCCGCGAGTGTGTGTGTGTGTGTGTGTGTGTGTGTGTGTGTGTGTGTGTGTGTGTGTGTGTGTGTGTGTGTGTGTGTGTGTGTGTGTGTGTGTGTGTGTGTGTGTGTGTGTGTGTGTGTGTGTGTGTGTGTGTGTGTGTGTGTGTGTGTGTGTGTGTGTGTGTTTGTGTGTGTGTGTCTTATCACAACTGATCAAGATGGCCAAATTATGCTCTGCTCAGAGGGCCTTGCAAATGATTTTGGAAGAGAGAGAACCATTTGACGATGATGTAGAGGAAGGGGAAGGTGTATCAGAATGTGTGGGTCACATTTCTGAGAATTCTGAGTCCGACAGTGACTTTGAAGAACAGGATTAGATTGAGCATCAGCTAGTTACAAAAAAAAGACGAGCAACAGGACCAGCCGGTCAGCGGGCAAAACAACAAGTAGCACTTTAATTCATGAATCAAGGTTCAAGGTTTTTATTTGTCATACGAACATAGCTACAGTGTGGTTATGACGATGAACATCTTAGGTCAAAGGATCCTCCATTGAAGCAATAAGCTAATTTTTCCATCAAAATATTAATATAAAAATATTTAAAGTATTAAAATGCAATAAAAAGAGGTGTGCCCGATGCAGCCAGTGTAGTTCTTTGACCCAACATTGATTTTGAGTGATTAGGTCACATGACCTGGAAGGTCTTGAAGAAATAAGCTAATTTTTCCATCAAAATACTAATATAAAAATATTTAGACTATTAAAATGCAATAAAAAGAGGTGTGTCCTATGCAGCCAGTGTAGTTCTTTGACCCAGCACTGATTTTGAGTGAATCGGTCACATGACCTGGAAGGTATTGAAGAAATAAGCTCATTTTTCCATCAAAATATTAATAAAAAATATTTAGAGTGTTAAAATGCAATAAAAAGAGGTGTGTCCTATGCAGCCAGTGTAGTTCTTTGACCCAACATTGATTTTGAGTGATTAGGTCACATGACCTGGAAGGTATTGAAGAAATAAGGTAATTTTTCCATTAAAATATTAATATAAAATATTTAGAGTGTTAAAATGCAATAAAAAGAGGTGTGTCCTATGCAGCCAGTGTAGTTCTTTGACCCAACATTGATTTTCAGTGATTAGGTCACATGACCTGGAAGGTATTGAAGAAATAAGCTCATTTTCCCATCAAAATACTAATATAAAAATATTTAGACTATTAAAATGCAATAAAAAGAGGTGTGTCCTATGCAGCCAGTGTAGTTCTTTGACCCAGCACTGATTTTGAGTGAATCGGTCACATGACCTGGAAGGTATTGAAGAAATAAGCTCATTTTTCCATCAAAATATTAATAAAAAATATTTAGAGTGTTAAAATGCAATAAAAAGAGGTGTGTCCTATGCGGCCAGTGTAGTTCTTTGACCCAACATTGATTTTGAGTGATTAGGTCACATGACCTGGAAGGTATTGAAGAAATAAGCTAATTTTTCCATTAAAATATTATTATAAAATATTTAGAGTGTTAAAATGCAATAAAAAGAGGTGTGTCCTATGCAACCAGTGTAGTTCTTGGACCCAACATTGATTTTGAGTGATTAGGTCACATGACCTGGAAGGTATTGAAGAAATAAGCTCATTTTCCCATCAAAATACTAATATAAAAATATTTAGACTATTAAAATGCAATAAAAAGAGGTGTGTCCTATGCAGCCAGTGTAGTTCTTTGACCCAGCACTGATTTTGAGTGAATCGGTCACATGACCTGGAAGGTATTGAAGAAATAAGCTCATTTTTCCATCAAAATATTAATAAAAAATATTTAGAGTGTTAAAATGCAATAAAAAGAGGTGTGTCCTATGCGGCCAGTGTAGTTCTTTGACCCAGCATTGATTTTGAGTGATTAGTTCACATGACCTGGAAGGTATTGAAGAAATAAGCTAATTTTTCCATAAAAATATTAATATAAAAATATTTAGACTATTAAAATGCAATAAAAAGAGGTGTGTCCTATGCAGCCAGTGTAGTTCTTTGCCCCAGCACTGATTTTGAGTGAATCGGTCACATGACCTGGAAGTTATTGAAGAAATAAGCAAATGTTTCCATCAAAAATATTAATAAAACCTATTTAAAGTATTAAAATGCAATAAAAAGAGGTTTGTTCAATAAATGTATGCACTAGGGTGAATTTGCTTCACATTCACACGATCGAGAAGCTGTCGATTTATTAAAAAGAACATTTTTCTTGTGTAATTGTAAATGTCATTTGTTGATGGTCCCTAAGTGAAAGCCTCGTTTCGCGGAGAAGATCTCCCCGTTAAACTGACGCTGCCGGCGGGTCCGGGAAACTGACGCTGCTGGCGGGTCCTCGAATGTCCGTCGAATATCCAACCTAAAACTAAATTCACCGCGGTCACAATGGCCAGGTCAGTGTGAAGAGCTCTGCAGTAGTACCAATCAACAGTCCAAGACATCCATTTTTTTGTAAAACAAGGTATTCATAACGTTCTGTTGAGTAATTTCAGTTTGCAAATGAGGGACTCACATGAATGACTCAACGTTAGCCCTACATTTGTAAGTTGTTTTATTGCCCCATTATTTTTTATTGTGGTAGCAGTAATTCACTGCAATTTCAAATGAAATACATAAAATACACGTTACTGATAATTACTTTTTTTGCACTATACCCATCATTCTATGCATACTTGTAGTAACTAAAGATATGTTGTGCCATGGTGTATTGGTATTTAATTATAAGAAAGACAGCGAAGGCTAACAGTGCACTTTTATTTAAGTATATAGATCTGGGATGTTGACGAGTATTTTACTGAAATAAACTATCTAAGTACTGCTTCCAACTCTGGTGAAAAGACATGATCATGAAACAGCTTTTTCCTAAAGTTTGAAAGAAGGGCTCAAATTAAAACATTTTTTTCTATCATTTACTTTTTTCTAAAAAATTTACTTTTATCGGTTTTGTCAATCTAACTCCCTCTTTCATCATCCATGCAAACACTGTTATCATAAGACACAGAAATGTAATTTGTATCATTTGTGATACCATTCAAATATGCACACCTCCTCACTCTCGCTCTCTTTCTCACTCTCTTTCTCCCTATCCTCAGGTTTACCTCACCCTCCCCTGCTGTCCATCTCCTCACCCTCACTGTGTGTGCTGTCAATAATTGATGATCCTTACTGACTCAAAGGGTAACAGGTCCCGGAGAAAATGTCTCACCCTTTTATTTATTTATTTATTTACAAGTCTATCTTTAAGTTCAGTCAGTCTGAAAATCCACATGCAGGAGGATCGATGTCAAGAAGCAGCTCGTCAGTTTTATAGTTTATGGCAGCTGCTACACCTGTGACCGTGAACGAGTTACAGCTGAACGTCTGGCTGACAGCAGGACGGAGGGAGGAAAGGGAAGCTTAAATGAGCGAGAGGCAGGGGGCAGAGAGGAGGAGGGGTGCCAGAATGATAGAGTGAATTAATTCAACCTTAGCCAGCCCTGATTGACTTGGTAGCAAACTGTCATGTGCAAACACTCACAGTGACACCAAAGCTATGGAGAGAGAAAAGAGGAATGACATGTCTTTCTCCAGAAAGAGAAGTTTCACTTTTGGAGCATATGGAGGGTGAGTAAAATATTCTTCGTCTCAAACTATGTCATTTATTTAGCTGCATAGACTGAAAGATAGTAGACTGAATAGTTTAAGTAACAGTAATTATTTGATATTTGTTAGACAAAAAAAGTAACCGTGTCTATGTAAGATGTTCCATTTTCTTCTCCGAGTAGTTCTCACTTCCTTGTTTACAGTGTGGACAGATTCACATGTGGAGATGAGACGAGGTAAGGTTTTATTTTCCATCGTATTGAGGCTGTTTTCAACATTCAAGATGTATTGTATAAATTAAGAGCTGAATGAGAAGTGATGATTTGTAAATGAACCTGTTGCTGCAGACCTGAAACTGCAGAGGAAAACTTACTGGACTCTCCTGCCGGTGACAGAAAGCCTTTCCTCCCTGCCAGCAGCAACCAGAGGGTGATACCATCAAAATGTTCAGCATCCTATTTTAATTATATACATTTATATGTTCTAAAATACGGCATTTCTGACAAGTTTCCATTTGAAGCTGAACAACTTGTCATGTTCCTCTTCCTCCCCACGTTTCTCCTTCCCTTTCTCTCCGTCTGCATTTGTGTGTGACGTCTGCTGTCTGTTGTTCGTATCAGGACACAGAGCTGTTTGAAATCATTGAAAAGCTGCAGGTGAGTTGCATCACCATTGATCCTGTGCAGTGTTCAGTGGCGTCTGAGCAAGAGAAGTTTCTTATCATCTTATCAATACTCCCCCCGTCCATCAGGGCAGCAGGATCGATGAGCAGCGGTGTGAATTCCCTCTTCCTCTGAAGGTGAGTCTTCGACCTTAGAATAGAAAAGGCATAGAGTGGTCTCCCTATATGGTGTGATCCCGTGTGTGTTGACACTGACCTTTCTATGAACGCCATGACATTTGTTTTCCCTAACAACAGAAACGACAGACCCTCATCATCATCAGGTGCTCCTTTGTTGTCTATTTTAGTCTCAGCTTCTCACGATAGGTGCAGACCTGCCGCTCATCCTCCCTCCGAAGCTAGGGGGCTACTGGGTAGACCCCCCACTGCAGAGGCTTGTAGATGTGAGTCCCACCTCCTCCCACTATGGCTTCGTCCCCGAGTGCTACGACATCATGGAGAGAGATCGGGAGGCTAAAATCTACCACAAGTTCTTCCGCTCACGAGTAAGCAGACTTTATCTAAAGCATCTAGGAAAGTGTTATCATTCCTGAAATCATGTTTTCTCATGTTTCCCCCCCACCCCCCCTTTAGTACCATCACTCATTCATAGCAGTGGATCCTGCTTTGGGGCATCTGGTTCTCTCTGTGTGTTTGGAGGAAGAGGAGAGCAAGCTGCGGGTGATACTCAGGTTGACATCTTCAGCCATTTTGGCCAAATACGATTTGTGTATGATGAAAGCTGCGATACAATAACAACATAGTGTATTAGGATATATAGAATTGCTAAAACTATCACTATATCCTGAGGGCAGTACATGAGACAGATAACCGGTAAAAAAACAAACATATTCCTCTCTTTACCCTCAGTGATTCTAATGCACAACACTGATGGCGGTAGAGAAAGGATCTTGTTCAGATGATCAGATTTTTTCACAGATGACTGCCACATGCACTGTTCTCAGGATATAGTAATAGTTCCAGCAAATACGTCCCAAATATATATTTTATAAAAGTGACCTACATAAGCTTTAAAGTCCCTCTCCACTTGATATTTTACATCATTGTTTGTGCTTCACTGCGCAGAATAATGTTTGAGCAAAGTCTTTGAATCTTTATTTGAATTTATTTAAATCCTTTAACTGTTCATTCCAAGCAATCGAACATTGTAGGCAAAAACAGAGATTGTGTTTCTTGTCTCACAGAATGAAGGAGTGCTCTCTGCATGGAGCTTTCTCTGTCTCTCTTTTCCCCAACATCCCATCTGCTGTTGAATTAGCAAAGGTATCAAACTTATTGTTGAAAGGTTGAAGTATTTACATTAAGCCAAGTACAGAAGTATTTGAAGTCTATAAAATGCATTGTATTCTGTCTAGATGCTCTGTGACAGAGTGACTGTCTCAAAGTTTGAAGTTGTCAGCTACCTCAAGGTAATACCCTAATACTCCGAATAACTTCAATAAAATGACTTCAATCAAATGAAAGCTCTTCTCCCTCCCACTCATCCCTCAGGCTCCAGAACTCATAACTACATTTGATGAACACAGAGTGTCTCCTAATTTCAAGTTTGGGGTTTTGTACCAAAAGGACAGGCAGGTAAGAAATTGTGTAGAAAAATCATATTATTCATTATCATAATATTATGATAATGTGATGTGATAATATGATTATATATGTATAATATAATACATATTATTCATATCATAATATTCATTAAAATAACAAATAAAATATTGCATAAATCGTAACCGACCATTTTGAAAAACATCCATCTCTCTGTAGTTCAATGAGGAGGACATCCTCAGTAACAATGAGGAAAGTGAAGAGTTTAAAGAGCTCCTTTCTATTTTGGGAGAGACCATTCAACTGCAAGGCTTCACCAGGTAAAGTGTAGCTTGTTGATGTTGTTAAGCCGCATGAATGACAAGATTCAAGATTAAACGCTTTATTGTCATGTGCACATTAGCTACAGTGTAGATATGGCAATGAAAAACACAGACACGTGTAAGGAATAATATCACATGATTTATACTCCTCACTATTCTTAGGTTCAGGGGAGGATTGGATGTGTGTCATGGTCAGACAGGAAGTGAAGCCGTCTTCACTTCCTTTCATGGGAGAGAAATCATGTTCCATGTCGCAACTAAACTGCCTTTCACCGACGGTGACCCGCAGCAGGTCGGTTATCACCCTGATGATTCACAGGCCAGTTTCTGAGGGTGTTTTGGGACTAGTGCAAAAACAATGACAGTGACAGTGATCTTTCTTCCTACACAGTTACAAAGAAAAAGGCACATTGGTAACGACATTGTAGCTTTGGTCTACCAAGAAGGCCAGTCCCCTTTTCTATCTGACATTATCAAGTCTCACTTTCTACACTGCTTCCTGGTGGTCCGGAGGATAAAGAGGGCGGAGGATACGACTGAAACTGCGTACCAGGTGGGTGAAAAGCAAACCTAGGTTAAATGTATCATCCCTCTAATAAGTTAATTTATGGGAACATTGTTTCCTAATATTATAAGTCACACTGGGCCTGAGCAATGCTGGAAATTGATTTAAAATCTACCAATCTAACATGTTAGCTTATATTTGTCTTTTTTACATAAAGAATTAACCTTTTTTAATCCTTCATCAATAATATGTCAAATAATCAAGTTCATCACGGGACGATAAAAAAAAATCTTGTCACTGCTCTCCGGTTGACAAACACAATTCTGTGCTAATGTTTTGTATTACTTTAATTAGTAGAAATGTACATTAATGCTGAGCTAGTATCAGTTAATTGCAGTCAAGTTGATATATAAGTCAACATATTTTCCCTTCACAGGTGTCCGTCACAGCCAGAGAGGATGTTCCTCCGTTTGGTCCGGTGCTTCCAGATCCTCCCATCTTCACTGATGTAAGTAACAATAAAAACATCAGAAAGGCTGTTTTAATTTCTTCAATATTACTTCACAGCAGCCTTGTCTTTTCCTTTGCTTTCACCTTATTCAGACTTTACAAACAGACACAAATCTTCCTCTGTCCTGTGTTTTTAGCGTGCCTTGCTGAGAGAATTCCTTCTGACGAAACTCATCAACGCAGAGATTTCATGCTATAAAGCGCAACAATTCAGCAGACTAGAGGTAGGCATTCAAAACACATTTTAATGTTTTATTTATGAATGGCCATGCTCTGATTTCTCTATGCAATGTGTGCTCTCCTGACCCTCTTCTCCTACAAAAGCTCCGCACTCGCTCATTGCTGCTGGAGAGCCTGCATGCTGAACTCTGCACTCGTTCCCAGTGCATGATGGGGGATCCATCAATAGCTTCTCTACCATCCTCAGAGGGTCCTCGGGTGGTGTCTGAGGGGAGTGGAGGATTCATTGAAAACTTCAAGGTTAATGTTGGCCTCTAATTTCAACAGTACTCTCCCATACTTGGCAATGCTATTTTAAATGTACAATTTTTCTTCTGTCATTAGAGAGCCATAAGAGTGCGGAGTCACTCTTTCGAGACCCTCGGGGTGCCCAGGAGGATTGGAGGTAGTGCATCACAGAGGCCCAAGGTAACAATTCACAAATGTGACGCTTTACTGAATAAATACTGATTGAAAGGTTTGTGCTAATGTTATTTTCTATCTTCCTTTACAGGCAGAGAAAGATGGAGAAGGGTAAGAGTGACGAAAACAGGTGAAAATGTTGTCTTTTGAATGACTTAAGGTTGAAACACAGATAACAATTTTTATTTTATTTTCAATGACAGATCTCCAGGTCCTCTGCCAGCTGACAGTCTGGGGCCGTCTGAGATCAAAGATCAAGCCAGTCCTCAAGAAGACACATAAAGGGAAATATCTATTAGAAGATTTAAAATATTATATGGTTACTACTTTATTATCCTGCTGGGAGGCTTAAATGTAAATAGAGTGTAAAAGTAAAAAGTATATCTGAGAATGTAATTATTTTATTGTTATAGCAGTAATGTTGTACAAAGTATTTACAATGTTTTAAAATTAAATGTTAAAGATATAAAACTGGCTTGAGTAAATGTTGTAAGTCTATACTGGTGAGTTGTTATAATAAACAGTTTTACTTCATTGAGGGGGGGGGGGACAGGGGAGAGGAACAGCAGAGGAAAGTAAATGAAATGATAGCGATTACTTTAATGATAAATATAGGGGTAATGATACCAGTAAATATAAAATATAGTAACTAGCAAGATAATTGATTGTGACATATTAAGAAACAAACAAGTTATAATAAAATGAAATCAAGCAGAACAGGTGTGGTAGAATAAACCACCAGTAATGGAAGAAGTCATCGGAAATCTTACATAGGGCTATATAAAAGATTATTAAATAATAACAATACAGATAAAATATGCATTTAATTTTAGCTAAAAGAAACAAGCTCATTGGACAAAATGTGGTTTTGAACTGTTTATTATGATCATTGTCAGTATATATAGAGCATGTGTTTAAGTTTCAGAAAATATGTATCAGAGAGAATGTACATGATGGAAGAAATAAAAAGATAGGGACGAACAGGATCAGGAGTGAATACAGGACTGTGTTTGATGAGATAATTAACATATAACAAACAGAGAGAAGGCTATCATGGTGACCTTACAGGCTGTGCAAGGTGAAGTCGGATCAGACTGCGAACTATACAGCAACCAACAAGTAAGCTAAAGAGTAGTACAAGTTTTGTTACAAGTCTGATCCCATACATGTGCATTTCACAATAAAATAGCCTAAACACGTAATTATTTCAGGTCCTGACAGAAGCTATTGTTGTAGCTGAAAGGTTAAATGAAATGATGAAAGAGACTAGCTATTTTGAATGCTGTATCAATTATTTAAACCAAAGCAACTAGTCTACATACAAATGCAGCAAAGTAATTGGGAACATAAGTTACATTAACAAAGTTAAAATAATAATCAAATCACATTTCAAAGATAGATCAGTTATGGGCTTTTAAATGATTTTCAATATTTTCGAAAAAATAGACTAATTGTTGGTTTAATAAATCCTTTTTTAACCCATAAGCAAGTTCAGCATTTCTGCTGTAGTACTATGCTAACTCCAGAGGGTGGCAGGAGTGCAGCATTCAGGATGCAACCAGGATGCAACCCGTCGTAAAAATCTAACGAAGAAGAAATAACATAATCCTTATCCTCTGTGCGGACTATGGTACTACAGAGTTTATGGTACAGACCAGACCAGTCAGAAAAGTCTAGCTAATTTGCAGCTAGATACAATTCATACGGATTAAAAAAACACATGCTAACAACTTTTCAAGCTAAGGTAATTTCCGTCACTGTTTTGACTTAAAACAACACCATAGACTGCATTTATAACACCGGACAGGCAGCCCTGTGTGGAGTTATTGAACTTTGACACACTGAGCAGGGCACACTGACACTCTCTATAAACTTTGAACTTGACATTATATTTAAGCAAAGACAACAGTGAAAGCCTCTAACCTCTGCAGACCTGAAGATGACATCAAAGAAAGTGATCGAGTTGTTTTACGATGTGGTTTCTCCCTACTCCTGGCTTGGCTTTGAGGTTTGTTTTTAAGTTTCGATCACACAGACTTGGTTAACAACTAGACCAAAGACATGAATAAAGAAACGTGTTTATGTTTGTGTTTACAGGTCATGTGCCGCTACAGAACCGTGTGGAACATAGAGCTCAAACTGCGACCTACATTTTTGGGAGGCATCATGCAAGGATCAGGTAAATAAACAGTGGTTCAAAGTAACGGAGTACATTTACTCAATTACTATAGCAATGTTGAGATATTTGTACCTCACTTTAGCATTTCCATTTTCTGCAACTTAAAACTATTACTTTACTGCATTTTGTGTTTGCATTATGTCCTGTGTTTGCACGTGTGTACTAGTGTACTCTTTTAAAAGAACATCATTGTGAACATTTGGTTTCCCCTTGGTGGATTAATAAAGTATGTTTTATCTGCGTTGACTTGAAATGTGTTAAACACTCAGATTCATTAAGCAAAATCTAATCAACAAATAAAACTTAATATTGTATTGTAAAAAGTTAGGATAAGCTGTCAGGCTACAAGAGATTGAGCTCGTTTTTTTTCATAAAATATGTATCTTTCTTGACAGGTAACAAGCCCCCTGGTCTGGTTCCAAACAAATTCCTGTACATGACCAAGGATCTGAACCGCTTGTCAGAGTATTTTAATGTTCCCATGCGATCTCCCTCTGACCCCTTTGAGGCCATGTTCCAAAAAGGTACATGATGTGTATTCATTCAAACCATGGCTGGATTCAGTGTTTGCACAAGAGCGGTACTACTTCTGACTGGGCAAAGCTAGTAATGCAACAGCGTCCATGTCTTCTTCTGTTTTCTTCTCCTAGGCTCTTTGAATGCAATGCGGTTTGTGACAGCCGTACAAGAGAAGGGGAAGGGAGGAGACGAGCAGGTGGAGCGGGTGTCCAGGGAGCTGTGGAGAAGGATCTGGTATGAGGACAAAGACATCACCGAGCCTGCATCACTGTCTGAGGTACCATCTTATCTAGTCTGGTGCTGTCTGAGAAGATTAAAGCTAGGGTACTATGCATACTTCAGAAGTAAATAGATGCAGTCACAGTGGTTTTTTGTTGTTGTTTTGTTTATGCAGGCAGGAATAAAAGCAGGACTGTCTGACAGCGAGATTAAGGAATTACTGGAGCTGTCCAACTCGAAGGAGATCAAAAACAAGCTGAAAAGCTCAACACAGAATGCCCTGGATTATGGGGTCAGCTTTCCTTCAGTTTTTTCTTTAACATTCATGAAGATTCAACATTATTAACTGAATGACCAAACTCTCTCCTATTTCTTCTTTCCAGGCATTTGGCTTCCCCCTTGTGGTGTGTCACTTAAATGGAAAACCAGAGATGTTCTTTGGGTCTGACCGATTTGAGCTCATGGCCCATTGTATTGGTAAGTTTTACTGTGCAGCAATCACAAGCACATGTAATGTAGAAGCAACAAACTAAAGATTAAAATGACATTGGCATATACTTATTTTAAGGGATTTTGACAAACTTTTGACAACTTTACACACTGTGATGTAGGTGGCTTTTGTCGTTTGGTTAAAACTGAAGCTGTTTAGGATTCTTCTCCATTCTCATGCTGTTCTCTGTTGCAGGGGAAAAGTGGCTGGGACCTCTGCCGGACAAACAAGCTGCCAAGCTTTGAGATACACAGATGCCTTTTGAACACCATGGCGGTGCTTCCATATTCGTATTTCAATGATGCATTTTATTTTTCAAATTTCATATTTCTGTGCCTTCTGACAATAGGCAGTGTTTTCCCAATATCCTCCTGGGACCTGAGGAAAAAAAGTGTCTTCCAATTTCCTTTTTTTTGTGATTTCCTACCTATTTAGGATTAAAAAAACATCTTGCAATTTAGACTTTTTTTATTTTATTTTATTTGAAAATGTTACAGTATGTCCACTGTAGAGGACGTCGGGACCATATTAGTTTGAAAAGACAGCCAAAATTAACAGATAGACTATGTAACGTATTATGGTTATAGAGCGATATTAATACAATAATACATTCACCTTTATTTAAAACATAAATAAGTAATTGATCTGAACATTGCTGTTTATTTGGTCACTAAAAAACTAGTTTGGTTTTTGGTGAATCTTTTCAGATCTTCAAAGACTTTGTAGTCAATGTTGTGGGAGATGTACCTCATTGACTCCAGTCGGCACAGGCTGTAGGGTCATCTTGACTAGTTTGATGGATGTGGTCTCCATTTGACCATGCTCATAGAAACAAAGCCTGCATTCCTGAGGCAATTCTCATTTTTCATGGCTCCACTTAAAATAAAAACATAAATAAGAAATACAGTCTCCTCCAACAATATTGAGTCATAAAGTCCATGAAGATGGTCCTGATGTCCACTAGAATGGACATTTATAAAAGAGCTGTTATTTGAAAACTTGAATTATTTAATTGCTTTCAGAACTAATTATATAGTTCCTCACATGTTAATAAACAAGAATATATATGATTTTCATGGTAAAAATTACAATTATTCAACAATATTTGACTTCTCCTCATGTTGTTTTTGGTATGCCAGCCATTTTGGATGAAAAGAAAGAGGAACTTCCCAGCATGCAATTTTAACCAATGACATATCACTGGAAAGACCAGGATGTCCTCTGTACAGTACATCAGGGATTGATAGAGTAGCTCAAACGAGTAAAAGGAGATGCATGTTAACAAAATGTCCTCTACAATGGACATTGTCAATGGGCTGGGTCCCAGGAGGATATATTCTGATAAAACATATTAGTGTACATAAATAATGTAACATATCAAAGTAATATAATTGATGTGCTTATTAAAAATAACATTGACAACTTCCAGGTGACTTCATTTTCTCTTGAAATACAAATCCTATTTTATTTGTATTTATTATTGTATTATAATTAATGATGAATTAAAGTGTTATCAAAGCTAAAGGTGCAGCTAGTTTGAATTACTTTGTATACTGTATGATAGCTTGTGAATTTACTCCGGGTGTAACTAAAGTCTTATTTAAGAGTTGATTATATTTCACATCATTAATCCAAATCTATAAAGTAACTAAAGGGTTTAAATAAATGCAGTGAAGTAAAAGCGACTATTTACCTCTGAATTGAAGTGGGGTAGAAGTATGAAGCAGCATTACATAGAAATACTCAAGTAAAGTACAAGTATCTCAAAATTGTATTTAAGTACAATACTTGAGTAAATGTACTTAGTTACCTCCCACCTTTGTGTTTAAATACAAAACATCAAAGTGTAGTCTACACATGTCTTTGTAGTCTGTATCTTCATGTTTGATTGCACTTATTGTCAGTCGTTTTGGATGACAGCAAAAATAAATGAAATATAAAATAAAACCGCATATAAAAAGAGATAAGATGGAAGAGTATCTATCATGTTCATATGTAACCAAAGCATTTGGCCTACATATACATTTACTTCCGGAAGAGGGCAGTAATGTGAACTTTTGCAGTAATGTTTTGCAGTAGCCTACTTAATCATGGCGGTCATACATTGTAAGTCTTTAGCTCTACCTAACTTTTGCTTTTTTATAGCTATATAATTCATATGCTTTAATAAAACAAATGGTATTCGTTTCAATCATTTCCGTTGAGGGAATATGTGGTGATTTGACTTGACATGACACCACAGAGTGCTTTATGAAACCGAGCAACTCTGTATCAAGTTATTGAACTTTGACACACGTCGCGTTGCGCAGTGGTAGCTAGAAAAGGTTTCTGTTAACAGTTAACTTCATATTTAATCAAAGTGAAAAACTGTGAGAGCCTGAATCCTCTGCAGACCCAAAGATGTCATCCAGGAAAGTGATTGAGTTGTTTTTCGATGTGGTTTCTCCCTACTCCTGGCTTGCCTTTGAGGTTTGTGTCGTCTTTGATTACAGTTTCGACAACAGATTTGCTTGACAATTGAAGCAACGAAAGAATGAAGACACGTTTTTATGTTCGTGTTTACAGGTCTTGTGCCGCTACAGAAAAGTGTGGAACATAGAGCTCAGACTGCGACCTACATTTCTTGGTGGCGTCATGCAAGGATCAGGTAAATAAACAGTGGTGCAAAGTAACGAAGTACTCAAGTGCTGCTCCTGATAACAAGCATTTAACTTAAGGTGCTTGTACTTTAGGAGTATTTCCATGTTCTTCTAAGTTTACTCCATTAATGAATTGTCAACTTTAGAATCAGACATTTTACAAAATAACATCAACTAATAAAATATCATGTTAAGATAAGACAAGATAGCAGGGTGGGGATTCACAGGCTACCCAGCTATATATAAAGTAGTTTAAATGAGCTCAACCTTTATCAGCTGCAACATTAATGTGAAACAATCTTTAATGCATTACCTATTATAGCCCTATAATATAAATGCTTTTGGACTTTGAGTTTGACTTGTATATGTGCAAACACTCTTGGTGCTGTTATGTTACATATAGTATTTTCTTTCATCACAGGTAACAAGCCCCCTGGTCTGGTTCCAAACAAATTCCTGTACATGGGCAAGGATCTGAACCGCTTGTCAGAGTATTTTAATGTTCCCCTGAAGCCTCCAGCTGACGTCCCTGAGGCCATGTTCAAAAAAGGTACGTGTGTATTGATTAAACACAGCTGGATTAATTTGCACATGACAGTGGTGGTATTATTTCTTAATTAAGCAAAGCTAATAATGCAGCACAGTCAGGTCTTCATCTGTTTTCCTTCTCATAGGCTCGTTGAATGCGATGCGGTTTGTGACAGCCGTACAGGAGATGGAAAACAGTGGAGACGAGCGGGTGGAGCGGGTGTCCAGGGAGCTGTGGAGAAGGATCTGGTATGAGGACAGAGACATCACTGAGCCTGCATCACTGTCTGAGGTACCGACATATCCATGCTTATTGTATCTGAGAAGATACACCTAGGGTAGACTATTCATTTTAGAAGCATTTTTCTCATAAAAGCGTCTAAATTCTCTTAATCGATCAATCTAATGCTCTGAAAATAAAGAAAACATTGTATCTGCATGTAAACTCATTCAGGTATTTGGATACAAGTAGCAATGACAGCTAGAAAGTGACCTACCCCAGCTTTAGGATGTACCACTGGTTTTCACGTTTATTTCTCAGGCAGCAATGAAAGCAGGACTGTCTGACAGTGAGATTAAGAGAGCCCTGGAGCTGTGCAACTCACAGGAGATCAAAGAGAAGCTGAAAAGTGCAACAGAGGAGGCCCTCGATTATGGGGTCAGTTGTCCTTCAGTTAATGTTGTATATTTTTGCAATAGAGATCAAACATTATAATGAAATGCTGACCAAACTCTCTCCTATTTCCTCTTTCCAGGCATTTGGCTTCCCCCTTGTGGTTTGTCACTTAAATGGAAAACCAGAACTGTTCTTCGGATCTGACAGATTTGAGCTCTTGGCCCACTGTATTGGTGAGTCCTACTCTGCATTCATAACAAACAAATGTAAGATATGACACTTGACATGGCATTAATATACCATTGCACTCTCTATAAGTCACCGATAAATAAACACCACTTTCTATGGAAATATACAGTTTTATATTAAGACTGACAAACCTTTGACCATTTTAGAAAATGTGGCTTTCTCTTTTGTTTCAAGCTGAAACTGTTTAGGATTCTTACCCATTTTCATGTTGTTCTCTGTTAAAGGGGAGAAGTGGCTGGGACCTCTGCCTGAAAAACCGACTGCCAAGCTGTGAGACACAGAAGCTGCCTTTGAACACCGTCGGTATAATCACAGATTCTTATTTTTTTACAATTCTTTGGATTTTTCCTAATTTTTCAAATTGCATATTTCTGTCTATGCCTTCTGAAACCAGGCAGTGTATTTCCAAAATACCTTATAACAAATAGTTGTGTATATAATGTAAAATAACATTGTACTAATATTAATGTGCATATTAAAAATAACATTGGCTTCTTCCAGATTCTCTTTTATTTTTAAATACAAATAAACGAAAATGATGCAATTGTGTTAATTTGTTTATTGTTAAACCAAATTACAATTTTTAGTCCTGCTAGTGATGTGGCTCTACTGGTAGTGGGACGGTCTGTTAGTCTGGTTTATGGTAGACAAGGCAATAATAAATATGATACACTCCACTGCCTTAAAACATTAAACAGGATATGGTTATAGATAAACAATGGATTGTTGAACCTTTGTTATGGAATAAATATTACATGTCAAAACTTACTGTAGGTGTTACACATGGGATGGCAACAAATTCAGTCAGGTAAAGTAGCTCATCTACACAAAACAGATCAACAATGTTTCAAAAGTACCAAAAAATGTAGGCAAAGTTGTGTAGCAAAACATTAATATTTTTACTTTTATCTCCAATTCATGCTTTTATGATCCCTCAGATTGATCTTGGTCCATCCAAAACCATCGGAAAAAATCTGTTAAAACTAGTTCCCCCTTAACTCAGCTGTAACAGTTAAATAAAATGTTGCATCAGTTTAAACAACCTAATGTATAATAACGCATCACTTACAGTACACGGTTCATTTCCTTGCAGAATGAGTATAGTTTCACATTTTGTCGACAAAACTTCTGTACTGACTTGAGTAAAAACATTTTAAAGCAGGACTTTTACTTGTAATTGAGTAATGTTACATTGTTGTTTAGGTACTTGCAACATTTGAGTGGGATTGCTTTTCCACTCTTAATGTATGAAGCTGTTTATAAATGCAGTTTGATAAACACTTCAGCGCTGGCAAAGCTTGTCATACAAGTTTCAGTACAATGAGAGCCAAACAAGTGTAACGAAAGACCTAAACATTAAAAAGTGACAGGACCAGTTTTCCCAAACAAAGAGGAGAAGGCAGGGCCAGTAGTAGCTGACATATGTCGACTCTATTGAAACAAGCTAATTGCAGAATGGGGTAGAGCAAACTCTTAGAAAGGCAGGGCATAAACCTGATATCAGTGTGAAGTATCTCTTCTTAAACACGGCCGAGTGACAGAAAGGAGGAAGAAGGAAAAGGTAAGTAAGAGAGAAGACGAAGAAGGGGAAGAGGGTGGAGTTACGAAAACACACACAAGGTGTAACATAGGCAAACAGAGGGCTGCACACTGATCCCCTGAGCTTGACAAATCAACCTGAGAAAAACAAGACAATGAAGATCTGAGCAGCGCGGTTGAACCAGGACAACACATTAAGCTGGGAGGATGTAAGAAAAGTGTCTGACTGTGAGAAGGAGAAAAACATGAGCCTGGAATACAAGGATTACTAATTTAATTTCGGGATATAAAATACATCTAGAGAAGCTGAGGTAAGGATTTTATTCATTGCATGTGATTTATCCTACACTGCTTTTTACATGTTTGTATTATGTCGTTAAGCTGTTAGGTATAGTCAAGGTTTATACATGATATCAATCTAGTAAAAGCTGTGTTTCTCTCTATGTACACTAGTTCTTTGATTATTGTAATATACTACTAGTTTGTGTGTGCAATCTGATGCTCCATTTGCCTTTGAATGTTTACCCTCAGGGCGTGTTGTGCAATGCAGACATTTATGGTTTTAAAAATGCAGATGAACAGGTTTACAGCTTAGCTTGGATACTGACACAAAAGGATGATCAGGTTGTTTAAGATGTGTTGGCAGTGTTTACTGTTCCTGTACACAAAGCAGCTCTGAATTCAGATATACAACACACATATTCCTCAGCATGAGATGATTGATTTTATTATTGTATACAGCTTTGTTGAAGCTCATATTTTAATACTTAATTTTTTGATTTGCCAATGATTGAGGTCTGTATGTAAGACCAAACAGAAAAAAGGTGTTGAAATAAGTTTCAAATGAAGATGATTTAAACAAAAGCAATTTAGTGAGGCGTCAGAGCCATTAATCTAAGTATCTGGAGGAAACAGTCTTAGCACACCTCAGAATGTGATAGGCCTACAAACTCTTAAATTACACATTTGCTCACACACCTTCACTGGATACCTACAAGAGTCATGTTGCTCTTCCACAGATTCAGCCACAGAGACAACCATGCTTTCATGACTGTCACCGTATGTGTTGTTTTCTAAATGCAAAATACCTTTAAGCCATTGCAAGTATTTTTGCATACGGAAGCAATATAAAGCATGACTGAGTGACGTTTGTTTGATTAATCTTTTTGTTCTTGACAGGATGTCTTCATTATCGCAGGCAGACTCCCTTTGCTCGCATGGAGATACAATCTGTGGTAAGTTTTCCCAGCTGAGACAGACTGTGTGAGGAATGTTGACAACAACCTGGTCCGGCCACTTTGACATTACTGTACAGCAGACTTTGATGTGTTTTTGTGTCTGTTCCCGTTTGCAGAGATCCGTTTTTACGAGCAGGAGGTGATCATTGTGCCCATCCTGCTGCTGACCATCTTCCTGGTCATTGTGGTTTTTATTTTCCTGCTGCACTTTTGTCCAGAGAAACTCGATCGCATCCGTCTGCAGGGCTCAAAGTCGACTCCCAGGAGAGTGCTGCATGGCATCGATGGTAAGACTGTGAAATAGACAGCAATATGTTTGTTAGTAATGGTATGAATACATTAAATCACAGAACACAATGTCCCACATTTTAAATTGGATCTACACTGCCAGCAAACAGTCAGCTTATTGGTTCCAGGCATAGATTTGTGTAGGCCTAATTAGAAACAGTTTTCTTTTCTTTGTTTATCACCTTTTATACTTTCCCACATTAAACTATAATTTTCTTCAGCAGAAAATCGATAAAACTGAATTATCATGGAATTATCATGGTGGTCAAATGTACTTCTAGCTGTGGTCACAAAAATAACACAATACAGCTTTTCTAACTTTTGGAATCAATGTTTTACTTAGTGTTTCTACAAATCATTCAACTTTTAATCTTTGCGCCTTCATTTGTATGCATTTAACAGCATTTTTGGTGTAATAAAAGGGACCCATGACATTTGGCATCACTGTATAACACAATTTAATAACACAACATCGTTTTTTCCAGTCCTTCACAAATAAAGTGTTATATTGACCTATTCTCATGTGAATGCTTGCTCTTGTCTCTAATGATACTTACTGTGTCTCTCTCTTGACTTTCTGTCTGTAGCTCCACCAGGTATCAATGTCATGGAGCATGAAAGTATCGCTCTGGAGGTGCCCAGTTCCTACGCCACCTTCAACCCCCCGAGCAATTACCTCTCCAAAAACCTCACCGTGGCTATGGACAAACCCTTTCTTCCACTCCCGCCCGACCACCCACCTCAGCCCTTCAAGCCCAGTTTCACTCCCATCGCCCAGCCCAGAGAGTTGCCCCGCCAGAGGCTTCCCGAGTCCTTCAACCTGGTCACTCCTCTGACCATGGCCTTCTCCCTGCGCTCCGACTCCTCCGTGTCCCTCTACAGGGCCCGGATGGAAGACAGGAACGTGGTGCTGAGAGTCCTAAATGGTGAGATGATTAAAATGGCGTACAAAATAAGCTCTTAATTGTCTTATTTGATTTTGAGGACATGATTTCTGTTACTGCAGTGTTTATTTACCCCTCATATCCCTCTCATTCTTGCCCTTTACAGACTCTGCTGATGCCACAGAGAGACACAACTTCCTGGGCTTTGCCTCTTTCCTCTCCCAGCTGGGACCCCACCCCTTCCTGCCGGAGCTTCTCGGTGTGGTCTCACTTCGAGCTCCACTGGTTACAGTTGTGGAGGAGATGGAGAACAGAGACCTGCTCAGCTACCTGTGGCGATGCAGACAGGTATACTACAAAAACTGATAAACCATATATTTGAGCAACGTAAATTCATCTATCATCCTTGAATGGCAATCTAACTTCTCTGTGTGTTTTTTTAGGAACATGCAGACCCTCCATGTGAGATGACTGAGAGACGAATATTTACCATGGCTACTCAGGTGGCCTCAGCTCTGGTCAGTATGCTAACATCCCGCAGACCTCATATTTCACTCTCAAATCTCTGCTTTACAATAAGCTGATACTCTTACAATATTTATTATTTATAGTTCAATTGTTGCATTTCCTTGACTTACTTGGCTGGGGAGGGATTTGGTTTTCCTGTTCCTCTTACCTGACTGAACTGGAATAAACTGCACAGATGATGTGTTTTTAATCCTGAGATTTACCTTGTGTGTTGCCCAAACAGGAGTTCCTTCACAGCAAAGATTTACTCCACGGACAAATTCGTGCCCGCAGCGTTCTGGTCACCAAGGATATCACAGCCAAGCTTTGGGGCCTGCATGGCGTCTACACAAGGAAGACCCAGGGAGAAACTAAGAAAGAGGAAGCCAGCATGAAGAAATGGCACGCACCAGAGCTGTTAGCTCGGAGAACAGCCGGGCCGAGCAGCGACATGTGAGTTGTTCCGTTTTCATTTCTGGCTTTGTCTCTTGTTCATATCTTCCAATACAAGACAGATGCTGCTGTTGCAACATAAAACACTAGATCATTTATTGACTTATGTCCTTTGAGTTTATGTTGGAGTGTAACTAATGTCTGTGTGTTCCTCTCCAGCTGGTCACTTGGCATCTTACTGTATGAGATGGCAACATTGGGTAAGTTGAATTTAGATTTAAATAATGTACCTACAAAAAATCTTCAATGTGATATAGTATCATCACTGGTTGATATCAGTATCATCACTGGTTAGATTAGCCAAATACACACAACAGCTTTTAGATTTTTTGGAAAATGTATTATAAAACACAATACATTGATGATGCAATGTGAAAATACATTTACCTTAATATCATCTCCCACTCTTATATTCCCCTCTTTTCCTTCCAGGTGAAGCTCCATTTGCCGAAATCTCAGTTAATGAGCTTCTGCAGTTTCATCAACGAGGGAAAAGTCTTAAAAAACCTTCAGGATGCTCCAACGCACTGTAAGTATCCACTCCATGCATCAGACCACACAATCAAACCTGAAGTGGAGCTCCCCTCTTTAACTGATGTGCTGCTAATCTCTCTCTCTCAGACACTCCATCATTAAGGCGTGTTGCCAGTGGAAGGAACAAGAGCGACCCAACCTGGCTGAGGTGAGCCGTAAGCTGGCCTCAGGAGAGAAAAGTGCCTCGGACAAAGTCCTCAAGGCGTCTGGGACAGTAAACATTGAGCAGTACCTGCAGGAGGCAGGATACGGGGAAACCAACAGCTACACTGTTTTCTGATCATAACTTGTGCCAGCAAATTCAATTGCACTATTCTCCCCGATGGTACCCCACTGGTGCACTTCTACAGAATAATATCTTTCCGGTGGTCAAGAGGTCTTAACTTTGATTATGAAAGCTATTATTCTATATATTCTCGGACTACTGGTTTACACAGAGGAAACAAAAAAGGGTATGCTAAATAAGTTGTTTTCTTTTGGGAACCATTCATTTTCTTTTAAGTAAGACCTCATCATGTGTGTCTTCATCTGTCGAGGGAATAAAGAGATGTAAACTTGATTGATGTACGGCCGCTTCAGCCTAAACTTCTGCTGGTGTATGACAGTTTATAGATGTTGTTTGTAACTTAAAGCCAATGTATTTTAAGAGATGTAATATAATTTAACCTCTACGAGCAAGATATAAACTCAAATGTGAATAAAATAATATAAGTCCTACAATGTTTTTTTAATTTTTTAAGTCAAAAGGTATTAAACACACACAGGTCCAGTAACAGGTACTACAGCACCGTCCTAATACTAGGATGGGTTAAATGCAGACACTAAATATCAATGTGTGTGTGGTGCTGTGTGCATGTGTGTGACCATTGAATAGACAGTATTGATAGTATACAACAGTGTCAGATACAAATCATCCATCTCCAATATTTCCATTTTCAGGTATTGTTTATTGGCAGTACTGCATTCGTGTACACAGAGCTCTTCCACTCAACCCTTGAAAGAGCAGACCACGAGGAATACCTATTTTCAGGTAGTTAGGTTGATTAAAGCTACTAAAACTATTTGTATCCATGGAAAAATAATTTTGATTGTAGTACAAAATGTAAAAGATACAAAACTAAACTTTTAATAACTGGTAAAAAATAACTAATTATACACCCAGGCTTTATGAGTGTCCTTTGCTCGGTGAGATCGGAGCCTGGATTGAACATCTACAGTAAATAAACAAATAACTACTAAAAGGACATATATATATATATATATGTCATATCGCTAAAGTTAAAGCACCGTTTGAAATACATCCAGAAGGCAACGTTTCTTTTCTTTTAGAAACCAGCAGATGTTGTCCTAGTTAGTTGACCTAGCACCAATTATCACATGGCAGTTTCATAAGAGTATACATACAAAAGACTACTCACTGTGACAGAACAAAACAAAGAACTGACAAACATGACTCACATAGATACCCAAAACTGTCCATGCTCACCACTCACACATAAAACATGTTTTTGCACATTCAAGGTCCGTAAACTATCCATCCCATGTCTCCACATGACTGGGGGTGCACCGAACCGTTGTTTTGTTAAAAAAATCCTCACTGTCCCCATGGATCTTAGTCTTTTGAACTTTTACTAAAAGAGTTCCAGGTATTTATTCTAGGGACAAGTCATGAATGAGGAATCCTGGTGTCCCTCTGAAGAAGTCCCTGCATCACTCACGCAGGGTGTTGATGGATGCACAGATCTTGAGAGCGGGGCCGAGCTTAATATTCATGGTGGAGATGAGATGGTCCTCTCGCAGCAGCATCAGAGCCTGCCCGTCTATTTCCTGTGATAGAAAGTGTGCGGCCAACTCTTCACAGCCTGGACACAATCACACAGGAAGTATAGGATTAGTACAAAGAGGAGGCATAGCTAGGGCATACAAAGCTGTTGTCTAAAAAGAACAAACACCAACCTTGAAGTGAAGAGATAAACCTGCAGACTTCCTCCACACTCCACTGCCCAGGAGTCGCAGAGAGGAAGTTAGCCTCCTCTAGTGGGAGACTACCAGGAGCCGAGCTGTCAGACGGGGGAGCGCTGCGCTCGGCTCGAGAGCAGGAGTGCGAGGAGCTTGGGGACAGCGAAAGAGAATCGTCTTCCTCCTCTTCCCCGTCGCTGGACACGTCCTCCGAGCGACTGGATTCTGAGTGAAACTACAATGAAAAGAGTGGACCAACAACAGAAGAGGTTGATTCAGAGAGTACGCTGCATTTGTGGATAATGCCACTGCATGATATATAAAGCATAAGGCCGCCATTGTTCAAGAAATTCCATATACTATCAATACTGTCTGATTTCCCTACTGACTGGTGTCAATCTTTTCAAGGAGGAAATGCTGCAACGAACTGAACTATTTTCAGCAGGTTATAAGAACACACTTATCCCATCTCAGCAGTTGCAGCGGTATGTGTGACTCAAACATAAACGCCAGTGCGTGTCATTTAATTAAAAAAATGTTTGCTCATTAAAAGGTTTTTAATAGTTCATGGACAACAGTGTAAATATAACCAAAACTGTTTTTAGATTCACTTGCAATACTTGGTAAATTAATTCATTGCTGGTTTTCTTATTTTCAAGCAATTCTTTAACAATGATAAGAATAAGAATATCAGCGGTCTCATCCTTTACAGATCTTACCTTAACAGGTAGATGCCTGCTTGATAATTGATCACAGTTGATATTAGAGCTACTCCTGCGCGGTGGGCCCCTTCTCCTCGAAGCGCTCTCAGATGGGGGGGGAGGTGGAGGCAGTCCACCACCACTCCTCCCTCTGCTTGTCTTGAAGTGTTGGCTGCAGCTCACATTATACCTGTGGATCCAGCAGCACAGTCAAAACTCTGTACAAGATTTGTAGATGTTTGTCGTTTTGGAGCTTTTACTTAAGCGGCTTCCCCCGGTATAGATGTTGGCTATGTTAAACTATCATTGATGTAAAGCACAGTAAACATCAAACCAACATAACAACAAATGGTAAGTAAAAATAAATCCTACCTCTTTGCACAAGTATTTGAACAGAACCTCTTTGATCCTTTGAACTGGCTGGCTGGGGCGAGGCTTCCACAGTACTCACACTTTAACACTGCAGACAAGAGATACAACTCGGTTACACCTTTTGAAAATACTGATGATGCACTTCATGCTATCATGTGTAATTATTTTTATTTATTCCATCACTTACATGGAGGTCCATTCTCTGAGCGACCAACCAGGGCAAAATCTCTGTCTTTGAGAAGTCCAGCAACCTGTCATATCAAGCACAAGCCAGGAAGTAAGGAAACCATTTCAGAAAATAGTGTATAGTGCATAGAAGATCTGACACACTTACGGGGAAGGGCTCAGCTCCCTCCTGGATGACAAAGCCCTCGATGAGGTGGGTGAGGACTTGAGGTTTGACCACAGCTTGGGGAACAGGAGCTCTGTCTTTGTCCCCGTGCCCGACTCTTGACAAGGGCAGAGGCAAGGACAGGGTGGGAGGACATGAGAAGGCAGCTGCTGCAGGGAGAGCTAGCGAGAATTGAATTAAACAGGGAACATGATGAGCTTTCAAACAGATGTATAGACTTAGTTACACTTTTTAGGATTGCTCCTAATGCTATATGCTTGAATTGGAGATGAAAACCAGATATACCCGAGTCCTTTGTTGGGGCAGGGGATAACGGAGGAGCAGCATCTTTCATGGGTGCAGAGTTAAAAGATTCTGTCGCCATGTCATTTGATGCATCACAGTCAGATTTTCTCTTCAAAGAGCCAATCGCAGGCTTTATCTAATGACATGAGGGGGGGGGGGGGGGATCAAACCCGTTACAATTTATGGCACAAGGATAGTTAATACAATGATATGGACTGATTCAATGATTAACAATCCAATATGATAGATGCAAATTGAAAATGTATCAGTTTTGCTTTATAATGAAATTTCGATGGCATGTCTTTCGCGATTTCTGTTCTATTACTGATAGAGCCCAACATTACTATTTTTATCAAATTGTTGTTGCTTTTTGATGTTGAAATAAATGTTACTGTTTGTGTTAAATGAAACCAAACCAAAGAAGTGTCAGTGTCGCAAAAGTACGTCCTTTCATTGGTGGATCTTACCATAGTGCTGTTGTTGACATTCCCAGCAGCCGTACTCTCCTGGGCCATGCTGCATCGGGCCTGTGCCAGGGCCACAGCCTGGGCGTTTCCTGCTAAGCCCTGCCTGGCTCCCACGAGCTGCACGGGGATGTGTGGAGGGTTGTGACTATTGTGAGGTGGTGCTGGGAGGATGTGAGGTGGGTGTCGAGGAGACATCTGCACAGGTAAGCGATGTCCCTGAACTGTCTTGGGCTGGATTGGCACTGGTCCTTTTTCTGCAGGAGTGCAGGCCTGCTGTAAAGGCTGCACCACCAGAGTCTGCGTGTTAATGTTGGCTTTCTGGGTTACTGTGCCAATGGAGTAACCCTGGGTGGTGGTAGGAACATTTGAGGTGGGCACCAGGATCATGGGGGTGGCAGAAGAGGACAGGAGGAGTTGGGAGAGAGGGAGTGCTTGGGAGGAGGTGGAGGAAGGAGCCACAGAAGCAGCAGGAGTACCGGCCTTTAAATGCATAGCAGTGGTCTGCTGAGCAAAGTTGGTTTTGGCCATGTGTTGCTGATGCTGTGGTTGCACTTGCTGCAGCTGAACTGTCTGGGCAAGAGTCTGCTGCTGCTGCTGCTGCTGCAGCTGCTGCTGCTGCTGACTGAAAGCTACATCTTTCCTCTCCGGAAGCTCACACTTGACAGCAAGTCCTCTGTGAGTGGAGGCGCAGTGTAGGGCTAGATTCTGCACCTGTAAGATAAAGAAAGGAGACAATTGTGGCGAAATGCATTTGAGAAAAGTGGCAGGGTTGTGCTTGGTGGTGTTAAATAGCACTCCCATGACAATTCATGCCTCTGAAAATACACTTTACAGGTACAGTGGGTAATGGTGCTCAAACCTGGTCATTGTCCGACTGGGCAGGAGCAACTTCATGCTGCTGCTGCTGTTGTTGTTGTTGTTGTTGTTGTTTTTGTTGCTGCTGCTGCTGCTGGGGCTGTGTCTGGGCAACTGTGGCTACAGTAGCTGTCGCAGTACCACCAGGCATGAAGATGAGCTGAGAGGCGAGAGGAGCCCTGAGAGAGCGGTTGACCTATTCAAAGTGCAAAAGAGATTGTGAACCTTGTCAAATATGCATTCATTTAATAGTGATTACTCAAAAATTTACACAGCGCAGACTATTTTTTAACTAACCCTCAGATACATCTGTCCTTGACCTGAGTTTCCACCCAGCAGCACTGACTGGTTGAGAGTTGTTGTCGTTGTTGTTGTTGCGGAAGTGGCCGGGCCGTGGGGACGGGGATTAGTCACGTTTCCTCCTGTAGATGTGGTACTTAGGTTGACCTGGTAGGACAAGAACAAAATTAGACATGTTTATCAAACCTAACTTAATATTCCAAAAAGATTGTATGTATTTATAAATGCAAGCCACTTACAACGAAACTTACAGTGGTGTTTGCCTGCGACATGCTGTTACTTGGGGTGTTGGACTGACGACTGGCTGCAAGTGTCGCCTGGTTCAATGAGATACATAATGTTATTCTTCTGGTTATCATGCATTTGTACTGATTTCCTTTATATGTAATAATTTGGGTTACCTGTTGCACGGCGGCCAAGTTGTGGAGTTGGGCACTGTTAATCTGCTGCTGCAGCATGAGCTGCTGGAAGTACTGAGCTGCATTTGGCTGTCTTTGCAGTGCTTGGAGAGCCTAAACAAACAAACATACACACAGACACAGAGATATAAGATGTATACTAAACAGTTGTTTTTAATTCAAGACAACAAACATGTTTATTTTCATCAAACATAGTAAGACGTTTTTCACACCTGCACAGCCTGCCTCTCATATAGAGACATGTGGGCTATCTGGGGCGCACGAGAGTTCCCGGTTGTCTGTGGATTTCCATTGGTGGTGCCCGTGTTTTGGTCTTCACCTGCATCCATTGTTGCTACTCAAAACACAGAAGCAACTCATTAAAAGCAAAGAGCAAAAATATTTGCACTAAATAAGTGTCTGTATTAATATCAGAACTTGCCTGGTTGCAATATAACAAACATATTAGATTTTAGCATTAACCATAGTTAAACATGCAATTAGGCATTTTATTTTCGCTAGGGGGCACATAAATAAATGCACATATTAAAACTTGAATCATTCTTATTCAATTCAATAGCTTTAGTAGCATGATCATAATTACATACAGTATTGCTAAAGCTCTGTCTAGTCGCAACATCCATACATAAATACATATTTGAAACAAACTGCTATATTCTGAACAGAAGCAAGAACAACTTGTATTTATTTATTTTTAACTAAAAAGTGAACTGCTTATTGACTCAGTATGTTTCAAATGTCCAGTATTGACATCAAACAGAAAAGTCCTCCAGAGAGCTGCTGCAGTAACGTTTCACCCTCATAATAACCAGCACTCGGATTGTTTTTATTCAGGGCTACTGAAGTTCTTCTTGCCGAGGACCCCTGTCTAACAGTTTTTTAACTGATAACGAGATTGCCAGACGTTACTACTATGCCATTGGTAGTCACACAAATGAGCATTGAGGTATTTTCATTATGAAAACCAGCTGTCAACATGATAAATGAGTGCGAGATAAAGAACAACATGGAGGAAAGCTCAAAACACCAAGAAAGGAGCTAGCCAGCTGTTGCTAACTACAATGGACTTTACAAGTTAGCCTATCCATCTCTTAGCAAAAGTCTGACATACCGTAAATAAAACATATATACCCAGGTTAGAACAAAAACCGAGTGCAGAAATACTAAATGTAGGTGGAAAGCAGTTAGTTTGGTGCAAAGAAGTAAAGCTGCAGCGTTAGTTTACCATAAGCTAGATAGGCTAACTAACTAGCAAAACTAGCTTCTCAATGCAGCAGAAAGCTAGCACTAACTGGCTATCATCATTCCAAAAGTCAAAGCTGAGTGTTTTCCAGCGTGCTTGTGTGTTTACCTCTCCTTGGTATTCCTGTTCTTTTCACACTTTTATGCCCATGAGTTTATTTTTGCAATCTTGGTTTTAACTGCATTCAACGATCGCTAGTTTTTGCCTCCAACGAAACCCCGCCCCTCACAGTCCTTTTCTTTTTCTTCTTTGTGTGGTGGTGGATAAATCAAACGTCACCTAAAGCATACTGCCACCACATGTACCGGCGGCTGTAGAGCTCATAAACACACAATAACAAACACAGTGATTGCATGGATTAATTACGCAACTATAAGAGTTATAATCAGTGTTGTAAGAATTACTCAGATGCTTTACTTAAGAAGTACAAAGGTATTAGCATAAACAATTTACAAGTAAAAGTAGTCATTATGCACAATGTCCCATCTAAGAATAAAATGAAGTACAACATTATGAGCTAAATGTACTTTAAGCATCAAATATAAAAGTACTCTTTATGCAGAATGGATCTTTACAAAGTTTCTTATTATACTGATTATTATATTATCCTGCTTTTATACTTGTAAGAGCATTACACTTTTTGATGTGGACCAAATTTAGATTTTTAAATTGCTGTGTAGATATATACTATTAGCATATTAGCATATTTATAAAGTAAAAAATAACTGTGTACTGAAAAGTTCAATATTTGCCTGAAATGTGGTGGAGTAAAAGTATAAAGTAAAATTAAATGGAAATACTCAAGTAAAGTACAAATATGCCTAAAAAGTACCTAAGTACAATACTTGAGTAAATGTTCTTAGTTACTTATAATCATAGACTGTGAAGGTTAAAATACTTCCATGAGGATTTTCCCAAAATAATACCCAAACCAAACAATTCTCGCAATATGGTGTTCACCAAAACATCTGCCAAAAGAAGATCTGTAATCAAAACGCTACTCAACTTTAGCAATTAAAAACTTAAACACGAGGTCCATTAAAATATAAACTAATAAAAAAAGATCTCTGCATGAAATGTTTTTATTAAAACATTTTACATTCATTACATCTCCAGAGGTGAGTGCACTTGGGTGTGTACTTACTTCACCACTACAAGGGGCACACATAAGCTACTTTCCTTTTTGGTGAAATTAAGAAACAAACAGAAAGCTTGGTGGTTTGAAATCATGCTTGAACCAAAACAGCTTTATGTTAATCTTGAGGTTGGTAATTTCACTACATCCACAGGAGTGACCATTTCAACCAGACTTCACCAAACTAAGCAAAACAAAAGGCTAATAAACAAAAAAAGCAAATTATGAAAAATAAACAAAATCCAACAAACAAACAAACGTAAGTCCTCTCACTCATTCACAATAATATAGTAAGTTAATTCACAAATGAAACTTTAACATAATTTCGACATAACTAACCTATCATTTTATCCTCAGAGCTGTAACATTTTTACAACCATAAAAAATAAAAACTTGAATAAAGGTGTATAGAAAATGCTTACATTGCAGATCTATCGTCCTAAAATATTGTTGTCGTTGTTAGTGTTTGTGCATTTGCCGTTAACCAAACATACGTTTCCTAGTTAAATATCTTGCGAGTATGAATATTGTTCCTTTGCCGCAAATGTTATATTACTATGAAAATACAAGTAGATATAAACCATACTTTTTTCAAATCATACATTATGAAAAGCAGAATTCATATCCTTCCAAATATCCATCGCTGTGTAGTAGCATTAACAAGCCTACAAAAGTGATTTGAGATACAATTCACTGATAAATTAGCAGGATGCATTGCTTCAAACACCAAACTTGTAAGTTTAACACATCAACTTAACTAAATGTTGACCTTTCTGATCAAAATGGAAGATGTTAGTTAGCCTAGATGTCAGTCAGAAAGCTGGAAATACTGAACATGTTAGGTACACATTAGCAGTGATGTGGAATATTTTCGCCAAAATGTGTAAGAAAAGAAAATGCCAAACTAAAACTCAAATTCTATCAAGCTATGGTTTCTGCAGTGATTTCTACCTCTTAAGCAAGGGTGTGAGCATAGTAACAGAACTAAACATTAAACATTTGCATTCTCATATTACTTTTAAAACACAAAAACAAACTGATTAAAGCCAAATGACACAAGCAAAAGCACTTGTGTTTTGTAACCGGCACCTGTCAGTGCAGAACCATGACGCAGAAAAAACAGCTTGCTGCAACCTGCACCAACTTCGAACAACAATCATTAGCTAAGTGGGAAAAGATTATCAATATGTCATTGAGCTCGAATCAGAAACCCGACTTCTTAACTTCACCCTTTTGTGCCAAATTTCCATTGAAGAGTCAATCTTTATTGTCACTTGTAATCTTGGATGAATCATTCATTTGTTTGACAGCAAACAGCTGAATTAAATGCATGGGGAAGTAAGAGCAGACATATATGTCCGCCCAATGAGTAACATGCCCTCCTAAGTGACAAGCAGATCACACAGTAGTTGCCTTAGGCACAGGTTTGGAATACAAGCAAAGTGTTGACAGGTGCTAACCTAAACCAGCACAAGATAAAACAAGACTTGTGTCTACCAACAACCTGAAACTTGAGAAAAAGTATGCCGTGTCACATAGTGAACATGTCTGTCCCATTCCTGACATATGGAGGTCACATAGGCAGTAAGTAGTCGTCTCGCTCCTCTGGCTCCTCTTCTAAAGGCCCCGTTGCCACTCCTCTGTAAGCGGGGGCTTCCTCACGATTTCCTGACCGGCACACAAAGTCACAACCATCCTGTATGGGGGGGTAAAGTTTATGAATTAAAACAAAATAAGTCACATGAGCCTGATCTTTTAAAAAGGGAACATTGGCCACATTTTATCTGGATTTTCAAAATTCTAAATTTTCAAAAACACACACACACACACACTTTGGATAAGTATTCACCTTATCCACATTGTAAATTGTTGCCTTCTTTAGAGTTATTAGTAATTCAAGATTAATTATTAAATTAAATGTGGTACATAAGATCAAATAAATAAAATAACTTTGACTTGATAATTTTGTTCACAACATTAGACGCGTCCTCTAATCTCTGATAGAATAGTGTTTTAACACTCCCGTACCTAATCTTGTTATCCTTTTCATTACAGAGCTGGGAAAATTGTGTATTGAGTAGATTCTGTCCGTGCACGTCCAATTTTGACTGACTTTAGTTCTAATGTTAATGTTCATTTGACTTCAACCCATAAATAATTATTTAAATTAACTCTAAATTTCACATGATGATGGATTAGTGTTCCACATTTTTTCCACAAATTTGTTTTACAATTAGGCCAAAGGTAAAGAGAGACATTGATGACCTTGTGTCCCTTTTGTTAGTACGTGGTTCCATTTTGTCTATGGCATTGGACGGCTTCACTAAAAGCCACCCAGTTCTGCCCTGATACAGTCCGGCTGAGTGCAGTCAAAGGGATGCTATGGCTGCTCTACATGACATTAATGGTTTGGTCCGAGAATGGACACCATTTCCTGCTCCCAGAGAGAATGACCCTCCTCAAACTGAACATTACAACCGTTGATACTGTCTCACATGGGTCTGCTCCCCCCCACCGAGCCATGAGCTGAAAGCATGACATCTGCTTTAAACACTTGGGAGCCTCCCTGTCACACCAGCACCAACCCTTGGGTCAGTCAGATGAGACTAACGGCTTCACTTAGGGTATTTGGTTCAGATACATGAATCTCGTTACCGCAGGGTGGGTTGTTTTTTAAGGCCATTCATACTGCAACGCAGAGGCTGCCTGTATGTTGGCGAGCTGGTAAAAGCCCCTACTATTGTTTCAAATAGGCCTAATGTCAGGGGCGTCTTATGGCGCATTTACACTGCGGGCCTCGCTCGGTTTGGTTAGGCCTTATTAGGCCCGGCTCACTTTAATGCTGCGCTCACATTACAGTTTAGGAACTGGGGTAGTTACTATAGTAACGCAGTGGCGGGGCGATCGGCTTTTTGGTGGGCGGAGCGACGCTGCATACAACTGCCTTGACGTCGTCTTCAATGCGACACAACTCACAAAACACACAACAACAATGGAGGATGTGGAAGCCATCGTGTCCTTGCTTCTTGGTATGTGGTTTTTTCTTCTTAGGTTCACTGTTTTCAAAAATGCTGCAAGGTTCACTGTTTTCAAAAATGCTGCAAGCGTCCATTAATATATGCGACACTAGGGATTAAGTCGCGCGAGAATTGTGACGATTCTCTCTGACCAATCAGCAGTCGTCACTAGTTTAGCATATTCCGCCCGGTTGTTGGCCTCGATAGAACCACGATTTAGTCGGGCCAGACAAAAGGTGAAAAAGTAGCCCCGGGCCAAAACTAGGCCAGGTGGAAGCGCAACACAAAAACGGGCCTCGCACGGCTCGGCACGCTTAAAGCGAGCTCCGCGCCGCAGTGTGAATGCGCCATTACTGTCTAGTTCTACATGTATTCACATTATATAGACGAGGTTTCCACCTGGTAAAACTAAAAGCTGCACGAAACTCAGGCTACAATACAACCATTCTGGTCTGCTCTAATGATTCAATTGATAGATTCTACATCAAAACAATTAGCTTGTATTGTTTCCAATGATAACGTCACCTTAAGTGGAGGACTGCAAACCTGTTTTCAAATGTAAGGTTTTGATTTTGTTTAACATTTTCAGTAATGACACCATCAGACACCCAATATCATTCATGCTATGCCATCAGTAATACGTCAGATGTTAAGAGAATTAAGCTTTACCTCCCAAATCAGATATGCTTTGTTCTTCAACAAATGTATCAATTTCCTGCATAATATGTTTCTCACAATAGTTTTTGTAAGCTGCTCACAGGTGATACTGAGTCTTCTTGATTAATAGATTGTAAACTATACCATGCTTAAATAGACTCCTAAGTTATTATTTCATATGTAACATATGTAAGAAAAGGGAGGGAAGAGTAAATGGTATTGAGTAATTTATTTTATATTGGGTAATTTATTTCTCAAACCTATGTTTTATGGAAGAGTAAATGTATTTCTGATAAACTAATCTTTTATCAAACGGTAAATGGTGAATTAATATAACATTTAGAATCATTGAGAAGGGGTTGTATCCACAGGGACTAGCTCACCTTTAACTTAAAATAACATTTCTCTGCTATGGACTGATGAGTATATGATTTTTGCATGTTAAATGACTAACACAAACCTTACATTTATGCATGTGCATTTGTCAGGAAGGCTCCCAAAGCAATCTGAGGGGCCTATCCTATTTTTGTAATTAAATGATAATGTGCTAATCCATTACTTTGAGTTGTCTTCACTCAGAAAAACATCCAATTAACCCAATAACTAGGACAGCTCTCAAGGCCAAGGGTCAGAGAGAGAGGGTCAAACTCTCCGGCTGCAGAGAGCACCCCCAGCCACGTGCAAGGAAGCGTGAGGTCGTTCAAGATGAGAGGGGACTCTTCTCTTCACCTTTCTGCTGTGAGAGGATTTCTCTTCACCTTTCTGCTAAGAGGGGATGCTTCTCTTCATCTTTCTGCTCGGTGGGTTCTAGCAGACAACCCTGCAGGACGAGCGAGGGTTTCAGAGGCTTCTATAATACAAGGTTCCATGTTTCTTGGAGGAGCAGATGTCTTCTTAACCTCTCCCATTGGGGGGGGACACCTGGATGCGCCACATGGAATACGCAGTTGCACTGCTCTCAAGCAGATAGCAGAAGGAATGCAGGCAGATGAGCCTCCGTTTCACTGGGGGATCATACAGGGCTCACTGAATGAGCCACACAAAAGCAGAGCAATTGGGGGGGGTTGAAATATGGCGCTCTGATGAAGAAGAGTTTGAGCCAATCAGCACCTTAGTGCTAATCTACAGTATCAGGATGCCTTTACACACCAGACACTCAGTGTCATAAAGAGAGGAGGAGAACGAGTCGGGAGGACATGTTCTTCCAGCTCTCGTACAAAGATAACATTTGAATTGAATGACCAGATGTTTACAGATGTACAATTAAGATTATGTTTTGATATTTGCAATGACCAGACATGTTTTGAATAGTGGTGATAAATATATTTTGTCAGATCAGATTACACTTTCGCACTAAACAAAATAAATAAATAAATATTCTCAGATAAGGTATTGAATAATAAGGTATTTCTACTATTATTACAGATGATGTTAATATCCTTAATTGTCCAGCAATCAGGCTTAACAACACTACTCTTTAATGCACAGACAGACCTAAAATGATGTTTCGAGAACTGGATTAATTTCAGTTTTGGCCCAAAACAAATATTTATAATATTTCATTTAACAATTATGTAGCATATTTGATCCTCTCATTAGAGAAGTATAATTTAAATAAATTGATATTCTAAATTCAACATTAGATAAACACAGAAGAACCATAAGTAGATGTTCAGGTAAGTATGGCTAATAAGTATCATTAATTGAGTTAGTTTGGTACAGATCAGTTGTAGCATTTACAAATGTATGAATCAAAGTTTTAGGAATGTTTAATCCTTCCTTTCCAGGTTTTTACAAAAGTCTTTGAATATTTGCCTAACTTTTCCTTTTCAGATTGTTAAACATTTTGAGAATTGTTTAAGATTTCCCTTCAGATTTTGAAATGACATAATGATTGATAGTTCAAGTAATGTAATTCTGTTATCATGCCATAGTCTCTTGATTTAAACTTAATGAAGATAAACGTAAATATAATCCTAAATAGTTGACACTGCAATTTTGCAGATTACAGATTGATTAGCTCACCAGTGGGAATCTCTTAAACCATAGTTCGATCTCTCATGATCCTGATTTATTGACGCCTTGACTAAATGTTTGCCTTCAAGTAAATATTTGAGCTGCAAGCTAGTCGATTTAGTAGAAAAGGAAATTAACTAATGAATAAATGAATAAATGATAAAAGGTATTTGTTTTAAAATGTTTATGTTATTATGTATCTGTGATTATATGTGATTATAACCCTATGTCCATTATCGTGCTTTTGAAAAGATGCTCCAAACACTGATGAGATCATTTTTATGATTGTGATTGACTGTTTCAATCTGAAATGTTTTATTAATGTGATTATTTGTAACATTGTGTAGAATGCTTACACCCTTTCTGAAGAACCTTATTTATTAGGGTATTGAACAAATTATTATTAGAATAGGTTGTTTAGGTTATCAAAATTGATAAAAAGAGAGGAACTGTTAGGGAATAATTTGCCTAGGTATTCAACCTTTGACACAGTTCATAATTTTCTCCTCTCACTGTCTCCTTTCTCATGGCATAGGTCTACGGCCTTGGGTATAGCTGTTAAGGAGGAGCAGTTTGGGCGCATTGTTGTTGCCAGTCTATGGCAGAGCACAAGCCGCCATGAGGTAGTTCACTGTTCAGAGACGAAGGTTCCCTGGCACACATTCTTTTCTATGGACGAGAGCTCTAGTTAGATTCAGGGTCCATAATGTTTACTCTCACTGATGAAGAATGTTGATTATTACACTCCGAACTAGTTAAAGCCTTGAGCTACAGAAAGAGTTCTTCAGAATTGGTTTGGCAACCGCTGTGTCAACTCGTGACACACCACCTGTCTTGTCAACTCTCCGGCCGATCAAAGCTCCAACTCTCCTCGTGTCTCTCTTGCGGCTTTCAGACCAGCGCTTTTCCCTTTCTAGCTCCGAGCTAGAGCTTTTCTGGTTCAGCTCCGGTTTCCCTTTTCTGCTCCCGCTCTGTTCACACCACTCAGAGCCGGGATGGTGCAGCCGCTGCTGCGTCATGACGTCACCGTTTACATCGCTGATTTGCTCCCCAACGGCGCTCACAACAACAACAACAACAACAACAACGGGGGACTGCGTCGGGTCGATGATCGGGTTGCTTTTAAAGCAAAGCCAGATTAAATTAAATAACGACTTCTCCAACCTTATAACTTTTCAACCTGTGCAGCCCATGTATGGATTCCATCCAATAGCTGCTATAATAAAAAACAAAACGTCTGCCTGCTCTCCACAATGATCAATAACAGTGAACGGGTGATCAAAGTAAGGTACAAATAAATAGAATCACACGAAGCCTGGTTAGTGTTGCCTGACTTTATAAAGTGTGTTTTTTTTTTATAAGTGTGTGGTTGCCTTCTAGTTACTTTACTCAGCGCGACTGCTTGTAGGCAGGCATGACGAGACTCTTCAGTCGACCCATGTTCAGGGGAGGTGGGTTTAGTTTCCTGCACGCCTCGACGTAAGAGAGACGTAAGCGGCGCCGCCTCTTAGCTCCGAAGCTCTTGCCTCGAGGCCGACAATTTTTTGGAGCTGGAAGTGAACCGGATTCCAGAGCTAAGAGGCGGCGCCGCTGCGGTGTGAACAGGAAAAAACGGTAATTTTCAGGCTCTAGCTCCGAGCCGGCGCTGAAAGGGGCATCAGAGTCCTGACTCTCCATTGCTACAGAAGTTTCCCTTACAGTGAGGGTAAATGAAGTCGATTGAAGAAACACGTTTCTCAACATGCTTAATTTATTGGGAAATCCACGTTTGCAACTGCAAGTACGTCATTTGACATGAATGCTACGTAGTTGGACGCAAGGAAGAACTGCATGCTATTTCAGTTTGGATTTCTTGTCTCTGTCTCCGTCCAGAAAGGGAGCATGAATGCACTTTAGGCCGCTTTGAAATATAACCATTTCCCCTTGCAATGCAGATTGGCTATGTTACTGACAGATGAATGTGCAAAGGATGTTATAGACAAGGATATATTTAACAGTGTTTTGGGTGACTAGGATATTCAGCCAAATGTATTCTAGCTGGATTATACGTCCATGTCTGCATTAGTTGTTAGACAAGGATATAGCCTGCAAAGCTGTAGAGGCAAAGGATACCTGAACGCAATGCATTCTGGGACATGTAGGCACATAAATATTCTCTCAGTCAATATAACACACAGTAAGAAATGTGTTGCTTCAATTGACTTCAAACTCCCCATAAAAAGGTGGCAAACTTTCCCTTTAATGACGTTATGTATCAATCATAGTAGGCTTACCGCTGTCATATTGCCAACCTCCAGCCAAAAAGCATAATTTGGGAATTGCTCCATTCCTTTGGCTCCAACAATCAGTCGCTGGTAGAGAAATCCTCCGAGGAGATACACAGAAAGAAGACAGAAACCACTGGAAGAAGAGAGGGCCTATAATTATTATTCATTCATAATATTACATGCTTTGACATAAGGGTTTTGTGTCATTACAGAGTGTATTTACGCACATGATGAGTATTATGGAGCCAGTGCTGAGGTGGGACTCAAGAGGGGGGCACACTGCACTGGAGTCCAGCTCAAACAGGTAGAAACAGTCCTCCTTCCTCTGCCTGACTTCCAGCGCCACCTTCATCTGGTCCTGGGTGTGAGATGGTAAAAGACACACAAAGGTAAATAGTCTATAGGTCTCACACAATAAAAAAAAAAGAAGAGAAATGGAGCTAACATTAGGCAATTTTCAGACCAATTGGTAGCGCTGTGAAAACAAAGGGTACTGCAGCAGTTGTAAAACACTGTGCCATAGCATAATTTATAAGTCTGTGTGGAGTATGTGTTTATGTTCTCCTTGATCATGTATCCAATGGATATCTAATAAATAGCCACCCCGATCCCGGCATTTGTGTTTTAAACATAGTGCAAAGCATTTCTCACATGTCTGGTGATGTACAAATTTGCATTTTTTTTACCGAACTTATTCCCCTGTTACAAGAGATCATGATCATGGCTTTTCTCATTTCCTTGGAGCAGTGGCCATCATAGCTTTCACCATTTCTGTAGAACAATATCACCCAGTCACCTGCAATGGCAGCAAAGTGTCAAAACAGAGAATGCAGACCTAAATCACCCAGAGAAATATGGTTTATCCCATGAGTAAACAAATCTTAAGCATTTTTGGTCATATGCAATTGTCCAACCTTCCAATTCACAAATGGTTAACATTTACACAGTCAGGATAAATAAGGGTGTAATTATTATGTTTTGGGACTTACTTCCTCCAATGACCTGTGTTGCATTATACATGCCAATCACTGTCGCTTTCATCTTCTTGGTTTCGAACTGAACAACTCCAGCTCCTTGAATCCCCCCCGCGTCCCCGCACAACTGGAACACATATGTGTAACTCTCACTTCCATTATTGGTCACTGCTGTAAAGCTGTCAACATGAGAAAACATTTAATAAACAATTAATAACATCTCAAACGGATTAATCAGTCCAAATGTTTCTAACATGATTGGTTTGTATATTTAAGAAGTTAAATGTTTGATTGATTACAGGCAATCCAACAAATAAAAAAAAGTCATATTGATGTTGCTTAATGTGTCGTTTTACAGTTGAGTCACTTCTTACTTTTTATGGGCGAGTGGCTCTATTCGATTGAGGACTTCCCGTTCTGAGGCAGACTCTGTTAACAGTTTACAGTTCTTTGTGCCGTTAGTGGCGTAGACCCCACTGCCACGGAGCACCAGCTGAACCACCAGGGTCCACACCAGGAAGGGCCCTCCATCGTGACTGTACACCACCTGGCAGATGTCCACATGAGAGAAATGATTGACATTTGTTATTATTCATTTGAAATAAGCTTTAGATAATATAAAATCTGAAAAAATGGAAACTCGACCATATGTTGCCATGCTTTATACTATAACACAGTAACATTATACTATAAATAGCAGTTTATTTAGTCAATCGACAGAAGATTGATAGGCAACCTTTTAAGAATCAGATGAAACATTGCAAGTTATTCTTCAATTACATTTGCAAAAGTATACTGCACGTATTTGTCATACCTTATATTTGACTAATGTTTACACTGTTTGTTTAATAGTACAAACTATTTGAATATATTATCGTGGGTTCTGGGAAATTAAAATAGCCATGTTACACGGCTTTATACAGACTGAACTACTTGGTTGGCATGGTCATTTATTTGTTTCCTGGACAAAAAACCAACACGGAAGAAATTGTTGTTTAATCCTGGACAAAAACGCCCTGTAGCATAGGAAAATTATAAACTGATCGTGTAATTGGGTAATTAGGTTGTAAATCGACATATTTTAGATAACGTCATGTGCATGCAAAATGTCTGTTGATGTGCGCATGAGGCAAACACTTTCCAGAGGAAACACAGTCCGTTACAAAGATGCCTCCGAAAATAAACAAAGTGTTACAGTGGCTACATAGTGCACCTACCTTCATGACTTCTTCTATTGTAAACAAGCGGGCACAGCTTCTTTGTTAGTTACAGCTTTGTTTAAACATGTAGCCAACGTTGATGAGCTTCCTCTCGCTAACGTCGCTTCCTGGTTCACTTAATAAAGCTGCTGTGTTGCTACGCAGAAAAGAATAAAGTAAATATGCATGAACTCATCACATCTAAAAGTAACGTGTTTAGCTGCACGCTTTTTCTTTCCTCGATATTAAACGCGCTTTTTCTCAAAAATGTGTGAAAGAAGGGCATCCAAGAGGCTAACGAGGTACACACAGCAGTAGTGCGGAAGTGAAACTAAACACAGGCGCACATGTGACCGTGCAAATGAAGCGCGACCAATGAGCTGCGGCTGATTCCTGCTCACACCCGCATCAGCTGACAGCAGACAGACACACAGAGCTGGGAACGGGAAGAGATAAGCATCGCATGATGTCTGTACATCATAGCATTGTATTAGTCGACGCTGCACAAAGCCAAACTACTGCAAATATTTAACCATCATGTAATACATTGCATCTCCAGATTATGGAAGCCATTAAGCGACTTGAAAATTCAATTAATTCCAAAATAGCATATCTATCTATCCAGGGCCGGCTCTAGACAATTTGCTGCACTAAGCGAGATTTTATCTCTCCAGTTTTAAACGATATCTTTGGTTTACTGTCCTATAGTATACGTTGGAATGATTTCAAACCTTTTTATCCCAATAATTATAAAGGAGAGCCTTGGAAATATGTGTTTGAGACCCACTGAGATAACTTAGACTAAAGTTAACTATCTAAACACTGAGAGAGTCCTTTACCTCACTGAGGTGTAGTTATCAGCTAGAGCAGCTAGCACCAGATTCTAATAACAACAGCACCGGTACCGGTGCACGCTCCCACGCTACTCGCCCTTTGGCTGTGAGCTGCGGGCGCCAGATAAGCCAACGTCCCCCATTTTCATCACTTACAGCGCCCATCGTACAAGGCAAATAAAAAGTGTAACCGGGGTGAAAAGGGTGTTACATTGACTTAATTATGAATATTGTTACATCAAGGCCGAAAATTAGGATGAGCACCAACGGTCAAACATTTTCTATCTATCTTACCTACCTACCTACCTACCTACTGAATATATAATACTATATATACTATGTTTTATACTAATATAGCTACTAATTGAATACATCCAAAATAATCCAGCACTATACACAAAAGTGAGATAAAATAGAGGAACGGGTAAGAAATTAAAGGTGGGGTAGGTAATTTTGAAAATTTGAAAATACACAGCCGGAAAAAATCTGCCACTTCCTTACAGAGCCCCTCCTCCAACACACACGAACGCGCACACGACCAATAAGGGCACGAGATAAGTTTGTGCACAGATTGAAGGCTGACAGGCAGGTAGGCCATCCAGTTATTTTAGCCAGGCCGGCTAAAATGATTGGTCGTGCTTTTTACAGTCGGCTTCCACAGATGACATTTTTTTATGGATTTTTTGTCAAAGCACTTAAAGTGGACCTATCATGCTATATTTGAATAATACAGTGTAGGACCATACCTAAATAAGGCATATTTATACTTTTTATTTTTCAAATTACCAAACAGATCATGCATTTTAGACATTCATCATTTCGCTCAATTTAACACTGTCTTTTCATGGGCTGATTCTGTGAGAACAGCACCATCTACAGGCCTGGCATATGTACTACAGCGTCTCCAGCGCTTTCGAACGGCAATGTCCGTGGCTGTCTCCTCCTGATTGGTGGAGTTGGTCCAATAGCCGTAGCGCCACTTCTGTGACGTCATAGAAGTGTACAGATCTGGATCAGTCTGTATCAGATCCGTTGCAGCCCCTTTTTAAGAGATTTGGGTATGGAGGAAAAATAGAGAGGGGTGTGTTTTCTGACACTTGGTGAGTTCCCTGGAACACCCGGGACACATATTCATGTATAAAAGACGTACAAAAGTGCATTTAGCATGATAGGTCACCTTTAAGATATTCATTGCCATCGGGATGTTAAGAGCATTCCATGGAATATAACATAAAGTGTATCTCGAGCCGGTTTCACAAACTACCTACCCCACCTTTAACAACGCTATTAATATTTCTCGGGGGGAACACAAGTATTTGTGGGGGATGTTGGCTTATCAGGCGCCTGCAGCTCACAGGCAAAGTGCGAGTGAGCGAGGGAGAGAGGGAGTGCACCGCCCGGTACCGGCGCTGTTGTTATTATAATCTGGTGCTAGCTGCTCTAACGGATATAAGAAGAAGATGTTTCTACAATAATGTGGAGGGAGAGTCCTCTCCAGTCAGACTGAGAGGCTCAGTGAGGTAAAGGACTGTTTAGATTTAGTCATTTTATCTCAGCGGTTCTCAAACGGTTTGATCACAATTTATATGAACAAATATTTCCAAGGCACTCCTTTATAATTATTGGGATGAACAGGTTTGAAATAATTTCAAAGTATACTATAGGACAGTAAACCAAAAATATAGTTTTAAACTGGAGAGATTAAGAAATATGCACGAGTAAATAAATGTTAATGGTCAAATAAGATAAAGAACAACAAAAATAAAATAAGTTACATTTATTTGTTATTGGCTATGGTAGGTGATTCGTTATGTTCACATACTTATTTGATTAATAAAATGTAAACCGATCTTTTGCATATGGGTGTTTAGAGTTGTATCCCTAGATCTAGTAGTAATGCTGATCAAAGTGCACCAGATTGAAGCATTTTGCTTTGAAATTTTAAAATCTCGGGGGGCATACCCCCGGACCCCCCAAGAGGATGTGACGTTCACCCCACATTCTATTGTGTATTCCTTGGATACTCTATTGATCTTTATCTTTTCTATTGTACGATTCTCTGGCTGGGGCGCCAGCTCAAATCTCGCCTAGGGCTGCAAATTGTCTAGAGCCGGCCCTGGGATAACTAGTCAGCAGTGTTCTCTGACTATCAATCTCTGTACACAACTCCAGGCCAATCAAATGAATGGACTTTGAGATATTTCAGTCTGGACCCAAGTGTCATTTACTGTTTAATGTGCAGCATCTAAACATTGGAAGAAGTATCTTGTTGTCTATAGTCTGTGCCTAAACGTTTCAAACTATGATCATGTATTTGAATACAAAACAACCTTTAACCCGGAAGGAGTTTGATCTGATTGATTTCCCTGCAACTCATTCAACTTTTAAAAAAGCGGATAAGATTAAAGATGATAAACATTCCTTAGTGTGTTTGCTCTTTAAAGTCAATACAACATGTTCTCCATTGAGAAAGAGTAAAAGAAAAAATCAATGGAAAGATATTTTAGTTTGTATTGCAACATATTTTCTGTGTGGCTTCTTAACCTCAACATATATTAATATCCCTACTTTATGAGAGAGGAGACAGTTAGAGAATTCAGTTCATTTTACGGTATTTTAAAGCGCAACAACATTAGCTTTGCACCTCCTGGCCTAGTGCTAATAAACAAAAAAGAACATATTATAGAATACATATAGAAGTTTAGTTTAGCTTAGTTAATGGTCCAATATATATATATATATTTAAATATATAGTAGGCTATAGTTTGCATTCATCTGAGTACTACATCTGAATCATAGGACGTACACATCTGATGAAGGCCAAGTCAAAGTAATGCCACAAAACAAAGAAACAAGTAAATGTTAAAGCAATCAGTTGGGTGTCCTTTTTTTATTTGGTAAAGATAATGGAAAAGTAGTGGTACTCCAAACATTTTATCAGCAATCAATCAACAAAGTAAATCAGTCATTATTAAACAGACCATTCGCAGATCACCCTTGTTAAAGACCCTCCCTTGGTTTCTCCCTCTGTGACTTCTAAATGTTTTTTTGGTTTTAAATCATAAGTTAGTGTTTGTATTCCCCTTTCGTTCCCCTCTTTACTACCTCTCAGGGGAATGTAGGGATGTTTTTTATAGGCCTCACTGAGCTCTCCACCAAACTGTGTGCTCTCCTCTCAATCCTTACTTTCTGTTTCCCCTCCCCCACTCTCTCTTGTATGTTCACAGCCCGTACCTTACCTGGCTGTGTGTTTGCTTCAGACACACCCGGCTACTGCATATTAACCAATCGCTGCTTCAAGACACAGACACCAAGGAGGTGTACTTCCTGTGTTTCGCGAGAGAAAAATGGAGCAGGAGAGAGTTATGTGCTATATGTGCCAGGGGGGTCCACAAAAGAGATCACATCGACAGTAGAAGGGAGGGGAAATAACTAAAGCAGTGGAGAGACTTTAAGTTGATTTATTAGAGATCTTTCTGTTCAGCTGCAACCACTGAGAGGAGGACAAGACAGAGAGAAGGAGGAGGGGAAAGATAAGTGTCAATCTGTTCAGACTTGTTTGGGAATTTGAGGAAGGAGGGGAGAGACAGAGAGAGAGACAGCAGGGGAAAGTAAGGAGAGCTCAGGCGTAAACATTAAGTGTTTCACAAGATTCACAGTATTGAGAGAAAAATATAGTTTTGATTAGTTCGAGCACATTTGTATTGTCAACTAAACAATGTGAGTTGTCATTTATTGTGTGTTGTGCAATCCCATGCGTTTGAGCTGAACTGGACTCAGTGGGGAGACCTCAGATCTCCCCAGGATACTACATTCAGGTGAGTGGCTTTATCATGAATTTTATATTGACATTTCTTCTTTAACTTGCTCCTGTTTTGAGCAAAGTTAGAGTAAGGTCCAGCTTCGTTGTGGTTTACATGTTACATGCCGTGCCTATGTGTCACAGGCCTTCACTTTCTGAAAGACTTCTCTTGGTATGCTATGCTTTGCAAGTCTGTGCTGCATTCTTTGAGAACTGTAAGAGACTGCCACCTTTTTTTTCTGGAAATACTGTTCTACTGTAAAAGTATAACACTGCCATATTTATTGAATTTGACTAAATAACGTAAAAGAACACAGCTTCATTGTGGCAGCTATCAGCATATGTCAAATGGGGCAGTAATGAACATTTCGTTTTTAACACTCCTGTATATCCTCAGATTGACTTTACACCCTTTATCCTCTGGGGTCAAATTGACTCCAGTAGTTTAAAACTCAAGACAATGATCATATTGCACATTTTAACCAAAATGTATGTCTCTGGAGCTTTAGGTATCTTAGTTGACTACCTAAATAACCATTTAAATAAAACATTACCCCAACCTCCCCTCCCCCCCCCCCCCCCCACAGACCCCTTTATACATCCAGAATTCCTATTGTGTAACAATCGAAAAATATATAAATCACCATTAAATCTCACTGAGTGAAATACAATTTTTTAAAGTAAGATCTTTTTGATGTTGTCAAAGGACCAATAACTACTACTACTACTACTTTTTTTTACAATGATACATTTGCATGTAATAGTCACCTCAATATCATCCTACACAATCTACACAACTATGTGTACAATTTTGACATGTTTTATACTACTAAAACAAGGAAAACCGATGCGTACAAAGTGTGTACAGGACATTTAAAAAAATATCTTCATGTTCATTTCATTTCAATCTTTATTTCGAATGGACAAAAAAAAGCAACAAATAAAAAATGTGAAAAACAGAATAACGTATTATTAAAATACAGTATTTATCCACATTCATGATAATATGTATATATTCAACAAAACAAAAAAAAGTCTTAATAATAATAAATCATATGTGTCCGAAAGGGAGCAGGAGGAAGCAAATGCTTATTAATTCCCACCCCTTACTTGATCAATGATTGTCCTTTAAATCATTATGCAAGTTATTCCAACTTACATTTACATTTATACATACATATACAACCATTTCTCACCTTCAATCACCTCTCTTCATTGTCATAGTTTTCCAAAAAAGTGTTTCTGTACAAACTATGAGAATGAAGATGTTCATTTTATGTTTACCCATTAGTCCTCACTAAATTAGGAAAAGTCATGAAATACTAGGCAAAAAAAAAATGTGAACCATTTGATTAGATACATTAAACATTGAATGGGGTCAAATTGACCCCAAGGATAACAGAAGGGTTAAGAGTACTTGTACTAACTTCTGTGACATTACCTATACATTTGTAGACCATGTTGCTTATTTGAGTTGAATTCCATTGATCTGTCTATACCTGAAGTTATCTAACTCTCAAAGGTCGATTTCTTAATTGATGATGTGGACTGTTGCTGTCTTTTAGGTTCTCCAAATAATAAAATGGGAACTAAAAGGCCCAGCTGCACGCCCTTTGACACTTTAACTAAACTCAACACATCTGAACGCCAGCTTCAGCCAGGTGGAAAAATCTCCCGCGATCCAAGTCCAAGGCCAGCAATGACTGCCCAGTCGGAGAGAGAGAGAGACGGCAACCGGGAGGAAGACAGGAGGAGAGAACGAGAGGCCGAGAAAATGAGGGACAAAACGAGATACAAAGATATGGATCCAAGAGATAAATACTCTGAAAGAGACCGAGCTCCTGCACCAAGGCCAAGAGAGGGAGATAGAGAGAGGACCGAAAGAGTGAGGAGGCAGGAAGACGACAGAAGCAAAAATGGGAGGCCCTTGTCAAATTTAGAGAAGGAGAGTTTGAGAGAACTAGAAAGGGGGACGAAGAAAGGCGACACTTTTCCCCGGATGAGAAAAAGCAGTCCAGGTCGCGGCAGAGGAATGGCACCCACCGTGGAGTTGGACAAAGAGAGGGAGGAAAGAAGGCAGAGAGATGGGCCGAGAAGAGTAGAGCCAGATGACCGGGAGAGAGAAAGAGAAAGGACGCTGCAGAGAGAGAGGGAGAGGGAAAGAGATGATATCCGAAGCAGGGGAAAGGCAGAGGGAACAAACACTTTAGGAAGACCCGTAGAAGATGATAGATCACGAAAGATGAAAAGATATCCGGAGCCTGATGTCGTTTTTCAAGACAGGAGAAGAGAAGGGGGTAATTCACGGGACAGAAGAGAGAGGGATGCTGCTAGAAAAAGGGATAAGCTGGAGCCTAACACGGGAGAGAGGGAGGTCAGGGTGCCTTCTGCACACAGGAGAAGAGAGAGAGAAATACCCTATGATAGGGGAGAGGGAAGGAGGGACACTAGGAGTGAAGGAGACAGTGATGAGAGAGAGCGAAAGAAGGAGAGAGTTAGGATCAAAGACAGGCAGCAGTTGACATATCAACACAGCAGAAGTGAGGGGGACAACAACGGGAAAAAACAGGGGGATAGAGATCAAGACAGGCAAGGATACAAGGAAGAGGACAGGCAGAGATACAGGGACAGAGAAGCGGATCGAACCAGGAGGAAGGGAGGGGAAAAAGAGAGATACAGAGAGGCTGACAGGAGAGTGGAGCGGGAGGGAGACAGAGGGAAAGAAAGTGCGAGAGACTTGAAGGATGACAGGAGAAAGGAGGACAGATACATAGATCGTGGCAGGGAAACAAAGGAAAGAGAGGCTGATCCGAGACGGGATGATGCGACAAGCAGCAGTAGAAGTAGATCCCAGAATGAGACGGACCCTAGGGTGCCCCCACGAGCCCAGAGCAGCGGGGAGTGGAGCAGCGACATGGACAGTGATAAGAGAAACAGGAGAGGCAGAGACAGTTATGAGGAGTCAGGAAAAGAGAGTGACAGAGACACAGAAGACCAAAGAAACCCAGGTGCTGGAAGAAGTCAAAGCAGGCAAACAAGAAGTGAGAGACAAGAGAGAGACAGGGGAGATATGAAGGGGCAAAGAAGGCTGTGGTTAGAGCCAGAGGGGGACAAGAATAGGAAGGACGAGTTAGAAGACAGACAAAGGGGGAAAGAGAGGAGGAGATATGAAGATGGACATTTCGAGTCACAGGCTGAGTGGGAAAGGGAGGGACGGCGAGTAAAAGAGGAACCATGTGAGAAATACTTGCCAGAAAGCAGTAATAGAGGAAGGAATGAAGGGAGGAGTAGGAACAGGGGGGACAGGGGGAGTGAGGGTGTTAATGTAGATGGAGAGGACGTGGGTGAAGTCTGGAGAGAAAGAGATAAGAGAGGGATGTCTGACAGTGATGGAGGGATAGAGGGAAGACAGCGGAGAGACCCAGAAGGAGAGAGTGTGACAGATAACACAGGGGACAGCGACAGAGAGGAAGAGGGGGGGAGAAATGACAGAGCCCAAAAAGATAGTGAGACAGGGTGGAGCGGAGAGAGAGACAGAATACAGTCAGGAGAGGAAGGCTTTGTGACCTTGTCCAGCGGAGGAGACGACGAGGATGAGAGAGAGGAAGATGAAGAAGAGGAGTTTGAAGACTGTCGAGAATTCTTGGAAAGTTCACATAATGCCCTCCAGATGCGTGAGGGGGGAGATAAGAAGGGATGTACAGTGGGAAAGGAGGAGGGGGTGGATGAAGACGAGGAGGAGGAGAAGAAGAAGCAAAAGTATGTCTTCTGTGTGATTGGGCAAACTTTGCCCAGGTCAAACACCAGAAAGTCCCCGTCACAAGGTGATCACATGGGAGGGGAGGAAAGACACAACCCAAATATGGAGAGTCGTGATGAGGCCACACAGGATGATGAGTTGCATCCGAGTAGAAGTGATGAGAAAACAGTCGTCAACAACCAGCAAGCAAAGAGGAAGGGGGAGTGTGACGTGGCAGGGGAGGAAACGCCGGCCTCAAACAACACAACTGAAGTGAATGTCAGACACAGAGAGACTGGAGGGGAAACAAAGAGCAAAGGAGAGCACCCATACGCAGAAATAGGGACCGTTAAAAGAGACTCGCAGACTGAAAAACTCCTACAAGAGTGGAGAAGCAAAAATCAAGCAGGAGTGGAAGAAGAGCAGGAGCTAGATTTGCAGGTGCCCAGTAATCCCTATGGTAACGTTGGTTCTCAGGTGAATCTTGAACAAATTCAACCCACCTTAGAAGGGATTAACACCGGAGCTATGACTCCAGAAGAGGTGGAGGCCATTCGGATCCGAATGAGCGGAGCATGGAGCATGTCCGAGGAACCCAAGCGTCATTCCCAGGCCCCCCATCTTAAATGGGCTAAAAATGTGTTGTGGGAGATCCTGGGACACTCGGAGGAACATACCATTGATGAAGCAGGACAACAAGGGGTCAGTCAGCCGGAGATGGACAACAAGGACATGGAACAGCAGGAGGAGGCTGGACAAGGGACCGCACGTGTGCCTGTTATCCAGTTGAGTACGGACGAACAGCACTCGGAGACAGAGCTGGAGGAGGAAGAGCCGTCGGAGGAGTTGAGAGGTATGGGGCAAGACCAAGCCGACATGCATGCTGACCAGTTCACATCTATGCATGGTGACTTAACTGCATACACTCATGGTGACACATTGTTAGACAAAGAAGGGAAGTTGGATCCCAGTATGGACATAGTAACTGAGCCATCTGATCACATTCAGATAGAAAAGGCAGCAGTAGAGGTGATCATTAGGGAAGAGGCAGGGGATCACGTTATTCCAGATGATATGGAAAGCAGAGATAAGGAGGAGGAGATGTTTTTAACCGTGAGCCACACGCTGTACAAGCCTAACAGCTGCCCTATTCTTAATTATAATATTGAATCTGACCTCCTGGATATCTCCAGAGAGGGGGAAGACAGAATGGGGGAAATGAGGGAAAGTGAAGAAGAAAGGCAGGGAGAGGGGCCTGAGGAGAGGGCTACTGTAGAGGAGGTGGGAGAGGAAGGTGAGGGGGGTAATGGAGAGGGAGAGGCGGTGGCAAAGACCGAGAAGGCAGGGGGGGCTGAGCTGAGCAGCTGCAGTTTTCGGGATTTGGGTCCCCAGGCTCGAATGAGACGAAGGGGAATCCGTAAAACCACTGAAAGAAGAGATGACGAGAATGGAAGGGATCGCAGAACCAGAATTTTCTCTACAACAGGTAAAGACAGAAGATGGAGGAAGGAGACTAATTCTCTTTTTGTCCTCATTCACCATTTAAAAAAAAAAAAAAATCATCCAATTCAATCAAAATGCTTCAGGCTAGACTGCACACGGAGAATCTTTTAAATGTTGTAGAGACTTGTTTCTTCCTCCTGACTTTGATGGGAGACTTTAATCTAGTCATTTCCGTCTAAGAGTTTCCTGCAACACTTTGTCGTCACATTAAACAAGCCCACATCTAATGTAGACATCTGCTAAAAGACAACATCAGTGCACTGATCTGGTCCCATTACATTACATGAAACTGGAAACTGCGTCACAGTGTTGTGGTTAGAGCTCAGGTAGTGGGCGGAGATAAGTGGAGGTGGAGAGGGAGGGAAATAAGAAGCATGAGCTATAAGGCTGGAGTTGATTCTGCTTTGAGACATGACACGAGAAGCTCGATTTATGGGAACAAACTAATCTTATTCTATAGCTTATTGAAGCACGGATACTAACTGAACTAATTATTTATTTAATTTATTACCTTTTTTTTTTAAATTAATTCATCCAAATTGTCCTTGTAGTTTGTGGTAAATGAATCGGAGCATAGTCAATGAGTATGCTGTTGTATAACGTTTCGACAAATGGATACTTTTTTATTCCAGATGATGAGGATGATCGAAGCAAAAGCTGGGGAGAAGTGGAGCTGAGGTAAGTAAAACAATCACACACACACACACACACACACACACACACACACACACACACACACACACACACACACACACACACACACACACACACACACACACACACACACACACGCGCTCTCTGTGTTAATCTACAGTAGTGCACAAGATGTGTTCAATTGTTTTAATTTGGATTAAGTGTCCCTGATATTAAAAACTTAGTCACAATGATATATTTAAATTATGTCAATGTTATGTATTTATTTAAACAAGGAGCATGCATACAAATACATTGCTCCCCGGGCGCTGTGCAATAGCTGCCCACTGCTCCTAGTACTAGGATGGGTTCAAATTTGAAATTCTGAATCCCATGGTACACTACTTTTTCTGTATATTTAATTTGTCACTTCTTTCCACCAGTCTTCATGATAATAACTTATCATTATTTTCTTTGCACTGTAGAAATGTTTTGGACACAATCGAAAGACGGAAAAGGAATTCAAAGATTTTCAGTGAGTATCTTTTAAATGTTTTCTTCAATCAGGTCATGCTGCTTAAAATACTACAATGGTCTGCCTTGGACCTCAATCAAACACATGTTTCTTAACTGCTATCTCATAACTGTGCTGTTGCTTTTCTCAATTACCCTTATTTCTTTTTTATCACAAACTTACATTTTTAGACTGATTATTAGAAAAGGTCACGGCAAATTGACGTGTCTTCAGATGTTATCTCTTCTGGCTGATGTGGTTGGGGAAAAGCATGACGCAGTTGAGCATTTCCCTTCAGTTGGTGTGATTCATCTCTGTTTGTGAATGCAGGCTCACTAACTGTTTATCACTTACCCTAAACATGTCGCCTTAGAACGAAAATGAAATTCAAAAATCAAAGGAAAACCAGTTTTCTGTTAACACCATTTCATCATTAGTTTTATTCTAAAATGGCAGTTTGTCGCTTAGCCTATGATTCATATTTATTGCGATACATGGGGCAGGAGTGTGTGCGTACGTGCTGTTTATAAATGTGTCTGTGCAAGCCAGGGACAGGTTTCTGCAAGTATTAGTATTAGTTTCTCTTCACTTGAAGCGAAAACAGCTGCTGCTGCAAATTTGCATTCCAACAAGTACGTGTAAAAGGAATGTTGAATGCAAACAGCTCCTCTTGGCTAAAGCATTTATCTTCTTTTCTTCCATTTTGTTCTCTTTCTGTCTCTATTGTGCCCTCTTCTCTTCTGCTTTTTTCTCTGTCTCACATCCTCTCTTTCTCCCAGATGCGGCCCAGTTATACCAGCAGTACAACGAGGCGGCCCAGAACATTGAGATCCTGCGCCAGGCTCGCTCCGATGGCGTCCCTCCTCCCTCCCCACCTCCTGCCCGCAGACCCCTTCCTCCCCTACCTTCTGTCCCGCATCCCCACTCCTTGTCCCACTCAAACTCCATCACCAGTGTCCAAAGCTTGCCTCTTCCTGAGCCCCCGAAGATTGAAGGCAGGCCTTCCTCCCCTCGTCTCTCCGTCTCGCTCTCTCAGTCGTCGTCTCAGTCGGCCTCTCTGTGGAGGGAGCTGCCGGGCGTCAGGAACAGCGTTGAGCTGGTGGAGCTCACAGATGACGAGAGACGACTACAGGAGGTAACTAATCTTACTCTGCATTTGAAAGTTTAGTCACTATTTTGTGGCAGAATGTTTCCTTGAAGGGAGGGTTTTGCCCTACATTTTTATTGAGAAGGACATCGTGCCAGTAACTTCAGGCAGGGATTTTCATTCCAGCCAAGACATGCATTTGTGTTTCTTTGGAAAGAGACTGGATCAAGGTTCCCATCTCAGTCAGAACGCTCAAGGCAAGAGAAGATCACCCACAAGAGACTTTCAATATATGGCACCTTTTAACGAAGGAAAAGCAAAATCAGGATACTCATAAGAAAATACAAGGCCAAGAAAGCAAGGCCAAGAGCAGGACAACACTTTTTACAAATAAATACAAATTAAAAAAGAAGTGATTTTGGTAAAGTCACTGATTTTGCAAGCCTTCTTTCTCCAGGCAGGGCGTTCCAAAGCATTTAATTTAATATAGTTCATTATCGTCACTTTACCAACAGTTTTTCTTCCTTAATCTGTAAAGGATTTTGATTAGATTGTATCCTTTGACCAGAGCAGCTACATGTGTAGCTAAAAATCAGGTTAACAATCTGTGTCAATAGTCAGTTCTAGTTTTAAAGACTCATCAGCTCACTTGTAACTTTCGTTTACAAGGTATGATGTCTGTTGTATTTCATTTTAACTTCTGGGAAATGACACTACTCTGCCATTCTCTTTGATCCACCAACCTCTCACACTACAAAATTCACGTGAAATATTCGTGCTTGCATCATTTCAGAATACCCCTCAAAGTGATCCACTTTATTTTTGGCAAAGGAGTGTCTTACTGAATGTGCAAGTGTGTTTCTCTGGCATTATGGTTGTTTTCCTCTGTCTGGGCTTGAACTCTTCTTCTCATTGCGTAACCTACCTCCCTACTTAGTCACATCCTTGTCAAAATGCCCCAGCCTTCAGAGAGCTGACACTGCTTATTAGCGATATGATTTACCTAGTCGGCTCTTACTCAACGTTTTGATATTTTTTTTAAATGTATTTCCCTTCTAGGTGAGATTTGAAGTGGTGACCTCGGAGGCCTCATACTGCCGGAGTTTGGACATTGTTGTTGAACATTTTGTCAAGTCCAAACAGTTAGGGACGCTGTTAGCCTCTCAGGATAGGAACTGGCTCTTCTCCCGGCTCGCTGATGTTCGAGCCATCAGCCACAGGTCAGAAATGTTTAACATTATTTATAGTTCTGTATCTGAATATTATCGAAACTACTTGTGATGTGCAGGTACGATATTACAAATATGTTGAAGAAATTAACTCATGATTTGTGTCTTTTTTAAAAAGTTTTTTATCAAAGCTGGAGGAGCGTGTTGAATCTGATACCTTTCACTTCACGGTGTGTGATATCATCGCATGGCACTGTCAGCGCTTCAAATTGGTTTATGTGCCCTACCTCACCAACCAGTCCTATCAGGACGCCACCTACCAGAGACTCATGTAAGACACTCAGTCAAGCTTTTGTTTTCAACTACAGGCTGTAGGGTTTGTATCTGTCTCGACATTCAATTTCACTTTTTCTTTCAGGGAGGAGAATCCAGGGTTCAGACGGATAGTGGAGAAATTAGAGAGGAGTCCTGTTTGCCAGAGACTTCCTCTTCGTTCCTTCCTCGTCCTCCCCTTCCAGAGGATCATAAGAATTAGGCTGCTGGTCCAGGTGTGTGTGTGTGTGTGTTTGTTTGTGTGTGTGAGAGAATTTCTCTAACAGCAATGTTGATGGTTCACAACATGTTCAATCCTGTATGTGACTTTAACACACGCACATTGCTTTTCCACAGAACATTGTGAAGAGAACAACTCCTGGTACTGCAGAGGCAACACAGGCCATCAAAGCTTTGAAACTTCTGGAGAAGGTACATAAATATACCTATGCTGTGCACATGTTGGACATGTTACATTTGATCCTGGATATCTTGAACTGCCTTGTGACAAAACTCTGCCTCTTTCATATATCTCTTCCTTAGCTGATTCAAGAGAGTAACGACAGCATCACTCAGATGAAAAGCATTGAGTCTCTGGTCTCTCTCAGTGCTAAAGTGGGCTTTGAGTGCAGGGTAAGTCACATTGTGATTAACATGCTGTTAATCAGGTTTGCAAATGACTGATTTCGTGTTTTTTTAAAACTCTTTTCATATCAAATAATTTATTTCACCCATAATTTCAAGCAATACAAATGTCATTTCCTTGGGTTTTTAGTATTTTTTTATGGAATATAAAAATTATCTCAAAATGATTGTATGTCACTTACTAGCTTTCAACTGCACCATGGTCTTCATCAGTGGATAGAGTTAACTTATTTCTCATCGAAAAAGCTCAATTGAAATCAACAGTCATGGTTTGATGAACGACAATTAAACAACTGACTACAAGGAGCTTGAGTTATAATACTTCCTGTTTGTTTGTGTTGTTACAGACTCTTCCTCTGATCAGTCAGTCTCGGAGGATGGTGCGTGAAGGTCTGGTCACTGAGCTGATGGATTTCTCTCTAAAGGAAACGGAGAGGAATATTTATGTGCACCTATTCAATGACTATTTGCTGATTTCCCTTCAAAAAGAGTGAGTCAACAATTCTGTAATGGTTAAATAGGTCATTTACCTCTTGTTACATCCTGTTTCCTGCATATCCGCAGACCTTTATCATTTCTTCAATCTTATCACAGTCAGTCCTTCCGCCATCTAATTTCTCTTTTCTGCTTCCAGAGGGGGAAGGTTCACAGTTATAGACCACTCTCCCGTATCGGACCTGCGTGCTGAGAACTGTCGTGTCAAACTGCACACCCTCCAGAAGAACCTGTTCCGGCTGCACATGACAAACAGAGCCCTTCTGGTGCGGACAGACAAAGAGTAAGAGACTAAAACAGTGGCAGGGAATGTCTACATATCAGTCCTCATGTCATCAAGTTAACATAAACATGGAAGAAGACTCACCCATCTTTGCTTTTTCTACCTTCTTTGCTTTTTCTACCTTCAGGAGTGATAAGCTACGTTGGATATCAGCTCTCTCCCGGCCTCATCCTGAAATAGACTTTTCTGCTGCAGAAGGTGAAGCTATGCTACTTGGTTTAGACATTGCAAAGCTCACTTTTTTTTCAAAAGCTCTGTCTTAAATTCCTTCCTACCTCATTCCCTGATTAAAAACACTCAATGTGATTGAGACTTTTACATTTAGATTACAAACACATCATTTAGCATCCTCGGCAGTGAGTGCGTTGTCACATGAAAATAAACTAAGTGTAGATTTTTGTTGTATTTTTTTAGCAAAAATATTGACATTGTTTTGAATTTTAACTAATTTAAACTTACATTCAGAGACTGAATCAAAATGGCGGACAGTATGTATTTATATAATGTCGGCATAACATGATACCATGAAAATCTATGTGCTAATAACAAATAAATATAACAGTAGAGTGGGGAAAATGTCAGTGCAGCGCAAGTTTTGCAGGCCCAGTTGTTGATTGTAGGTCTGACTTCTCTCCTCGTGTCCATACAGATTTTACACAGATGCAGTGTATCCGGGCTATTGTTGGTCATCAGCCTGATGAGCTTTCGTTGGAAAAAGCTGACATCATTCTAGTGCATCAACAAAGCAGTGACCGTAAGACTATTTCACTATCTAACTTCCCCCATCATTCCCTTAAAAACGGTTCACTCGTGCAATATGTGCAGCCTTGTATTATTAGAGAATAGACAATAATTAACTTTTTGTTGGATCCTTTTTTCCTAACAGATTGGGTAGAGGGGACCAGACTGTCCGATCGGCATCGTGGATGGGTGCCAGGTTCACATTTGGAAACCATAACCAACTCTAATATCCGGCAACGCAACCTTTCAGATGCCATCAAACTGACAACAGCCACAGCTGCCGTTTGAACAGGACACTCGGACTGGACAAGGGGACGTCCTGGAATAAATCGCAAAGGAGAGGACTTTGAGTAGCTGGAAATTATTATGGACACTCAGTGCTACTGATGGGCTTTTCTGCCATTGTATTTTTTCTCTAAAGTGCAGCAACTGAACAGTTGTAGAATGCATCTCCATATCATTTTGGGTCTCATTTGATTTACTCAGCGGGAACAAGATATTGACTTCAATGCACATGCTGAGGCCTGCCTGAAAGACATTTAGCACATTGTAACTGTATTGACTTTTATCTACAGTACCAACAAGTGTGTGCGGCAATACAGACTGGTGTTTTAAGAGAAAATGCTTTAAAAAAGAAATCACCTTCTTTCTTTTTTCAAAGAAATGCTGTGTTTGATTTATTATTTGTGTATATTGAAGAGAACAAAGAGTTGAGTGTATGTTGCATTTCTGTTAAGAAAGTTGGCCTCTACATGAAGGTGACCTAGCAGAAATCATGCAAAAATGTATTAGACTATTCATAGATGTACAGAGATAACACGGTGAGGACATTTCATAATAATTCATATTGGAGGAATAAAATCACGTTTGGAAAAGTATATGCTTTAATAAGAGAGCTGTGGATTATTGTCTTCATCATGAAAGCTAGTTGTTTTGGACAAAGCTGGTAGGCTACACATTTTACACCACCAGCAGCATTGTTGTAAATTCACAAGAAACCTTGTTCTGGATTAACTTGATTACTGGCATATTTTTGACCCTAGGCTAAAATGCAGAGAACAGTCTGAACAAGCTGTTTACAGAAGAAAGAGAACAGTACAGATAATGCACGTAGCCTGGCTGGGGCGTGACCACTAAATCGGCCTGGCCCATTTTCAAGTTTTTGCTATTGCTTATTTCTGCCGTCAATTAGAAGGCGGGACTACAGTAGTCATCCAATAAACGCACCGTTGCCGTCCTCTAAACGGACACTCCCACTGTCAATCAACGCACTCGTCTCTGATTGGTCATATCGTTGGTGGGCGTACCCTGCAGTATTTGTTGTTGTTTTCGTTCAGGAGAATAGGAGCAGACCGGTCGACATCTTTGGTATCCATAGCATTTCTGTGCGTTATGACCGTTTCTTAATCCAATCATTTAGAGACTTGAAGACCTAAGGAAACAGCAAAGTGAATCTGGATTGATCGTGTTTTTAGTGAAACCTGTGTGTGTCTTTTTGCAAGGTATGTGAACAGTAACAGCTGCAGCTAACGTCTTCTTCGATGCGTTAGCTGCAGCTGTTAGCATTGATAGCTATATAGCACAGCAAACGGTTGATTTCGTATTCAGTTAGCAAATAAAAAACACAAATTACACACAAATATGAAGAGACGTTGTCACATAGTCGATCCCAACGATCTGCTTTGTTAGTTTGGTTATGTTATTGTAATACAGGAGTCAGCTGATCAGTGACGTGGCCTCAATTCACGATGACCAAAACAACCCTGATAGCAGACACTGACATCGTGACCTCAACAATCTGAATATTACAAATATAGGGAGAAAGCTATGATTGTTTAATTTTTCAATATTCAGTTAAAAATGATTATTACTCGACGCAGTGTGCAGTTTCTTCAGCCTCTGCCACGATTCTGCTGTTTCCTCCACCCACACCTAGCTTAATGTAGGTTGTACACAGTGGCGGATAGTTGGGGTTCTTGTTATGTAAGAGCACCAGTTGTGGAAAGAAGCGAAGTATATTTACTCAAGTACAATTTCGAAGTACTTGTTCTTTACTTGAATATTTACATAATGTAATTTGACTTCAATACATTTATTAACACAAGTTTAGTAACTTTGAAAATGTGAACATTTTTCCTAAAAAAACAAAAACGTAATACACTTTCAACTTAATCCATCTCTAAAATGCAAACTACTGGACTAACTTTTCAAGTCAGAAAAAAGTAAAATGATACAATATATTACAAAATGTGGCTTGGTGCAACAATTTGAACAATGTCATAATGTCATATATATATATAATATATCACATTTGGAGGACTTTTTTCTCCAGAATTACTACTTTTGCTTTTGATCCTTTATGTACATTTTCTCTTGATAATGACTCTGTACTTCTACTTTAGAATGTAGGATTGACTTGTAATGGAGAATTTTGACTACAGGACTTACTTGTAACACAGTGTTTTTCCAATTTAGTATTGCTACTTTTACTTAGATAAAAGATCAGAGTACCACCTCTGAAGAGCACTATTGTTATTGGGTTTACAAGGGTTCCCATTTATGACAGTACGGTTTGGATGAAAATATTGATGGGCATATTCAATCTGTCTTCAAATGTTTAGTTTTGTTTGACCAAAACACCAAAGACTTAAAATGATACAATTCTAATTGATATATGAAAAATAAAAGCAGCAAACACTCTCAATTGAGAAACTGAATTCAGAGATTGTTTCTAAATTGATGAAGAGATATATATATATTGTTTTCCTTTGACTAATAGCTTAACAAATTCAAGGTACATTTTCAAATTGATGCCTCAGCAATTAACTGATTAACCCTTAACGCATTTGAAAACAATAGTAAGCTCAAAGATATCAAAGAGGTAGAAGTACACCCCCCTAATGTGACCTCCTCAAAACACGTGATTAAACCAAGCCCGATGTCATCATTCATCAAACAATGCTGTGCTCTTTACGCGGTCATATCACTTGTTGACTGAATACACTGATTGGTGACGTCAGCCATTGCTCTGTATTCTTTGTAAATAATGCCATTGTGAGGGAATTCATGTTTTCTTGTGTTTGTTGCCTTGTTGTTTACAGATGGGCAGTCAGTACCAGCGCTCAGTACCTCTAGAGGTGAGGAGAGCAGAGGGAGAGAGGGTCCGGACCAAGCATCCTGACAAGATACCGGTCAGTATGATCTGTTCAATCAGTTAAACTAGGTTAGGAGGTGTTATGTTTGTACAGCAAAATAACCAAGATCTCTATTTAAAGCCGGTTATCCTAATAAAATAATAAGTATATGAATTCTTAAACAGATTGCAACTGTAAATTAGTATGAATGTATTTGTTGTTGCTTAGATTTTGGAATATGGCTGATTACTTTTGGCTCTATTTAACCAGATCATTGTGGAGAAGTCCCCGAGGTCACGCGCCCCTGAACTGGACAAGAAGAAATACCTGGTGCCCTCAGATTTAACAGGTGAAACACACAAATACATGCAACATTTTCAAAATCCCAGTTAAATCTCTCAGATGACTCATCACATCCAGCAATCACGAGCTCTTTGAGGGGATACATTTCAGTTTTGGTGGTCACATAAATGTATAAAAGCTTTTTTTTTAGTAAACACTCAGCACAGGTGATTTCATAGGTGTATGCTTAAAACCCGCACTGCAACATACCAAAAAAATTGACATTGCATATGGTCAAGAAGTAACACAAAAAACATCAATCATTCCTAAATAAAGGGTATCATAAACCATAAGGGGGATAAATAAGTGTGAGATCCCGTATTTTTAATCACGCTCTATATTTCTCTTCTCTACCATGATAGCACAACACATTCATCTTATTGTGAGGATTAAATATCTCATCCCCTTGCGCTTTTACTGAGAAGTAATCCATAGTTAATGTTATAATTCCATCTGTGTCTCATGCTACAAGTCAAAATGTCTTGCTGTGAAAATCTGATAGGTGCACTAAGGGAAACTGTTCATGATTCAGCCTGATAGTGTCACTGCATAATAAGGTATTTTAGCTTTTTTGTCTTTCTGATTGAATTTAACGTCTTGATTTCTCTTGGCAGTATTCCTGTTTTTAGTTTTTTGGTCAGAAGACTGAGTGTACTGGTCATTTTGTCGAGTCGTCTGTTTTCTTCCTCTTTATGTGAAATGAAACTACTGAGTGAGACCCTTGCTGACCTCTTTCTCTTCTTCCTTTTCTTAGTGGGCCAGTTGTGCTTCCTGATCCGTCAGCGCGTGTCTTTGAGACCAGAGGAGGCACTCTTCTTCTTCGTCAACAACTCCCTTCCCCCATCCAGCTCCCCACTCTCTGCTGTATATGAGGTAACTGTACCCGTCCACACACATGTTTACAAGGAGCTTCCCCAACACACACACACACACACACACACACACACACACACACACACACACACACACACACACACACACACACACACACACACACACACACACACACACACACACACACACACACACACACACACACACACACACACACACACACACACACACACACACACACACACACACACACACACACACACACACACACAAACTGAAACTGTTTTCCATGCTAAATAGATCTGCTGAGACTTGATGTCACGTTGAGCCTGCCAGTAACCCTCTTGCACAATAAGAGAAAATTCGGACCTGATCATAATTCAAGTTTTCTGGGTGCCAGAAAAAAGCTTTTTGACTACACTTTGATCAGTCAACTCAAATTTGGGGTGAATTAAAAAAAGAAAGTGCATATTCAAGATTCAAAGGTTTTACTGTCATATGCAAAAAAGCTACAGTGTAGAAATGGCAATGAAATTCTTCTGACCTGAGCTCCTCCAACAATGCAACATATAGAATGAAATACAAAATAAAGATTTGTGCAAAAAGTCTATATACAGGTCAATAGAATATGCATTTTCTAATAAGCTTTAAATAATCAATGAGGTTATGTTGAGTGTGTTAGTTAGTGTGCATTCTTAAGTACCATTGTCAGGCTGAATTATTTATTTTCCCCTTTCTTGTTTTGTGTCCCAGGAGCACCATGAAGAGGACCTGTTTCTCTACATGACCTACAGTAATGAGAGTGTGTACGGTGCCTGAGTGAGGACAAAAGACTGGAGAAAGAGAGAGAGAGAGAGAGAAAACGAGGCTGTCTGAGAAATAAAGAGTTAAGGCTGTTTGTAATGCTTCACACCACTATTATTCTCTATATTAGTTTTGATAAGTAACTACATGGTGAAAGAAAGGCTTGGCACAGGGCAGACGTTGTCGCTGGTAGGGTTTACCGTCGTCAGTATTTCCGGGTGAGCTTAATGCATTTGAGTACACTTCAAGTTATGTTGACTAGAAAGAATGAATGCATCGCAAAAGGAGGTTAATGAAATTAGGTTGAGGGATCTCTCTTATTCTTTCTCAGTCCTCTGTATTTAATGCAAATATTTGTTGTTTTTTTGTAAATTAATATCATAAACTTTTGTGGGAAATAAAGATGAAAATGCATACATTTCTGATTCTGTACGTGTGTCATTCTGCAATGTCTGCGGTTTGGATTTCAATTGGAAAAAAATATTTAAATGATTTATTTGTAAGTACAACACTTGTACACTTTAAAAAAAAGTATTTAGTCAGCCACCAATTGTGCAAGTTCTCCCACTTAAAAAGATGAGAGGCCTGTAATTTTCATCCTAGGTATACCTCAACTATGAGAGACAAAATGAGAAAAAAAAATCCAGAAAATCACATCTGGATCTGGAGACTGGCTAGGCCACTCCAGGACCTTGAAATGCTTCTTACGAAGCCACTCCTTCGTTGCCTGGGCGGTGTGTTTGGGATCATTGTCATGCTGAAAGACCCAGCCACGTTTCATCTTCAATGCCCTTGCTGATGGAAGGAGGTTGTCACTCAAAATCTCACAATACATGGCCCCATTCATTCTTTCCTTTACACAGATCAGTCGTCCTGGTCCCTTTGCAGAAAAACAGCCCCAAAGCATGATGTTTCCACCCCCATGTTTCACAGTAGGTATGGTGTTCTTTGGATGCAACTCAGCATTCTTTCTCCTCCAAACACGTCTAGTTGAGTTTTTACCAAAAAGTTCTATTTTGGTTTCATCTGACCATATGACATTCTCCCAATCCTCTTCTGGATCATCTAAATGCTCTCTAGCAAACTTCAGACGGGCCTGGACATGTACTGGCTTAAGCAGGGGGACACGTCTGGCACTGCAGGATTTGAGTCCCTGGCAGCGTTACTGATGGAAGCCTTTGTTACTTTGGTCCCAACTCTCTGCAGGTCATTGACTAGGTCCCCCCGTGTGGTTCTGGGATTTTTGCTCACCGTTCTTGTGATCATTTTGACCCCACGGGGTGAGATCTTGCGTGGAGCCCCAGATCGAGGGAGATTATCAGTGGTCTTGTATGTCTTCCATTTTCTAATAATTGCTCCCACAGTTGATTTCTTCACACCAAGCTGCTTACCTATTGCAGATTCAGTCTTCCCAGCCTGGTGCAGGTCTACAATTCTGTTTCTGGTGTCCTTTGACAGCTCTTTGGTCTTGGCCATAGTGGAGTTTGGAGTGTGACTGTTTGAGGTTGTGGACAGGTGTCTTTTATACTGATAACGAGTTCAAACAGTTGCCATTAATACAGTTAAATAGTGGAGGACAGAGGAGGCTCTTAAAGAAGAAGTTACAGGCCAGAAATCTTGTTTGTTTGTAGGTGACCAAATACTTTACTTACTAAATAGATTTTTTTTTCTCATTTTGTCTCTCATAGTTGAGGTATACCTAGGATGAAAATTACAGGCCTCTCTCATCTTTTTAAGTGGGAGAACTTGCACAATTGGTGGCTGACCGAATACTTTTTTGCCCCACTGTATGTGGTTTAGGGGAAACACAAATATAGAGGAAAGTATTTTGTCTTTACTGATCAGATGAGTCACACTCACTGGACACTTTTAGGTTTCCGGTGTTTTTTTTTCTTTTTTTCCTGCATCTCAACACATTATTTGAGCAATAGGCGTTTCATCTGCATTTGTGTCTGCATGACATAGGGTTACATAACTCAGTTGTCAGATGACTAGCCTGGTCTGAGAAACTTCTCCAGTATATCGAAAGTTAGAGAAACAGAAGCCAGAGGAGCCATGGAGCTGCAGGAGGTCCCCAACGAGGAAGGTGAAGGAGCAAGTAAACCGATGCTGGAGGTCAAAACTGAAGGTACACATATTTTATTTATTCAGATAACACTTAAGAGTAAAAAAAAAGCCAAATAAGGAATATATAGAAATGAAAAACGATGCATGCACAGTATTGTAGTGTTCCCGTTTTCTATATGAAAAATACATTTAAAAAAGTGTAATAAAACTTTATAATATTAAGAGATTTTCATTTCATATATTTTAGTTCAACATGTATTTGAGATTTAAAAAACATGTCAGGTGGTTTTGTCTGTTCAATTGAGTCTATCTGTATTCTTGTCTGGCTTTAGAGGAAGCAGAACCTGACCACTACTCCAAACTACAAAGTCCATCTGAGGATATCTATTCAGAAGCTTTATTCAGCGGCGATCCCGTTAAAACAAGGGCAGAAACGACCCGAGCAGGTACATATTATAATACAAATTGTTGGTGTTTTGAAGCTGCTACATCCAAAGGTAACTTGTAACATGTTTCAGCGTGCATTAAAGCCACTTAAAAGGGTCTTCATCGGTCTTCCATAACACATTTAGTTTTAAAACTGCTCCATGATGTTTCTCACATTCTATATTTGATGTTGAAGTAAAACACACCCCAACAGGGAGTTGCATCAACTTCAATATATTGCTGGTTATTCACCAATGTGTTTTTGTTATTGTGGTTATTTTGACTGTACATGAAAAACTGTAGCCTATGTAATAATGACACGAGTGTTTCTCTGAAAACCGATTCAAATTCAAGAAAAAGAAAAAAGCAGAAGGAAAGGTTTGAAAGCTTAAAAACCACAGCAGAAATTTAGGGGAACAAACGTTTTAATTTGAGCAACGATTACATTTTCATTACAGAAATAATGTCCGTTATTGTTTTACTTTTAATAAAGCTTAGTAGAGGCTTTTTAAGAATGTTTGACGAGCTGGGTAATTGTTCAATTCCAACTTATTTTCTTTTATTGTTGTTATTCTAAAAAATGTTTGATGACATGTTAAGGTAATTTCTCCGATAAACAGAAAAGTGGAGATATCAAGGACATTTTCACGTATTTGTATTGTTTGCTTGCAGCAGAATAACAAAACAAAGTTGAAATATATAGTAAGTATTTTAAATGACGATTGATCTGCTGGTATTTATTTTCAAACAATTTCATTGTAATATATACTGTATATTATAATTAAAGTAGCTCAAAATGCCCCCCACAATTTCCCAGCACCCATGTTAACATTTTACATTTGTTTTTTCTAAACAACAGTCCATAAGCCAAAGATCACCACGACAGAAGAGGAAAAAACCTTTGAGGAATTGAAACCAATGACATTGTTTTTACAATGTCTCAAATAATTAAATAGGAAATGTGTTGACAATGAACTGTCAATGCTCAGTTAGTAAGTCAGTTATCATCAATTTCCATTGTTATATTATTTTATTTTCAAAAGTATTTCTTACTTATTGAAGTATGACAGTAATTTACCTCCATTTTAATCTGGACAGAGTGAATATGATATACTTACAAGTAGATATTTATGAAAATAACATTAAAATAACATTTAATTTATTGCATAGACTAATACAATTTATTTACATTTTGTGATTCTTTAAACATGTTGTTTGTGAGCATTAGAGTACATTCATATTTGTAAGTGGTGGAAATCAAACTATTCTTCATCAAATAAGGGGGGATATCTCTGTAATGCAAAAGCATCTGTTTAATACAAGTACACTTCACTAAACCCAAGTCTGTCTTTTGTAAGGAAACAGCAACTTAATGTTAACAAGCACCTGTTGAAATCAAAACACTGTTTTCCTATTTGTTTTGTGATAATGCAACAATTTAAAAAGACAGAAAGAAAGTAATACGCAAAATAAACATTGATAAAAAGCACTAAATCAATGTATGGAAGCCCTGAGATGCAAATACGTATTTTAGTCATTCTACAGAAAAGGTGGAATCTGGGTGATACAAATCTGCTGAAATATATTCCTTCTAAACACATCTAAAAACCTGTTAAATAGCAATAACTAACTCTTAACTTGATGAATCCACAACAAGTAGAGCTTAAAGTATTTTTATTATTTGTATACATTATACAAAGCTTATTTATATAGGAACATCACTGGTGTTACGTATTACCAGGAAGAAGAGTAACACCAGTGACGGTAACACCAGTGACAATTTGGAGAAAACACTACCATTTTAACAAAATGGCCGCCATGTGCCATTTTCCCATTCAAATGTTCACCCCTAGGGTTATGATATGAGTAACACTAATGACAGACTTGAAAGACGCACGTAACATTTGAAAATAAAATGACACCTTTAACAAACAAAGTAAGAAGTATCTGACTTTCCTTAAGTCTTTGTCCACTGCACTGCCTCAAATGATCTCTTGTTACAGGAGGCACTTCAGAGACAGTACATTACTTCAAAAATAAAAGCGTTTTGTGCAGTAACACCAATGACGTAATTTTGGGTGACTGACATTTATTGGATATTATTAATAATAATTTGCGTTTTTTTTTTACCATTTCAGTGTTATATTTGATGTATGTAATGTTATGTAAATATGGTAAATATGAATGAGATGTATTTCTTGAAAAGAACTTTTTTAAATGAAAAGTATAGGCTCCACTTCCATGTATGATCAAAGTGACAAGGCAGTTCCTTGAACTTGGCATTTTAAATAAATTGCAATTTATATATATATTTATTTGTATTTATTTATTTAGTACCATTGCAAAGAAAATCTCTATTTATTCAACATATATAATGAATGTGAGTATTAGGTCAACATCATGTATTTTGGTGTCTGCAAAAGTAAGTGACAGTACGTCCAACTTTTCTGTAGAATGACCCATTTGTTGTTGTAATTCTCATTTTGTCCACAAGAAGCTGGAGTGCTCCACTAGTGGCCTGGTTTGTTTCCCCCTCAGAATTCTGCATTTAGATCACATATATAAAATGTCAGTCATACTATGTTCTGTTTGTGAACATCTGAGATGACCTCAAAAAACAGTCCTATCTTTTGTTTTATAGTACAAAATGTCTCCAGGAAGCACAGTCAATCTCTCACACAAAGAGAGATACAGTCCAAGTTTTGGAAACTGAAGGACAAGCGTATCACTGTGCCCCATGAATAATTCAGAAATCACTGAAAGTCATGTTGCTAGGGCTACTACTAGACAAAGGAGGGTGGGGGGGGGGGGGCGTCTTAAAGCTGCACTCAGATGTGAGTCAGCAGAACAGACAGACGGAGCAGGACAACCAGCTTCATCAAGAATCCCAGGACACTTTTCTCCATGTATATCAAATTTTGCCGCATTTATGGTCAGGATAAAAAAGATGGAGTCGGTGAAAAGTTATCACCTGAATCCAAGTTATCTGTTGAACTGCAGGAGGAAAAAGGTAGGCCAGAACCTTCATGGTGTTTTATGTTTGTGCGTATTCTGAAATATCTCTCCAACATCAGGCTGATTTCTTCCTCCTCAGGCAAACCGACGGAGGGGAACTCACGTCTATACCGTGCTGCGTGTTTGTTCCTCACCATAATCTGCCTGGTCCTGCTGCTGTTCGTCATCATACTCAGTGTGAAACGTGAGTAGGCTATCTGCAGCCATGGATCATGTCAGCACTGTAAAAACAAACAACTACTTCAGCTGGATTATGTTTGTAACTCCAAAACAGATTATGAAAGGATTTATGGTTTCACTGGCAGGTCAAAATTAAAAGAAAGAAATGTGTCAGAGTCACTTTGCCATGGTTCCTTTTTTGCTCGTAGAAACCATAAAGGATTATAAAGTGTGTCTGATCTAACTGCTGCAGCCTGTGGGCACCATTCCTTTCTCTTAAAACTCCTCCCACTGTGCTCTGCTTTCCAGTCCAAACTGGCTCTACCATCTGTCCAGAGAGAGAGGAAACTACAGCAGATGAAAGGCGGAGTCCTCCTTCTGATTTGACATGCAGCCAGGAGAAGTGCGAGGCTCTCTTCCCCGAGATGCAAGCCCAACGTGAGTGTGATGCCAACTAGACAAAAGCAAAACCTTATGCAATTCAGGGAAGCATCTTCATCAACCGAAAGAAAAACTAGAAGAGTGCAGGTGCATCTACTGCTTTCATTTCTGAATCACAATTATATTAGCTTTGTGTGCAAATCTTGAAAGAACCAATCTTAATCTCGAGGGGTCAGAAGTCAAAGACAATATACAACAGTCATTTAAAGTAAGTATTTTTTAAAATGTGTGAATCACCCTAACCACCAGAGGTCCTTGAACGAACAATCATAAATCTGCACATTAAAAAATCAGACTGATGGGTCCGGTACTATGTGAGATTATTGGCGTACAGACAGGTGCACACACATGACAAACACATGACCCCAGGCTCCAGACTGACGGTCACCGCAGTTCTGCTTTCACAGTAGCCCAAATCGTTTTTTAAATAGGCCTCAGAGGAAGTTAGTTCATGTGCTAGTTTTTATAGAGCTGAGAATGTTTAATTGATTACCAATAATTCAACTTTGATCATCTTTATTGTTACCTCTTATACAAAAAGCATTGAAGATGGCCCTGTGTTTACATACAACTACATTTATAGGTAAATGCATGCACACAAAATGTGTTTGGATAAACAAACTCCCTTGAAATGTTTAAAAGCAAATTAAAAACCTATCTATTTAATATGGCTTTTAATTTGGATTAACTTTCAATTGTCACTAGTATCATTGTCCATGTTTTACTGTATTTTATTTCTGTTTTGCTTTTATTTTACATTTTTAATTTTATTTTTAAAATTGTTTTATTTTTAAATATTATCACTGTAGATGTTTTCTCTGGTTCTGTATTAACTTGAATATTTTTGTTATGTTTTCTGTAAAGCACTTTGGGCTGCTTTGTGCATGAAAGGTGATATTCAAATAAAGTTTATTATTATTATAAAAACATAAAGAAAAATGATCCAGAAAGAAGAAAAAGCGTTAGATTTGCTTGATTATTTATGCAATTGAGTCTATGAGCCTTTGTTCTGACTTGTATTCTGCGCTGATGCCTCTCTCCCTCCAGATACCAGCTGTCGGCAGTGCCCTGGCGGCTGGGTGAGTTATGGCCCGTCGTGTTTCTACCTGTCCAACTTCAGGCTGAGCTGGGAGCAGAGCCAGAGGAACTGCAGCTCCCGCGGAGGGTCTCTGGCTGTCATTACCAACAGGGGACTCCAGGTGGGTCTTATGTCACTTCCTCACCTAGCCATGAGGTGTAAACATGCAGTTCACCTTTCTTACCATCAGTGGTGTTTTCTCTTGTAGTATTATCTGACCAAGGTGGGGATATTGACTTACTGGATCGGGCTGAAACAAACAGGAACCACATGGACCTGGGTGGACAAGACTGAGCTGACAGAGAGGTGATAATTAGTGAATTGACTGATCATCTCAACACATTTCTTCTTGGTCTCTGATTATTGTTGTTTTGTACACATGTGTATTTTACTCTTTCAGAACAAAACACTGAGTGGCCACTTTATTAGGTACATCCGTAGGATCCAGTGCAATCCAATACAACAGCACTGCCTTAAATTCTGAAGTAAGGTTATATTTAGGCTGGTAATTATTGGGGTATCAGTCTAAGTTCTCAGATATTGTACTTGAGTAAATGTAAAAATACCAGAATACAGGGATACTCTGTTACAGGTAAAAGTCCTGCATTCAAAATGTTACTCAAGTAAAAGTAGAAAAGCATCAAAATAAACTTGAAGTACCAAAAGTAAAAGTACTCTTATGCATTATGCATATCGGCACATTTCAGAATAATATATACTATATGTTTTGATTATAATTATTGATGCATTAATCTGTTTATCAAAGCTGGTAAAGGTGCAGCTAGTTTTAATAGCTTTGTATTGTGAAATTACTCAAGGTGTAACTAAAGTCAAGCGTTGATTATATTTCACATAATTTATCCCAATCTGTAAAGTAACTAAAGAAATTAAATAAATGTGGTGGTTAACGATTTACCTCTGAAATGAAGTGGAGTAAAAGTACAAATTAGCATAAAATGGAAATACTCAAGTAAAGTAAAAATGCCTCAAAAAATCTATTCTAGTAGACCTCAACAATGGAATTATGATCAGTGGAAATGGCCATGACATGGGACCTTTTAAAGGTGGGGTAGGTAAGTTTGAGAAACCGGCTCGAGATACACTTTTTGTTATATTCCATGGAATGCTCTTAACATCCTGATAGCAATGAATATCTTAAGTGCTTTGACAAAAAATCCATAAAAAAATGTAATCTGTGGAAGCCGTGGTACTGTAAAAAGCACGACCAATCATTTTAGCCGGCCCGGCTAAAGTAACTGGATGGCCTACCTGCCTCACACTCATTGGTCATGTGCGCGTTCGTGTGTGTTGGAGGAGGGGCTCTCTAAGGAAGTGGCAGATTTTTTCTGGTTGTGTATCTTCTAATTCTAGCGCACTCGAGCTGGTTTCTCCAAAATGACCTACCCCACCTTTAAGTACAGTACTTGAGTAAATGTACTAAGTTATTTTACCACTGTAATTTACGGTGGTGACCAGACTGCATTTCATATTTTAATGGATTGCATTAGATTGTACAGCTGTTTCCTAATAAAGAGGCCCCTGGGTGCATACACTGTGTATTGCAATACAAAAACAGACATATTCACTCTCTGCTGCACTAAAAACAAATAATCACAATGTCCAATGACAACAATGCAAGATTCAATATTCTTATTCTTTTTTGTTTGCAGTTATTGGGCGGATGGTGGGTCAACGGGGAATTGTGGGATCCTGAACAGTGATAAACCAGCAGAGAAAAACTGGAGAAATGTTCCCTGTGAGGTCTCCACCTACTTCATCTGTCAGCTGTAGCTCTGACCGCTTCTGCTCTTTCTTTACGAATTAATGAGGAAACCAATTTCCTGTCAACAAGCAGCAACTCCTCCGTAACATTTCAAACCATCTCTCCTTCACTTCAAATGAGTAATAACCAGCATTGAAAGATTTTATATATTATAGTTTAATATTTAACGCTTGAAAAGAGATATAGTCAGTCTATTATATATTATATTTTTGTGTAGCATTGTGTTGTCTTACTGTATAATGGAATGATCTGCTGTTCTTTTTCTTCAAATGACTGTGGCCAGTGAGTTTGTTTCAACAAGGTTTTATTGTTATATAAAAAGCAACTACATAATAAGTTGAATGTCTATGTTTCACTTTATTTGAGCTAAGCATATATTACTGCTACATATGTTTTACATTGCTACAAAAATAACACATTCTTTTCTAAAGCATAATACTGCAGGTACAAGTATGGACACATTTACATGTACAAGTATGTTCAGGACTTTAAGATGAAGGTCAGGAGATCGCTCTTCAGGCTCAGGCTGAATGTCTTTCTAAACATATTTAATGTCCTGGTCCTCGTCCGAATCCTCATTCTCCATCTCCAAACCCAAAGTGCTGTGGCGAATCATCTGCCATCCTGTCAGAGACTTCCTGTTGTTTAGACCCCCTCTGTGTTTAGGTCTGAGCTTAGGGGTCCCTGAGATGGACCCCTTCATGGTGTCCGTCTTTTCCATTCCCTCCTTTTCATTCTCCTCCTCTCTGGAGAAAGCCTTGACGTACCGCCGCATCTTTTGCAACATTGGGTCATTTCTGTCCTCAACCCTGTGGACGTGGTAGAGGGGAAAACTGGTTACAGTTGCTTCAAGGGAAATACTTTCACCATGGTAACCATTCAGTATTTAGAAATTGCATCTCCTTTAAGTCGAAGGACTAAGAAGAGACATCTCATAGAACGAACGGTTAACATGACGCAGCAGAAAACATCCTAATGTACGGTCTCTAGTATGGGTAAAACTCCAGTCATAACTATGTTTCCCATAATGCAGCTGATAGCATTCCTTGTTGGTCATTATCTTATTTTCTCAGACTTGAACATGCTCCTCCAGAGCCATCAAAGACCTGCCAGGCTGAGTAAAAGGTGAAGCGCCCCTTTACTGTAGCATGCCTTTAGGTAACCTGCATGATATAACATGTTGAAAGCTGTTGTGGCAGTGCTGTTGTATGTGGATCACATCACTCCTGTTCTGAAGTCTTTACACTGGCTTCCTGTGTGTCAAATAATTGATTTCCAAATATTGCTGCTGCTGGTTTATAAAGCTTTGAATGGTTTAGGCCCAAAATAGATTTCTGACCTCCTGCTAAATTATGAACCATCCAGATCTCTCAGGTCTTCAGGGACTGGTCAACTTTCTGTCCTCAGAGTCAGAATTAAACATGGAGAAGCAGCGTTCAGTTATTATGCTCCAAATATCTGGAACAAACTCCCAGAAACCTGCAGGTCCGCTGCAACTCTGACTACTTTTAAATCCAGGCTGAAGACTTTTCTTTTTGCCGCTGCTTTTAATTGAACTATTCACTGTAACTTTTATTCATGTATTTTTTTTTCTTTTAATGTTTATTTTTTCGTCTTGGCTTTTGAATGACTGTTTTTAAAATGCCATTTTCTTAATGTCTTTCATTTTTGTAAAGCACTTTGAATTGCCTTGTGTTGAAAGGTGCTATATGAATAAACTTGCCTTGCCTTGATGCTGGTGGAGGGTTGGGATAATAATAGAACTACAAGAGTGAGAGTTGTGCCTCTTACTCACAGCACAACATGACAGCATTAAAGGTGACTTAGATTGTGGTCAGCGGACAAACTTCTCTCTGTATGATTAGTTTGAGCCAAAATAGTAAGCCTAAAAAAGATTTCTTGCTGATGTCATGTTACTGAAATTATGCAATATATATATATATTTTTTAAAACAACATCTTTGCTATTGATATGATAGTAATTTAGGTGTGTTTCATATTTAAAGAAAGTGGCTAAATAATTGTGCAAGAAGTCTGTGGGTTCACAATTGGGAGAGAATATTGTAAATGTCAAAAACTTTTATCAAAAGTATTTGTTTATATTGTTATCTGAATGAAGAAAAGGTATGTAAAGAGTTGGCAGTGGAGTATAGGAACTCGTTTTCAATGGAACTTCAACCCCTTTTTGATGTGTTCGAAACATAAAAAAAGTGTTTTATGTTTTTTATAAAAGCCAATAGGGTCCCACATGGACTGACTTTTTTCTAACAACAGTTGTGGTTCTTATGAAATGTATCTCACATGAGACATTTCTGTAAGTGTTTTTTACTTTACTCTTTTGGATGGTTTGAAGTGGACATGACTCAATTGTGAAAATTCATGTTTTTTGGGCACCAATCAGGTCATTGTCAGGCAAATCTTATCAAACCAGACCCAAACTGTCCTGACTTTTGAGAGATTTAGTAATACATTTGACTTTTACAGAATTTTCTTGTTTTTATCTGGTGTGTTTTTGCTGTCTCACCTGAGATACCAGCACTCCCTCAGTCCGTAGTTGAGTCCACATACTCCGAGCCGAGGCCAAAGGCAGCGGGGCAGCTTCCTCTCCAGCATCAGAGTCGTGGCAACCACCTGTACAACACCATTAAAGAGTGTTATTACACACACAGTGATGCACAGGGACGTGATGATGAGATGATTTTATACATTTAGGTCTATGTCTATAGATTGTAGTCCATGGGAGTGTGTGTGTGTTACCTGAGTCCTCCAGAGCTCGTCTCTCTCCTGGGCCACCCTCCAGTGTGTGTCACTCATCATGGCTATCAGCAGATTTAGCAGGAGGATGTAGGAGACGACAGAGAAGGTGCAGTGCAGGACATGGACGATCGGGGGGGTGGTGATGGTGTGGTCTACAGGCAGATCTATGAGGCCCACGCTGAGCTCAAACTGGGAGAAGAGGGTGATGGGGAAGGAGCGATATGAAGGGATGGAGTCAGGCTCCTGCGTCATATACACCATCCACAGGGCTGAGAAGAAACATGTAAAAAGTATGTGAGTGTACATCATCTGATATCAAGCATTTCTTATCTTTCAAGCTTCGTGAAGGTTAAATACTTGTTTGTGCATGTCGCCCAGAATATACTCACAGCTGGAAAAACCAATGAGGACTATGAAACTCAGCCACATAAACTTTGTCAGGTCTCCAAATATAATCTAGGGGGAAATGAGACACATGGTAGGTCAGTCTGCAAACACAAATAGGTTAACCTCAAGAACCAAAACAACAAATGAACACATCTGCTTCAAAACATTTCAGTACAGCTGTGTGCGAGTGTGTGTAACAAACTACTACACTACGTGACTCATGAGCTACCATTACATGCACCACTGTCTCTGAGCCCTACCTTCTGTATCATGATGACATAAGGGCCGAGCATTTCAAAACCTCGGGCGAAGAACATGACGTTGCTCCAGCCGAGGACCAAACACACCGACATCACCACGTCCTCTCCCTGCACCTCGCAGGCTCTGAACACACACAGCAGCACCACCAGGCACGCGTAGCTGATACTGGTTAAATAAAACAGAGAGGTTAAAGGGTATTTCAGATCAGTTTGGCTCATTTTCTGCAAATACGTGTTTTCTACTCACAGGATAACATGGAAGGGGCCTCCCAATGCTGTCTGGCCAAAATAGCGCTTTGCCCCCACTCTCAGTATATCAGGGATCTGTTGGAAGAGGGAATACAGGATGATGTGGCAGTGCAATACACATACATGCAGTATGTAAAACATGTTTCATAACTTCACCTCCAGCACCAGGATGACAAAAGCTCCCAGGAGGCTGATTATCTCGCCCGCCAGCCGCACGTTGTCCTCATGCGTCACATAACTCTCCTGAGTGAGGAGACATAGATGTGTCAATATTAAAAGCACATTATTTTCAGACAATGCGGCACATGCAGGTGCAAAGTTTGACATTTACACAGGGAAGTATGAACAGCGTATATATAAAAGTGTATAGGTCTAACTATTAACTAGGTCTAACTTAAGTGAGGTATACAAATCCTTCATTACAACTGAAAGTATAAAAGTATTACCAGTAAAATGTTTCAAATTAAGATATGTATGTTAATATACAGCGCCTTAAAAAGTACGCAGTAGCATGAAATCAAAAGTAATCAAGTCAACTACCGTGTACTTACTGTATGAACACAGTAGTTAGTTACAAATATTTAGGAATATTCCAGCAATCTTTATGGTCCTGTATATATTATAAGATATCATAACTGAATGTGGTCACACTGAAATATCACATTTATGAATTTACACACCTGGAGTGTTTTCTGGACCCGGATGGTTTTGTCCATCTCTGAATTTGAGTAGTTCTCCGGAGCGTCCTTTAGAGGGCGGTATGCACAACACAGTGTGAAGGTCCCGATGTATAGGAGATACAGTAACAGCAGCAGCCTGACACCAGAAAAAAAAACCATTGTTAAACAAGACTGGACATGTGTACATGTCAGATATTTGACTTTAGACATCAATCTTTACCTGAAGTAATGTTTTCCATACAGGTTCCACTTCAGACTAACCAGCTGCCTCACAGGAGTCAGCTCCAGTATCCTTCTGCCCTGGAGAACAAAACATATGTTTTAATGTTCTTCCCATCAATACATCATCATCTTTTTTTTTAACCAAAACACTTCATCTTGTGTTTTACCTCTCTCTGGTGGCTGCCCACGATGAGCTCCAGCACTGACATGTTGTCGGCCCATGAATCGATCTCCGACAGGTCATACAGGTTAGAGGTCAGAGGTCCTAGACTCCACTGGACTACACGTCTTTTATTAACCAGGTGCTGAAAAGCCTGAGAGAAAAAGAGCAAAGTAAAGCAGTGAGAATAGAACAAAAATGTGTTTTTTACCATGTGACCACCCTCAGGCTTTACTCACCACAGTGTTTCCCTCTCTGGCAGCCAGTTTAAAAGGTGTAAGGCCTCGGTAGTTGGGCACCATGTCAAGTGGCAGTAACTGGTCCAGCTCTGCATCGCGTGCCATTATCAGTTCAATGGCCTGGCACGCAATTGTCTTGTTGGGCTGCAGAACCAAAATGTGAAGCACTGTGTTACCTAGACGAAAAACAAGGAAATACAGAAAACGTGGACAAGAAGAGATAGCAGAAGGAGTTTAATAATCAAAATATCAGACAGATGTTAATACTATAACACTCCGAAAAGAGGATGTAATTCATACCACGGTAATCCTGGACCCTGGTGCTGGCCCCTGCATCGATTAACATGGAGATGATGTCCTCATTCCCAGCACAGGCAGCAAAAGACAGGATGTGCTCACCTGTTAACCAAATGTACATCTTTAAAAACACCATCTCTTGTGTGGGAATTAACACATAGATTTCTGCCTGCATATTCGTCTTGAGAAATATTGGGCTGTAAAGGTTTGTTGATTTACCATAGTATATGAGTCCTCCTATCCTTTTCCTGAAGTACAGACCGGTGACTCGAGGTGTGGCCACATCACCCCCACGAGTGATTAGATGATGAACCAGATTGATGTTCTGATTCACCACAGCGATGTGGAGAGGAGTAACACCTGAGACAGAGAGCAGTGTGTGCATTAGTCCACTGTACATTTAATGGTATTTATTGCACCTCTTTTTTAGGTGAGGCTCACAAATGTGCTATTAATAACAGTAGTAATATTCAACCTCTAGATGACGCACTCCACACTATCGTCTATTGAATACACGTCAAAACACTGTAGTTAGCAGTTTGATGAAAACCTGAATATTTCATGGACAGTTTTGGCGGAGATTCCAAGTTAGCCAATTATCAAACTCTAGCGCTAGCTTACCGATCAAAAAGACATATGGCCGCCTCAGCCGAGATTTCGACCATTGCAACTAAGCCATTTTTCGTTTTTTCCACATTAACTGGCAACTACTTGGTCGCGGACTACACCTTCTTATTATACATCCATGACTACACCGAGATACTACGTGACAAAACCCAGTCGTCATGCTATTGGCTCGGGGGCCTCGTTGGCAACGGCACCAGCGCCGACCACACAACAAATATCAGAGGTAAACAAACCATTCTCGACAACGTTTTATACACAATTGTATTTTTAGAAATTTATTTTTTATTATTCTGCAACTTGTACATGCTTAGCTGGTGTAATATTTGAAAAACAAATGTAAAATCTTACTTTAACAAAAGTTAATAAAGTACAGTAAATTATAAAGCTGTCGGATAAATAAGTGAAACGTAGCCTACAGTAGGCCTAGTATTTATCTTAAAAATGTTGTGGAGCTGAAGTATAAAGTAGCATAAAACAGCAATACATTACTTTCAAAATGTACCTAATTAAAGTAGTTTTACTCAGTAACTTTCCATCCCAGGTGCAGGGGCGGCGGTATACTGTAAGCTAGGGAAGGCTAAGCCTTCCCAAATATTTGTGTCACTGCATCCTGGTAAAATAAAAATATAATGTATAATGTTTGTGTCTTTGACATTAGCACTGCTATGCAGCCACCTGTGCCCTACTACGAAGCCAGCTCAACATACCCTGGATATGTTTGAGTTAACTAACCCTAACAAACGAAGCGGTCCTACAACGCTGGTTATCAAGTCGGTAAATCAAGCCAGTGTTTCTCTCTCCAGCTGAGAGCGCGTTCATGTGAAAGGGGCGGGGTTAGCAACATTTGACCAATCATAAATAGGGACAGCGCAGCGTCATACTTCATTAATGAAAAGTAAACTAATATTAGACAAATATGAACTTTAAACATCCATGATTTAAATATATAATCCAGGATACAAGCCACATAGTTGCACCTGCAAGGTGAATATAGAACAACTGGTTAAAAAATAACTACAGAGTGTTTGAAAGCGTACAAAAGTTTAATGATATCACTGCCCCATCTAAGACACGAGTGGATCTGACTTTAATTACATTTTGAGTTGAGTGTTTAGTCAACTTAATGTGTTGCTTAAAATAATACTTCTGCATACAGTAGCCTATGTGACAATGTAGGTGATGCACGGCCAGATACGGCTCGAGAAGCTGACTCAGATAAGGAAATGTGATATATTATGATATTATATGAATGATAAAATGCGACACGTCGGCGTCTTCTCTGCACACGTCAGATTAAACTGTATGTCCTTTATCCTGTGATATGACTTGATAGGTTTAAACTCCTCTGATTGGTCAGCAGGCGGTTTCACTGAGTTGATCTCTTTTCTATAGATGCGCAGGAGGCGGGCAGCGTCAGGTAAAACAAGTTATTTAGCCTTCCCAAACATGAGCCTATGCCCAGGTGTGCAACAATAAATAATGTCCTAGTCTTTTTAACTGGACGATGAGGCTGTCAAGTGTTCACTTTTTTTTAAATGATGCATGTTTTAGTTAGATGCTTGTATAAATGTTCACACCAAATAATTATACATTTACAAAAGCTCTTGTTATTATGAAAAATAAATCAATAAAGTTCCATATTTGAAGTGGTGTAAAAGTTATGTGGAAAGGCAATGAATTCAATGGATTAAAGTTCCCTCATTCTCCTACAGCTCTTTTGTTGTATCTCCAAATATTTGTTAGGCACCTATAAGATGTGATTGTGCTGTTTCTGTGAGTTTATGTGTATGAACCTTGGAAGAGCTCGGAGGTCATGGGCTCGTTGATGAGTTCAGGCGCTCCGTCCATCAGAGCCACGGCAGCTTCCAGGCTATCACTCATCACAGCAACATGGAGTGCTGTCTCACCAAGAGCTCCTGATTTGAAAGGATTACAATTTCACACATTACAACTACTGCTTCACCGCCCTGAATATCACAGCCTACAGCAAAGGGCCTTACCTCTCTCAAAAATGTTGGTGGATGCACAACTCAGCAGTTTCCTGATGCACCCAACACTGTTCTTTTTAGCCGCATAGAAGAGAGGAATGTCATTTATGCTAAAGAAGGACAAGATAAACAACACATATAATATATTTAAACAGGTTGGCTTGGCACATGCATAGAACAATGTAGACTTAATCTATTTTATTGTTGGAAGATGTTGGAAAAGGCAACTAGTCTGAGTCTCTTACTATTTGGAGTGGAGCATAAACGTCTCATCTAACATCTCGTTCCATCCTTTCTTGTTTTGAAGGCGAAACCTCAGCTGGCTCCACCAATGGTTGAGCTCGCTCGGAGCAGATCTCGCCAAAGACGGAGACATTAACACCTGATGTCCGACTGGAGGAAAAAAAGGAAAGTTGAGTTTAGGACACACAGAGAGAGAATCAGTGAGTTGAAAAAACTATCACAATGAAATATAGTGTACTATCATATAGGTATTATTGAGTCCTTGGAAATTGATTATTGTATTCAGTTATACTGTTTGAAAATAGAACAAATAAAGAAAATGTCTCAGTCTTACCCTTAAACAATAGAAATGTTACTCCTATGCTTCTGGTAATCCTCAGTCATAACACCCTGTCACAGTTGGACACAACACCTGTAAAATGTCGCTGAGGAGAACTGAATTTGGCATCACTAACATTATTATATATGAACCAAGCCATGGGGGCGGAGGCTGTGAAGGTCTGAGAATGAATAGGTGGAGAGGGAGGGTTAGTGAATAGTGGACAGGTAAGACAGAGAGAGTGTGTCAGTAATGAGCAGGTAGACTTACACCACAGGTTGGGAATCCCACAGTGAAAGTTACGCTTTAAGGTTTAACTCACCGTTTGACTGGGAACTCCTTTAACGTGCCGACCTGAAATAAATGGCTGTATTCCTTCACCTTAAAAGCCTAGTGACAACGATCCAGTCCCTAGATCTAATATCTCTGTAATCACCAAGCCTGTCCGCATTCCACCACCTACCACCAAAACCTGCATGACCGCTATGAAAATTCAGCTAAATCCTGACTATCAACAAATTGCAATCATTGTTTCAAGTGAACCATTCAAAGGAACCTGTTTGGAAATCGCAAGCTTGTATGTTTGAACCCGTGTTTGTAATTTAAACCTGATATTAATGCTTACACGCCAAGTTGCATAATTTCTGTTCTATTAGTTCGCAGATTTCTCGAGGTGAATCTGGGATTATTTGGTGGAGTAAATCTGAACATGATGTGTGATTTTCGAACATGTTGCATCTTGTACGAAAAGGCACAACAAGCTAGTTTCATTCACAATGATTTAACATGTTGACCACCACGGTAATTGCCACATTACAAAGACCATAATGATCGTTTGAAGGTTAGAAAACACCATGTCACTTTTCCTCTGAAGGCGGAAAACAAAGCTAATGGTGCATTGTATTTTTTTGTGAAATGATCAGCCTTTATTCTAAAAGTTATAACCCGACTGAACCCAATCACAGATTTAGATTCCACAACCGTGAAGTATTTGTAAACGGCTGAATCAGTCCACTTGTACAACCGCTCTGGTTGTCTGTTATGTAATGTTGCAGGTGTTTTGCTGCAGCATTTATAGGTCATGACTAACAGGCTGGTCAGCCAAAGGATAAACAGGATTTAGGGAGACTCTATAGGAGGCCCTGCTAATGGCTGCCGATGTGGCCGTCATTTAGTGTTGTGGAGTTAATAGCTGTTTACCAGACGGGGAGCACCATCTTTAAGCAGTGTCATAAAGACCAGTGGTCTCCACTCTGTTAATGTCTTAATAAAGAAACAATAACAACATACAAACATGATTTTGTGGTTTGTGTCTCTACTGTTTCTGGAAATACGTACAAGCATTTCTTTCACAACACTTTGTTGATTTGAGTCCCAGCAAACAATGATTACAGGCATCACTGGTAAATGTATAACAGTTGACAGATGCTCTTATTTAGAGTGACTTAACACAATGATCATGATATGAATACAATAAGAATACAATATATACATGATGATAATTCATACACTGTTGCCCATAAAGTTGGAATCAAATATTTTTTACCTCTTCTCATGAAATGGTTGTGACAATGTGATTTATTCTTGATAGATAACGTGCATATCCTCACCAAACGTTATTGATCAATCTCTTCCAAACATATCACAGCGATAATTAAACCACAATTAAAACAGGAATGTGTCTGAAAACTAAATTATTCCAACTTTATGGTCAACAGTGTATAACGTATTATTTTATTTTGATTCCAAAATTTGACTTAACCTTTACACTTTCAGTGTCTTAGTGTTTCTCAATGTATCCTTTTGCACAGGAGATTAATTTATATTCTGCGAAGCGACACAATCTTAAAATGCATTTTCATTTCCTGGTTGCACTTTGATATCAAATGGAATATTGCCTGTATTGTGAACTCTCATATTTCTCAGTGGTGAATAAAGTATTCAGTTCCTTCCCCTGAGTCCAAAAATGCACAAGTGTAAAAGGGATATTTCCTGTTAGCTATGCAAACCAACTTGTTTCTAAAAAGCACTTTTACATTACATTACATTGCATTTAGCTGACGCTTTTATCCAAAGCGACTTACTGTACAATAAGTGCGTTCGACCAACAAAGTACAAACTTGAAGAAAACAGAATCATATAAGTACATCAGGTTTCATAGAGCTAAAACATTTCAAGTGCTACTCAACTGATAAGCCAGTCCTTTATTAGTATACAAGTGCTTTGTTAATAGTTCCATCGCTCGAAGTGGAGTCGAAAGAGATGAGTTTTCAGTCTGCGCCGGAAGATGTGTAAGCTTTCTGCTGTCCTGATGTCAATGGGGAGCTCATTCCACCATTTTAGAGCCAAGATAGCAAACCCACGTGTTTTTGCTGATGGGAACTTCAGTATTGTCCTGAAGTAGTAGTTTACTATTTGTAAAAGTACTGAATTACTTTTAACCACTGGATATTTATTGTGTTTGTATACGTCTTGATCGGGACTGTTATCAAAATAAAGGGTTGCAAGGGTTTTAAATAATGTTTGCATGCGTTTGTAGAAATAATGTAGCAGGCTGTCATTGAGACTACCCTCCAGTCTGATACAGAAAGATACAGCAGTGTTCCAGCCACATCAGAGTGGCAGAATAACGTGTAAGCGACTTGCTATCAGTCCAGATCTGCTGTGATATCAGCAACAGCGGGGCATGCGGGAAACCGGTGTCTGTTCTTAGACTACTGCTGATCCCAGCAGATCCCACACTCAGATTTTACTCAAATCTGCTGATCTGTGAAACCTGAAGCACCCGAAGTTCACTCTTTAACTTTGTGAAGGTGATATCAGCGCATCAAGGTGAAAATGTTGTCATTTACTTTGTAGCTGCATTAAAGCTAAAACTCGGGCAAAAGTTCATATATTCTTCTCTAAGTTAGCGCTGAGCTTCAGTCTGCAATGTTCAAAACAACAGTTAAAGCCAGAAATCTAGGTGTAGTCATGGACTCTGACCTGAGTTTCAACAGTCACATTAAAACAGTTACTAAATCAGCTTACTATCACCTAAAGAATATCTAGGATTAAAAGACTAATGTCACAGCAGGATTTGGAAAAGCTTGTCCATGCTTTTATCTTCAGTAGACTGGACTACTGCAATGGTGTCTTCACAGGTCTCACTAACAAATCTATTAGAAAGCTGCAGCTGATTCAGAACGCCGCTGCTCGAGTCCTCACTGACACTAAGAAAGTGGATCACATCACTCCTGTTCTGAAGTCTTTACACTGGCTTCCTGTGTGTCAAAGAATAGATTTCAAAATACTGCTGCTGGTTTATAAAGCTTTGAATGGTTTAGGCCCAAAATACATTTCTGACCTCCTGCTAAATTATGAACCATCCAGATCTCTCAGGTCTTCAGGGACTGGTCAGCTTTCTGTCCCCAGAGTCAGAACTAAACATGGTAAAGCAGCATTCAGTTATTATGCTCCAAATATCTGGAACAAACTCCCAGAAACCTGCAGGTCCGCTTCAACTCTTACTACTTTTAAATCCAGGCTGAAGACTTTTCTTTTTGTCGCTGCTTTTAATTGAACTATTCACATCTTAAACTGCACTGTAACTTTTATCCATGTATTTTTTATTTTAATGTTTCTTTTATTATCTTTTCTTTATAATGACTGATTTTAAATGCCATTTTCTTAATGTCTTTCATTTTTTGTAAAGCACTTTGAATTGCCTTGTGTTGAAAGATGCTATATAAATAAACTTGCCTTGCCTTGCTTAGAGATAAGTTGGCATGGATGGATGCGGTAGCTGAATACTTTGACCTTGCATAATTATATTTATATTTTAACCACATGAAACCTTCATTAAACATAACATTACATTTATGAACCATTGTCCTTTAGTTAGGCACCAACCCATCAGTCAAAAGGAAGGTTAACTAGATAAGGCTAAATTGCTAATATTTAATTAGGTGTTCAAAATGTGTGTTGTGCTGAGCCTGGTCCATTAAGACTTATTTTTGGCATCTTTTTGGAAGAGAAATATCTTAAAAACGAATTACATTTTTATAAGCCTCAGTGGTACCTAGTGGTGTCTAGTACTTAAAACCAGATGTTAGCATGCTAGCTAAACTAAGATAGTGAACCTAAGGAGTTTGCTAAACAAAAGCAGGGTTAGCATAGTTAATATGAGCTTGTGTTCGCATGCAAACATTAGCATTTACCTCAAAACACCTGTAGTTTCACAGACCTGCTAACATAGCTCTTCGTCCTGTTCCCCTTTGGTATTAACTAAATGTATCTCACATTTTATTTCTTTCAATGTTTGTCCCTATGATGATGCTAGCTTAGGCTAAGTCTAAATCATATTTACTCAAACGCTTAATGAAATGCTACCATTAAATAAATAAAAAACTTAGCTGGTAAAACACTTAACTTGCTCACAAATAACACAAGTAGCAAAATATTAAATAAAATCATATCATTTATTTTACAAATTTGCACAATTATGGAATAGTGGTGAACAAGTAAACACTGCTAATAATGTGTGTAGCCTGACACACTTGTCTCAAACACACACGCACGCACACACACACACACACACACACACACACACACACACGCACACGCACACAGCATGATGTACAGCATAAACCTGATGTACACATTAACATTAACATTAGCCTCATTTACAGCACAGACAGACGACTACATACTTACAAAGCATTTCGCCTCCTTCCTTCAAGTGTTAATCAGATCCGATTTTGTCCGTCTTTCCCATTTCACACATTCACAACGCTTCAATGACTCAGTGTCTTTACTCTAGCAATCAAACAACTAGAAGGTGGAGTGTGAAATGTACACATAAAGGTGGGTGCTGCATGGTTCTGTCTTCATCGCAGATGGACATTGTGTTTGCAGCTGAGGTGAAGATTGCAGTTTTACAGTACATGAGCTCTGAGACAAAAGAGTGAGAGTGAGTTGTACAAACTGCATATGTCTATTAAAATAGGAAATACATGGCTTAAAGTTCTTAAAAGCTTTTTTTGTTTCATTTTAGTTTTTACAATTTCATGGCAGTGACTCATATCTAGCCTCAGGGTATTCGGCTCTGATTTAGGTGGTTAAAAACATTTTGTTTGAACAACTAAACAAACTGTACATTTTGAAAGCTAAAAGCAATACCTTATAGGGCAAACCATAGGCTGCTAGGTAGTATACTGTTTTGTTTCTTGCTAACAGTTTTTTTTTTTAGCATTTGGCGATTAAGGAGAAGGGAAGTGATACAACTTTACAAATAACACAAGAAATATTAGAAAAAGGCTTTGATTGTCTTTACGCAATTCTTTGTGTGGAGAGATCTCCATAAGTATACTAACAAAAACATTTCAATATTCTTTTGTATTCAATGAGGACGGGAAAATGGAAGGTTTCATGGAGGAACAGTAGTTTAAGAGTAGGTGAGAGAGGTAGGACTGCAGGAGAGAAGAAGGCAGACAACAATAAAGTGAATTCTAGTGAAAAACATTGAGGAATGTTCAAAGTCCTCCTTCTCCTCAGAAACTCCGTAACCCCACTTTGACCTGGACTGCAGCTCCCATAGTGCATCTCTCTTCTGTCATTTGTCATGAGTGTCTGTCAGAAAGTCCGATCCTCTTTTTCACAACTCCTTGTTGTAGTGCTGGATGTAGTGTAGAAGAATACACAGAGTGGCACTTGATGCTTTTCCTTGCAAACAAAAGCTGATTCTCTTTTTTGTTTTGCCTGAAGATGTGCTCAACCAAAATGAATGAAACCAGACACAACAAGCAGAGGATTGGGAAAAGCGCAGAAATCCATGGCGCAGGTTGTACTGTCGGTGCTTGTCACACCTCCACCTGCCCCTGCGACAGATAGGCTTTGAGCTGCTGGGTTGCATTGAAGATCTTCCTCTGGTGTCCAAGCAGGTTCACCCCCAGATTATGGATGTCTCTGCAGGAGAGAGCAGAAGAACCGGGGAGTTTAGTTCAACACTTGTTGTTAACTCCACCTGATATTTAAACGTCAGAAATGTTGGGTTGCATGTCTATAAAACCCTGTGGTGGCTCAGACGTTTATTGATGCTTATACTGACTTTTGTAAAATGTTTTCTTTAGTACTTTGGCTTATCTTAATGTTTTCCTTTACTATTGAACTTTCATATGTGCCAGATACATAAGAGGTTCACTTACTTACTTAATTAAGCTCCAGAGAACAGCCTCAGCACTCTCCGGTAATTTGTCTATTTATGTTTAATTATTCTGTTTTCAGCACTGCCTCTCTAATCACATTTACCAGGGAGGACCTTTAAAGCCTTTAACTATTCAATATTCAAATTGTGTATACTTCACATAAGTTTTACTAATGAAGTGTGCTTTAAAACACTTTTGGCATTGTAGTACAGATTCAAACAGTAATAAGAAACTATTTCTTGGTTGTACCTAGTCAAGCACTGCCATGAAACATTTTGTTCACATTGTGGGCAATAACATAATACCTACATCATTTTCAGTGAGACATAAAAGCACACAGTCACTAGCTTCATCTTATCCTAATGTCATAGTGATAACCATCTATACTCACTCTATGCTGAGCCTGCTGACTCTGTCTAACGTGTCCAGGTTTGCCTGATCAAACTCATCCTGATATCTCTCCATCTTCAGCACAAGCAGCCAATCGCTGACTGTCGACACTGACGTTAGATCTGTGGGGGTGGGGCTGAGCAGCGGCTGAGAGCAGCTTCTGTAAAAGGGGTAAGTGTCAAAAAGGAGAGCATCAGAATCTGTAAATATAGAAGGCGGTTTGTCAGCTGCTGCCTTTGATGTGTTTTGGTCAAGTGTTTGCCAGAAGCTGGTGTCTCACCGAGTTGGCTCCACCTTAAGGGAAGCAGGGTGCCTGATGAGGCGGTCCAAGGAGGAGAGGAGTGTGTCGAAGCCTGGCCGGTCCCCTCGCTCCGTCTGCCAACACTGGAGCATCAGGGAGTGGAGGGCAGAGGGGCAGTTGTGGGGGGCGGGGAGGCGATACTGGTCTGCTACGGCCTTCATCACCTGCAGAGAGAGGAAGGGAGATGTTACAGATAAGCAAGGAAGATGGAGTTTTTATGTAAATGCCCTTACATAAAAGGTCACAGACCGCTGAGGGCTATGCAAGAGTGACTAAGAGAAAATTAGGCAAATTAAAAGCTGCTTGGCATTTTCTCACCACTTAAACGGGTGTGTTAAATCAAGAGAGGGAGGATGGTGGTAAAGAACATTTAATTAAGAAGATGTCTACCTTTTTTGCACTGGTACGTTCTATTAGTTCAAAATTATTCTAAACCAAATAGCTGTATTAGTAATTTTTTGTATATTTGTTTACATACTTTGCATTTTGATCAATTAATAATTACATTCAATGGGACAAAAACACAAATCAATTTTTTTCAGTGTGAAATTCTTTATTTACTCAGATTGCAGCTCAAAAGCTGTTATATAATGCCATACTTTTACTTTTATTCATTATATTTGGGGTATTTTAATGCCTTTTTTACAGACTGGGAATATCATGCAAAAAAAAAGGTCTCGAGCTCGCTGCAAACCGGACCCAGCGACTCATAGTCGGTGCAACCAGCGCGACCTTCGTCTTTTGATGGCATGTTATAATGCTGTAGCAGTTAAACTTGCACTTAGGCGAAGGATTTGAGTGCATTTGCATCACTAATATATGAGTTCTTCTGCTGAGGCAACCTTCTCCTACATACTCACTTCTTGATTGCTCATGTCCCAGTATGGACGCTCTCCGTATGACATCACTTCCCACATGAGTATGCCGAAGCTCCAGGCGTCACTCGCCGAGCTGAACTTGCGATGCTGAAAGGCTTCTGGTGCTGTCCACCTCACAGGGATCTTACTGCCCTGATGGAGGGAAGCCAGACAGGGAATAAGTGAACTATGTTGCAAAATAATGCAACATAGATATATAAAGGATACTACATGTTCACATACGTACCAGTGAGGCAGTGTATGTGGGTATGTTGTGGTCCATGCCCCTCATGAGTCGGGACAGTCCAAAGTCGGATACTTTACAGACCAGGTTGGAGTTGACCAACACGTTCCTAGCCGCCAAGTCCCTGTGGACGAAGTTTCTTTCAGAGAGGTAACGCATCCCTGCACCGACTCCTCTGAGCATCCCGATGAGCTGGAGGACGCTGAACTGGCCCTCGTTCTCCTGAAAGAGTGAGGAGGGCAGGGCACAGGAGAATGGGAGAAGAGGAGATTTTTGGGTATTACTAACATGTCAATGTAACATACTAAAGATGGAGAGAGTGTGTCATTGTCTCACCCTGAGGAAAGCATCCAATGGCCCATTCTCCATGAACTCTGTGATGATCCTCTCTGGAGCCGAATGAGTGATCACACCCTCCAACTTCAGTACGTTCGGATGGTCAAACTGACCCATGACCCCTGCTTCACTGAGGAAAATCCCTTTCTCTCTGTCGGACGCCCCCCAGCGGATAGTTTTCACTGCAACCAGCACCTCCCTGCGACCCATTGGACGGTAGCGACCCCGAGAAACCTCCCCAAACTGGGCTGGAGTGGAGAGGAGGTGGAACAGATTACACATTAAAGTACCAATCACAAAACTACAGAACGATATAAAAGAAAAAGCAGCATCATGCCTACCTGCACCGATCACCTCCTCAATCTTCACATGAGTGGGATCGATCTCACTGGCAAACTCTTTGACAGCCTCACTGGGGTCCTCATAAGTGGATGGGTCCACATAATACTTAACTCCACCTGAAAAAAAACGTTTTCTGAACTAAGTCTCTAAAAATCCGATTACTTTGCTGCTACAAACACATTTTTTAAATTAAATTAAATATGATTGTGCTCACCTCTGTTGCTGATGTACCTCTGGAGTCTGTCGCTGTACGGACTCTCCCTCCTCTTACTGCAATGGGTAAAGAAAATTCAAATGTTCCATGATTAAAAAAATGTATCGCACTGTTTGTCTGATCATGCGAATGGATCGACAACATACCTGCGAAACACCACAACAACCACAATCGCTGCCACCACCAGGAGAAAAGCTGCTCCACCCATCACTGACCCGACCAGCAGAGGAAGCCGATTCTTGATCTGGTGTGAATGTTCCTCTGTGGGAGAAGAAGTGAGAAAACTATCAGCTGCTGATGAATCATTAACAGTGTTGTTTAAGTTATCCCAGAGCTGTATAAAATTAAAAACACGGTTGTTACTGTAACTGAATAGATGTGCTTTAATGAGTACAAACTATTCCATTTAAAGTGCAATCTGAATATTGCTCTAAACTACAGAATAGTCCACATTTAGAAATGTAACTTTACTTTGATTTTTTTTTTACTTTGAGGTAATCTCCGAGGGTTTTCTGGGAAGCAGTTTTAAAGATAAAGAGTAGATTACTCTGGTGCAGGGGTAACCAACACGGTACCCGCGGGCACTTATATTAGTCGCCCGCAGGGGCAAAGTGAGTCGCCCACGGGGCATGTTCTAAAAATTGCTCGCCAAGCAAATCCAAAATTTAAATAATACACAAAACAAAAAAGGAAATGTAATTAAAAGAATCTACCCTATGCATAAATGAAACCTCAATCAAGTTCTTGCTTGATTTGCGGGACCAGCGTTGCAGTCGGGAAGAAAAGCAATGTGGCAGCTCACCGCTTCATAAGGAGTTTGACCTTTCCTTCTGGCAGAATCTACACAACACATCAGCCCCATTGAACACAGCTGTGTCAGCCTATACAAAACATGAGGGGCAGAGTTTTACTCTGTGTGTGTTGCAACTTGCATATATATTTATTGCACTTGACGCACACACACGCATGCCGTAATTTCCACTGGGGACAGGGGGGACATGTCCCCCCCACTTTTCGAAATCCTGTTTGTGTCCCCCACTTTACAAATATGTTTATTATTATTTTTTAACGCAAGCCGTCATCGCCACGGAGGAGCACATAGCCTCTATGAGCGAGCGAGAGAGAGTTAGGGAGCGAGAGAGCACACCTTTATCTATTTAATATAGATAAAGTAAGAAGTCATTCCAATGTGTACTATAGGACAGTCAAATGTTTAAAAGGGGAGTGATTAGTAAAATATGCATAAATAGAAAGAAAGAATGCTAACTAGGTAACATAAGATAAGAATAAACTAGTTGAAATGGTTTGTTGTTGGTTGTGATCATATTCTAAAGATGTTTGGATCATTGAAAAGTATACAGAGTGTTGAGAGCTGTATCCATAAATTCATTTTGTGCTCAAAGTGCACCAGATTGAGGCATTTAACTTCAACATTTAAAAAAATATCTTCCGGGGGGAGCATGCCCCGGACCCCCCTGGAGGATGTGAGGTCCACCCTCAAATAAAGCTGGTTAAAATAATTAAATTGCATACATGTTCTTTTAGTAAACATTGAAAACGGGTCCCACAGACCCAAACAGCACACAAAGGTTAAAGGTCAGCATATCATAATGTGAAAATGTGCTAAATATATACACTGCAAAAAACAAAAAAAGAGGAGTAAAAGTAGCTCACGACAAAAGTCTGGTGACCCCTGCATTAGATGAAAATAAAGGACATTGCATTGAACAGAATGGAACTAAGGAGGCTTTCTCATAAATATAAATAGTACATCCACTTTAGAGAACATTGTTTGAAACAAACTTTAAACTGCTTATTAACAATATTTCCTATAGTCTCTTTCTCATACTTTTATAATATTTCGTTTTTAATTATGATCTTCCAAACACTAATAAAGGCACAATGAGTAGGACTTACATCCATCGCGGTTAGAAAGACAACATTCAAAAGCCCCCCTAACACTAGCCAAAGAGTTAAGCAATATTTAGTCTAGCGCGCTAATAGGCAAAGTATTTGTGTGCAGACAGGAGAATTGAATGTAGCCTCCTCAGCTTCCAACTCAGACGACCCCAATTTCCGTGTCAGCCGGGGCCGGACAAACCTCTAGGGAAGAAAAGGCCGTGGAGCGGCAGCTGGAGCAGTGAGAGAGCGAGAAGCAGAAAAACTGCCAAGAAATATCCCGAACACAGCAGTATGAAAAGAGAAGAGAAAATAAAGGCAGAGGAACGCGTCTCAGCGTAAGTGATGAGGGAGAGGATTATTCTGATTTTAATCTAATGTTTTTTTAGGAAAATTAAACGCATTGTGCCTTTAAGGTCTCATATGGTCAATTCTACCAGCTCAGTTGTGTGTAAGTGCAGTAAAGCACTCTTACTGTACTTCATTGGTTTTACAATAAAGGGGTGCATTACCCAGAGGCAGCGTGGTGAAGTAGATGGTGTTGCTGTAGGGCCCGTAGCCCCGTTCATTTCGAGCTCTGATCTGGAAGGCGTAGATGGAGCCGGGGATCATAGAGCCGACGGTCACCGTGTTGGTCTCACTGTACACACTCGCTGCACTGTCCACATCTGAACCCTGGGGACACAGGAGAGGGACATTTAGAGCTAAGTCTCATATATTTCCGTTTATGCAGTTGTGCGCCATGTTTGCATGTACCTTGTCATAGTATCTGAGCTGGTACTCCAGGATGTCTCCATTCGGCCTGTCCGGCTGAGGCCACGAGAGAGTGATGGAGTCTGGGGCTCGGCTCAGCTGGTGCATCATGGGAACTGTGCTGGGAACTGTGGGAAAGAACAGATGTATGAGAATAACGCTTCCCTGAGAGATGTGATGAATGATCATTAAACCCCATTAACCCACAACAATAAAGCAGAAGTTGCGTTGGAGGGATAGTGACCAGAGGGGGGCAGTGTTACAGAATGTGCCAAGTGTATTTAGTAGAGCATGAGAGTGGAGTCTTCATGGAGCAGGATCTAGTTACAGTCATTGTGCCGGCCGGTAAGAGGAGTTAAAGGAAACTTTCCGGCATTCCTTTCATTTGAATCAATAAACTATGAGTGCAGCCACCAGAACGTTTGAGATAATTTAGGTTAATGGAGACTTTTTAATCAATCATGATAACTTTTTTTGGACAATCTCATAGTGGTATACTTTCTCAGCACAATGCTCTATTCTCCTCTCCTCTTCCCACTCATTTACTTTCATCTCTTTCTGTCCGTCTTTTTGTCTTCCCATCTCTCATTTCTCCCTTTCTTCCTCCGCAGCGAATATAATGGGATGTGACAGGATATTGTAACCTCGAGCAACCCCCGGCCCAGAGAGCAGGAAGACAAAAGATGGAGTACAGAGAGGGATAGAAAGAGAGAAACAGAGACAGAGAGGGAGAGAGAAAGGCTTCAAACACACACACACCCAGTATCTGCACAAACATCAACATCAGATCATCTCTTCTCTTTCATCTCATCTGTTTCATCCTTTTATGTCCCGTGCTCACCTGACTGGCTCGTAGTGAAATTGATGCTTGTGTATCGAGCTGGAAAAGGACTCAAAGCTGACACCTCATTCATGGATTGCACCTGTCAATAAGAGGAACACACAGACGTGACATACAAAGCTTTTTTCTATTTACATTTAGGACGTGCTTTAGTGTTTGGAAAACAAAGCCTGACACATGCAGCTGTGTCGGCCAGTAAACAAACCCCAGTAAATAGGAAATAACTGCCCTTTATGAATAAGAAATATGCTATGATTTAGTCCGGTTTCTCCAAGCTAAATAATAAATGTGTAATTATGAATGTGGAGCTTATGGAATAATACGACACAGAGGACATGCCTGCTCTGTGGCTCCGGGAAATGTTTCAATAATCATTGTGTGAAACTCTTTTTATCCAGGAGCTAGGTGAAAATAATGGATGTTCGTTGCACAAGGACCTTTAAAATGAGCAGTCCTTGAAATGTTTCTCTTTTCACAGAGAGTTAATGAAGAAATGTTCCAATTTGCTTTATTGATATAGTCCAATCTTACTCCAAATAACCCAAATAGCAAAAGGACAGAAACTGTTATCACTGTAAACCTTACTCTCATAGACAACTTAACAGGAGATAACCATGAGTGCCTTTAACAGACAGTTTCCAACGGTACCTGTATGAGATAAGTGACTCTGGTCAGCAGGTTGTTGAGGGTGACCTTAGTGTGTTTCAGGTTAGTCTGGGTGGGGCTGAAAGTGACGCCCTCTCCACACCAGGAGCAGGCCGTGGGGTTGGTGAAGGTGGCCGAGGGGCAGATGCGGCACACCACCCCGTACCACACCTCGCTGCGGCCCCCCATGTCAACCGGAGGGCGCCACCTTAGGGAAACCCCGCCATCGGCGCTCTCATACTCCCAGGACATAGAGACCGGAGCAGATGGAGGTGCTGTGGAGACGACAAAGAGAGAGAGGGAGGAGTTTAACATACATAATGTACCCGACGGACACTTAGATGGAAGCATCTGCTAAAAAGTTTAAGATATGAAAGTAGCTGCTTGCTGGCAAAGACATCTAACAAAGTTAAGTAATGGAAAGAACGTTATAAAAACTAAGTTCAGCGGTGACATAATTTAAGTGAGCAGGGAAACTAAATACTTAACAGTTTCCATTATATTGTGATAAAAAAAGATCCTGGTCGCTGACTGTGAATCTGGGTTCTCACAGTCTGAGGAAAGTGACAAATGAGGAATGAGGCCCCTTGAACACCTCCCAGAGAGCCAGGCGTAAACAAACAAAGCTCACTTGTGCAGGCAGAGGAGTTGGCGTCAATGGCACCCCGGTAAAAGCCGCTGCGACATTCACACACACTCGACCCCTCCTGGCTGGTTCTGCTGTTGGGGGGACACACCAAGCAGGGAGTGGAGCCCGAAACGGACTTGAAGTAGCCCACCGGACACGCTGCAGAGAGACACAAACACACACAGGAAGGGGTGAGCTTCATCCTCAGTTTAAAATAAAATGAAGTGTTACTCTGAGTTACTGGTGTTCTAAGGTGTATAAGACTGTCTCTCTAATGGTTTAACTACAATAACACATTAGGCAAGGCAAGTTTATTTATATAGCACCTTTCAACACAAGGTCATTCAAAGTGCTTTACAAAATAAAAGACATTAAGAAAATGGCATTTAAAAACAGTCATTAAAAAGCAAAGATAATAAAATAAACATTAAAAGAAAAAATACATGAATAAAAGTTAGAGTGCAGTTTAAGATATGAATAGCTCTAAGAGCAAAGGAAGCGGTCTAACAATGAAAAATGTAGCAGAGCAAAAACTAAAATGAAAAAGTGGCAACACAAAAGCTGGTATTTTATCGTCTGACAGAAGAAAAATGAAAACAAAATAAAAAGTAATATAGTATTTTTACAATTCAAACTTAACAAAACACCTGACAAAGTATTTTCCCGGTCATAAATCAAAATTAAATCCGCTTTTCAAAAATGCTTTTTTGAGCGCATAGGAACCCAATAACCCTTTCAGCTCTCTCAGCTTACTGCAGAATGCCCTCGGCTCAGAAGTAATCAATATAGAAAAATTGGGACTTCATGAAATATATAAGACAACAGTATTTCATGATCCTGTTTTATTGTTTTGTTCCCAAAGTGAAATACGCCAAGCTATTTTTATGCAGTGCATCAATTTCATGTTGGCTTGTGGTTGTTTCCCTCTGAGTCAAAAGTTCATTTAAAACAAAACGGCCTGTTGTTTGTTGTTGGTTTTTGTCCAGCACCGTCATTTACTTGTGTTTAAAGGAAGTAGCTCACAAAATCAGCAAAACCACCGGTCAACAAACAAAAGTTCAAAATGACCACACTGACTCTGAATCACTGTTTCAAAGCAATCCGACATTTTGGAAGAAAACACTTTCCACTTTCTGGTGGAGTTTTAGGTGAGAAAAATGTATACAACTCTCAAATCTGTCGACTAAATGTAAGGCTTAAGCTAGCAACATGTCAAACTACTGTATCTGTTAGAGGTGGGAGCATTTACTCAACACAAGAAGAACAATTGAATTTAAATAAACAATACTTGGAGTGGAATGTAGAGTGGAATATATGAAACCTCTCTCATAGAGGAAGAAATGGAGCAGAAACTCAATAAGAAAGAACAACACACACACACACACACACACACACACACACACACACACACACACACACACACACACACACACACACACACACACACACACACACACACACACACACACACACACACACACACACACACACACACACACACACACACACACACACACACACACACACACACACACTGAAAATACCATTTGAGCCTGCGGGCTGTTTTACTGAACTGATGTGTTTAACGTGGACAAATCTGTGAAACGCGGCGATTGTTAATGCCAACAGCAGGACAGCTGAGCGCTTAGGTCGAGCAAACACACACTACATGTCGCTGCTCCTGCCTCTTTGTGGGTCTGCTGCCCTTTATGTGTGTGTGAATGTGTGTGTATGTCAACTAAAGGTTGCGTCGTTCAAAGAGAGGTACCTTTATCCATGAGCTAAATGTGGAGTTTGTGAGTGTGTATATTTTCATTCAGAGATGCTTCCTTGTGTCTTTGAGTGTGAAAATGGCCCAACAGGAAACGCCTGAGTCAGCATCTTTAAAGAAGGATCCTCTCATATGTTCTTAAACAGCGTTAAAGGATGAGAGTGGATCTACCGGTATGTCTGTGTGTGTATGCTCCTTAAGGTCAGTGGGAGTGAACCCCGCACCTTGTTTATATAACCCTGTCGGGAAGATTTATAGAATTTGACACACTGTATGTGTGTGTGGATGCATGTGTGTATACTCGGTGGTGTTTCGGAGTAGAAGATAAGGAGGAAAGAAGTGAAAGAGGGTAAAGAATAAACATATAAAAGGCTTTCTGTGTTCTCACTCGACTCAGGGAGCTGACTTTGCTTTCAAACAGGTGTGAAGGGGGAAAAGGGGGAGACGGAGAGAAGCAAAAGGATGTTGAAAGACCACAGAGGGAGAATAAACTAGGAAAAGGGGAAGAAGTGAACAGTGAGATGGATGTAGGATGAGCGGTTGGATTATGTATGTGAGCGCCAGATGATGGGAGAAAAACGCAGAAACACAGATAGAAAGAGGAGAGCAGAAAAACCTTCTTCCTCCGTCTTTAATGTCCTTGCTGCACATTAGCCCACGTGTTCTCTGACGGCTCTGACACGGAACATGACTTTGCTACAAAGCCTCTCATCGCCCTACGAGCTCCGGCAACAACTCAACCCCCTCCTCCTCCTCCTCCTCCTCGTTCCATCTTCATCCACCTGATTACAGCAGCCAATGAGAGCACGAGTCCTCTGCCCTCTTGCTTGATCTGCAGCCCCCATCCCCCCCTCCGCCTACAACCATCCATCTCCCAGCTGTAAAGTTGACAATTCAGGACCATTATGAGCAGAGACACAAGTAAACCCAAGAGGCAGGGATTGAATGACATATAACCGGTTTACATAACAAACCTACAAGGACTGATTACTCATAAAATACATCTGCAGATACATTTAATAGATTCATGGCTCAAAAACGTAGCTTCTCAAATGGGGTGATTTGCTTCTTTCTCCTGTTCTTTATCATCGTTAACTAATATTTGAGGGGTTTTGACCGTTGTTCTGCCAGAGACCATTTAAGGATGTCATGCTTGGCTCTGGGTTATTAAGATGGGCGTTTATTTTTGTTATGGAATGTTTAAAAAACGTAATAATAAATTGGTAAATTGAGAAAATGATACAATTAAAATGTTAATAAATTACAGCTCTAAGGTAAAGGTTAATTTATTTATAGAGCACATTTAAGACTTAAAGCAATTCAAAGTGCTTTACTCTACTAACAAATCTGACAGATCTACTGACAAGTCAGAAAGTACCTAGTACCATGACAATTTTAAGAGTGGGGAAATTAAACAATGGAAAAAACACAATAACACAGAGAAGATTGATGGATTATTAAGAGGATTACATGTGAAAAGGATTAGCCTCGAAGTCTACCTGCAAATCAAATTACTACGTGTTAAGAGAAGAACATAAATCCAATTGAAACTAACATTGAGATGAAGAGAAATAGAAAACTGCAATGAGATGAGTACCTTGATGTTAACATAATACTTGGTTTGTAGATCACTGACCCAATTTCTTTTTTCTCTTTCTCCCTCTCCCTGTTTCATGCGCTCATTCCCTCTTTTGGCTCGCAGCATAATCTCTCTCCCTCCCTCTCTCTCGGACACACAAACACACATAAGCTCGCTCACAGATGCGCCCAGACTGAGATGTGAGTACACGTGGTTCCAACGTTAAATGCCTTCCTCTCTTTATCTACATCCTGTCATTCACTGCAGACAAAAACAAACGATAAGCACTGAATCGTATGAGTTCATCTAGTATTGTCCTTTCCATTATATATTGTAGGCTTCAGCCGCACAAAGCCATGTGTGAAAACAAGCAATCCTTAGATATTCTCATATAAACCAGTAGCAGTAGCCAATGAGCCATACTGAAGCTTTTCCCTCTTCTCAAAATATATTGAAAAATGAGTGCACAATATTAAATTCCACAATATGTGAAGGACAGTTCACACACTGGATATCGCAAGGTCCAAAAAGATAATGAGGCAGCTTTTTGTCCATCGAAGTCTTGAAAATGAACAATTCAGAGATGACACAACACACATTATACAATAGTATGTGGAGCTTTAATTGTATCTGTATATATATATATATCGGTTTTTTTCTTTCAAATGGATGTTCTCATGACCTTATCCCTCATTATAGTTTTGTATTTAAATAAAACATAAGCAAGTAGTTACCGAGAAACATTAATTGTATTCTATCAATAGTTAATAATATGTTGAGTTGTGTCTCTGTGTGGTTCTGTGTTATGTAAGTCCACATTCATTCTTTTTTTAACTCTTTTTAGGTTTTTCCCACAAGGAAAATTTGACTTGTTAGCTTCTACTAGCTCCACTAGTCCCTACCTCTAACTGTGTGTGTCTGCTGTCTGTCGAGAACAGATGTACGCTGAGTTTTTAGAGCTTTTTCGCTCAAAACAGCTGCTTCCTGCTGGAAATGCTGCTATGAGAGTATCAAAACAGTAAAGTTGACAGACTGCTAAACAGCTGAGCTGAAGCCGGGGGATCATTCTCTGTAGCGTCATGACTACAAGTGACCCTTCACATTAGCATATTATCATTTGATATATAACTGTAAAAGACCAGATTTATGTTTCTGGCAGTGGAGAGCATTCAATGAAACAACCTTTAACATGACGTAGGGAAATAAAACGTACAAAAAGTATTAAATTGAATGGGAATAGGCCACCGTTTTTTATCCTTAACGCCTTCCTGAGTTCAAAAACATCTTGGCTAAAAAAAAAGATGGATAGAATAACATTTAAAAGGCTGATTATCAATGCAGTAGTTGCTCTGATTATCCAATATGTTATATATTCCAGATGCAATGTCATCGCCTGGCTGATCCCCCAGAGACCAGACCCAGAGTCCACCAAACAGTCAATACTGGATCCCATTGATCATTTCACTGAGCTGTGTTTTGCTCCAAACTTGACTTTTATTATCGATTGTCTGAAAAAGCAACTGATTATCAACAACATGGCTAACATGTATCCACTTGGCATATGATGGTGGGTTACTATGATGAAGAATAACTTGAAGTGTTTATATGAAAGAAGAAGAAGAGGAGTGGAAGAAAAGTCCTGTCTGCTCAGAGTAAAAATATCCATGCTGTTTGGTCAAACCCCATCACACTCAAAAGGATATCCTAAATGCAATTTTACTTTCCCCTTGGCTAAATGTTCTGGGGTTTTTTGTACATAATGTGCCTGAGGATGGTTAGTGGATGTGTCTGTGCTAAGAGGGAGCATTCTGGGTGACAAAACGGGACAAACTGACATGATGAATATTTCACTGCCAGTGGGCACGCAACAGAAAAATACCAACACAGGTCCAAATGTACTCAGAGCCCATTTGAAAATTCGGGATTAATCCTTGTCCCAAATCCTCGACAGTGGCTTAATGTTTGAGAGGAATCAAACGGAGGGAAGGAGCTTGTCAGGGGACGATGTACTGCCAGCTTGGACCAGCTCCGGGAGCCCAAAACTAAAGGACTGTTTCATGTTTGGCTGAACAGGTGTAATTGTGTCTCATGCTCGGTCGTGTTTCCGCTTGTTCTCTCCGCCTCTTCGTCTCCCCTTGTTGGATACAAATGTCAAAGGAGGAAAACATCAGACATTTGCTGCGTGTCTTCTGCATCTGTTCTTATCTTTTTTCAGGAGACTGAATACAATTTCATCCAAAAACTGAGCTCTGAATGTCACAGCAAATATACTGAAGCACAATGTTCTTTCTAGACTTTCTTGTGATAAACAGCTTCATAAATAATCTAGGAATGATCTTTTAATGCCTTGCAGCCAAAATGCCAGCTGTGTTTTTGTAAGTTCTTGATATTCAGTTTGCTATTTAATTCATCATCAGGCCAAATGGTGAAGTGTTGTTTTGGTGAGTCTGAGTTATCAGAATAATAAGACATCACACATGTAGTAGATTAACAAGCAAATGTAGCTTTCACACTAGTTCTTCGCAAGTGTTGATGTCAGTTCAAGTGATTCATTTTCAAACATATAAAATACTCTGAACTTAAAACGTGTGAACAAAGTTGTGATTACATGTTTTAAGTCGAAAAAAGGTTGTCAATCATCTCACAGTGATCAAAGAGGTCAAACATGAACACAAACTTTTCTGTTAAAGTTGCATATGTTTTGGTTATTTAAAATTAGAGCTTTATCTATATGTTTTCACTAGTTTAAGTGGGTATACATGTCAAGCATCTGCATGTAACAATCAGCATTTAGCTTAATTTTGATAAAAAAAACAAAGCAAATGATAAAGGGAGGAGTTTAAAAGAAAAAACCAAGAAAGTCTACCTTATTTCTTCAGTTTTAGAGTCTTAAGTCCTTGCCATGATAATCCACTTTCACAAATAAAAAATACATAATGCGCCTCTCAAAATAGAAAGCTATTAGAGCCGTGTGGAGTTAAAGGCAATCATTTAACGGTGATTTTCTTTTTCATATGAGATCAAGAGGAGGAGGAATCTCCAGTAATGTATTGGTCCTTAAAAACCATGTCTAGCGTTAGGGGGCAAAGCTGCAGTTTGTCACATCAAACAGCATTCATTCTCACTCTAGTGATTTAGTTGAATAGCAAGATGCTCAACACAAAGACAGAAAGTACGTTCTGAAAGGGTCATGGTTAATGTGCTAAATAATGTGTATAATGAGATGCATGCAGGTTAAGATGACACACTTTTAAGTGGAATTAAATGTCAGTTAACTTCCTTTTAAAGTGTTTTTTATTCTCAGAAGTGATAAACAAAGTGCAGAATGTCTGTAATTATAGTTTCCAACCAGTTCAGTGCAGTGCAGTCTATCATTTACTAATGTAGTACTATTATTAAATGTCGTTGGTGCTTAATTCAAACAAGAACAAAATGTACAAGTTTAAGTTATTACGAAGGTTTGGTGCAGAGAGAAGGAAACTGTTAATAATTCCTGATGACTGCATCGCCAGTTAACTATCTGCCTCTTTTCTTAATAATCCAGAGAGGACAAGAACGTGATCATGCCAATCCACGTCATTATTCAGTGAAGTGATCAACAAACCATAATCAAAGGAGAGCTGGAACAAAAAGCCGAAGCAGCTTGGGCAGCGATGTTTCAGATCGTTCATAGGCAGGCAGTGGAAGCTTGGCTCTGGCAGATGAGCTGTCTTCAGGGTTGATTTGTCAGTAAATATCAATCAAATACGGACAAACAGAAGTGGTGGGCAGACTGCAGATGTAAAGCAAAAGAGCATGAACCCATTTCACAGCTGACTTGGCAGGATTGGAGGATTAATTGTGATGAAGGGAGTTAGACTTTGAGGGCCCCAATGCGAGGGAGCGGAGCAATTATGGCCATTGAAATTCTTGGTGGACTTCAGTTTTTCACTTAAATCCCGCCGGCATTCGCAGACATATGTGGAACGAACATATCAGCATCTCAGCAGGAAACATTTGTGCGTCCTCCTCACACGTGGACACACTTCCGCTTTTTTTCCTTCACGCACTCAGGATTTTTTGCAACGCTCAGTTCTTTAAGTCATTAAGTTGCATCCTCCTATCTTTCACTCTCCCTCCACCTCTCCCTGTTTTTTCCTCCACTCCCCCTCTCTCCCCCTGCGGTTTCTGTCACTTGTTCACAGACGAGTGGCCATTACATCGCCATGACCTAAATGTGTCACGTCCCTCTCACTGTGGCTCTTTCCCTCCCTTTCTCTCTCTCTCCTCCTGCACTCTCCCCATATCCCTTGCTGTCCGTCTGGACATCGCTCAAATTGTTCCTACTTTTTTCCACACTCACACCCGCTTTAAGAAGTTAAAACAATTGTGAGCAGTTTTGCAATTGCTGACCCTATCTCTTCTTTCCCCCTCTCCTCCTCTCCTCTCATCTACAGTAAAGTTAGCAGTAAATTACCATAGAGCAGCTTTGTATTGCCGACTTCATGTCTGTTTTATTTATGTATATGAATGTATATGCAAATGTTACATCACCACAAAGGCACTGCATGGATACAATACTGTCTCTTCCCTTCTTATCTGATCCCCACTCGAACTGCGTGCCCTCGTTTCCCTCTGGTCTCTACATCAAACTCAGTTGTGTATCAGAGTGACAGCAGCTCCTTCCAGTATTGATCCAGACACTTCGTATCTCAGCAAATACCAAGAAGAGAACTGACAGAAACATTGGCACAACAAGTTGACGGATCACAGGTATTACCTTTTCGGCATTTTATATCAAATGTGTTCTCGAGAACAAAGTCACAACTTTGTGCATTTAAAGGGGAATCCCACAATATTTAGCAACAGGTTATGTTGAATATTAGGGCATTTGCTTTTCAACTAGAAACTTACAGTCGTTCATCCTAACCACTGTGTGTATCAGTATGATAATCAAGATGATAACTGTTTAACAGAAAACCTGCATTATAAACTTGAGTCTTAACCTAGTTGCATGATGGGAAGTGTAGGAGCCAAGTAGAGACATAAGTCTGGATATCTCAGTTGGTGCTGCATGACATTTCTATTTGATGTCTCTCACCTAACATCATGGAGGTGCATTAGAAAATAACAGGAATGCTTTTTAAACCATTAGAAAAAGGCTGATATACTGTGGCTTCTATACATACAAAAAGAAATGGTCATGGTGCTGAAATGACCCACTTCCATATCAAGCTGTTTTCCTCAAACTTACCCAAGCAGGCCGATCCGTTGAGGTTCTGCTCATAGCCTTCATCGCACACGCATCCTCCAACAGGAACCATCCACTCCCCTTCAGCATTGCAGTGCATTCGAGGGGGCGTGCCTCCTTGTATCTTGCTGTGGGGGACACACGTGCCGCTCAGGGGAACTAAGGCCGTCGCCTCTGCGCCTGAGGGGGTCGCCGGGTACGACGCCAAGTACATGCTTGTGGCAGGACAGCGCCGGTAGAAGACAGACACCCCCATGAGAGAAACGCATGCTCCACTGTCTACGACGGCCAAGACAAATCTGCAAACAAAGGTCATGTCAGAGGATGAAGAACATTCAGACCCTTAGGAGTGATGATGTTAGTCAAACATGAGCAGCACATTACCCATTGCGCGTGAGCGGCGCAAAGCTGCGAGTCTTCATGTTGATGCGGCTGTATCTGTCGGGCTGATACTGGTGAGGTGAGCTGGGCTCCACTTTGGAGAAACTCTTATCAGCGGCGATGGTGTCGATCTTCACCCAGCCCTCTCTGTTCTCCTTCTCCCCGTTGGACGGCTGTGGTGAGGAAATCACATAGCGGACAGCAGATGGTGGAGAGAAAGATAATTAGTGGTCAAGAGAAAAACAAAATGGCATGGAGAGAATGTGTGGTCACAGGACGGAAACAAGAGGAAATGATGGGGGTTCAAATAAGTTCGTTGATAGATGGATAAGGCTTGGAAATATATCGTGCAATAACAAGAGAGAAAATGACATGATTAAAAACTAGCTCAGAGTTTCGCTGTAATTTTCCCAGGCAAAGAGTTGTTTCGTGAGAAGAGTAAACGTTGACTTGGATGTATGCAGGTCCCAGTGGGGGTTTGCGCTAAAGTCCCTATGAAGACTTTCAGCGCTGCAGTGCTTCCTGACTCTCCTTTGATTCCTCATCAGGCTTTGATTTGCATTTTTAAAAGCATCTTGCTTCCCTCAGGAGAAATGCATTCATCTATACAAACACATCATACCTCCCACTGTGACTGCGACTGCACACACAGCTCAGGCAATTTCAGAGTAAAAAAAGGCCCATTTAAAAAAACTCAAAACATAAATAAATAAAACACCTTTGGAGACTCTAGTCCAAACACTGAGTCCTGCACATGGTCACTGTCTTATAATGCATGCCTTAAATATGTAATTACTGGGAGTGAAAGACAATTTCTGGAGACCACAGCGGAACGTTTTTTGCATTTTGTAAACCACAGTGTTCAACAAGTATGTGCTTAAAGAGGCCATCAATCTCAACAGCTTTTCTTGACAAGCTTCACAACAATCAGGATGATTGAACAATAACTCCTTGTCATGGGATGATGAAAGGTTTGCTGTGTTGGTGTAACTTGAGTCTAACATCAATGAAAATTGTATGTTACTTTGCCTTATATCTGTGTCTGAAGTAGGGCTGCACGATATTGGAAAAAACTGACATTGCGATTTTTTTCCCCCCCTGCGATATATATATATATATATATATATATATATATATATATATATATTGCGATATGAAAACATACAGGAATTGAAGAAAAGACAATTTTTTTTCCCGCAAATCATCTTTTCTTGAACTTTAATGCTATACAATTGGTATTTTTTAAACTATATTTAACCGTCATGGACGTCTGGATCTGTCTGGTTATCAGAGCAACCAGCTGAGCTAGCTCGGTTAGCAGCGCCGAACTGCCCTGGAGAAACACATGAAACGACTTTATTCAGTGTTTTTACCTTTAATCACCGGGTTCGTTTGCTTTGGAGATTTGATAGTGATTGGTGGTTTGCTGTGCATGCAGAGCCTGCATGTCACTCACTCAAGTACCCCTGACATGAGAGCCGTGCAAGTTTTCCTTTTGTAGCAAGCAGCAAAATAATTGTAACATGACGTGTTTGAGTTCATTTGCCTACTTAATATCACAAGTCCTAAAAAAAAACTAAAAAAAACAAACATTTTTTTCTTTTTAAATCGCACGTCCTGCGATGTGAATATCGCGCATGCGCATGTCGCGATTATCGTCACGACACGATATATCGTTCAGCCCTAGTCTGAAGACAACAGGAGTTATTTAGATTGTTTACTAATTCTAATGAGGATGCTGAGCTGCACCTTTAAATCTTAAGAAAAGTATTTAATGTTGCTGTAACTTTAGCTTTTTCAACTTTAATAAAACTAAAAATGCCAAAGAGAAATGTTATGTACATAATAATAATAATAATAACAAAATAATACAAAATGTTGGTCACCTCAGCGGCCCAGGTCCTCTCCAGCTCTCTCTGGGTGTCGGCCTGTTTGTAATACAGGGTGAGGGTCTCTCGGCAGGTGGGTGATGGTGATCGCAGGCTCGCACAGTCCCGCACTGAGAACCGCAGGGTGACAAACACCCGTGGAGCCGAGTGGCGGGACAGGAACGGCGTGGCCAACCAGTTGTCTTGCACACGGGGATTTTGGTTGACATTACAGACCTCGAATGTTCGTATGAGCTTCCCCCGGTCGTCCAGGACACTGACTTCATCCCACTGAGAGGCACAGAAACAATATTATGAGCTTGTGTAAACTCTACTTTGTAAAACAGAAACATGATGTTAGGCAGGGAGAGCTAGAATCAGCCTGTGTGAACTGTAAAAACCCTGGTGTGTTTATGGGGTGTCCATTGGTACAAATCTTCCTTATCTCTTGTTTACATGTTACAAGGTAAATATTTCTGGTGTTGCTGACATGTGCGACCTGTCCTTGCACCCACATTACCAGCTGTTGTTTGACATCTTAGTCCTTAGTTAGATAAGTATTATGGAGTATTTGATTTGTTCTGATGTAACACGCACATTGGTATTGAATATACGAGTGAAACGCTGTTCTTTAGGGAATGTAGGTCACCCCTATGTCCTAGTTATCCACTATAGACTTTCCACTGTCTATTTAGGTAATCAATGATTATGAACCCTGTAGTTAATTATACCACTTGAGTAATTCACTTGGAGCAAAAGACGTTTAACACATTTCAGAAAAAGTCCTAGGGACCGATGGGACGCATTGTCTAGAGAGCATTCATTTCTGTCTTAAATGCCACTAATAATTTAGTAGATACTTAATTGGATAAGTGAAAATTGTCTATTTAATTTGATGGAAATTCATCCAATATTTGTTGAGACACTACAGCTGGGTCCGAGACCAACAGATGGACGTTTTCATCTTCAGAGCTGAACACATTTCAGCATCAAAGAGTCCTTCAGAAAATGTTTCCTGATGACTCCGGATAATACTCAGAACGCCATGTTGACACACTTCAAAAAGACTATTTCTTCATGACAAGGGTGCACAATAAAAACAGTCCACAATGCATTCTGTTTGTTATCCGGAGTTACAAGGACACTCCTGAAAAGACATGTTGGTATTGAATTATCTTTAAAGGGTTTTTCTACAGCTTTGAACACTACAAACACAATCAAAATCACCTCCTTTATATTGGGAAGGACGCGGACATATCAGAGACACTTATTTCAAATTCTTTCGACAAGTAAAATGAAAACTGTTTGCACGGCCAGACACTAGATGTGCGAGGAAGTGGCATTTTCCAATATGTTAGAGAAGAAGAATAATGTATTCTAATATCAATAGTTCTGTTTGATAATGTGACATGTGGTCAATTTTTCTCTTGCACTAGTTTGGCATTTGCATGTGTATCATTGTTCACATTTGACAGGTGGCGGACACTTGTGTGTCTCACTTGCGGCAGCTGTTGTGTAATAAACCGGGCAGATTTTGTGGTATTTTAGGAAATCTGAATACTTGAAGATGCACAAATGGCTTTGTTTTGTGGCTTCATGGTGAGAAAAAAAACAGGCAGTGCAGAGACACGGATCTGAATGAGACTATGTCAGCTGAGTCAAAAATGTAAATGTAGGAGAGGGGTTTAGTTTCACCAATTATACAGTACGGTGCATCCAAGGATAAAAAGGCTCTGCTTTAAGCCTGTGTAGCCCTAAGTGACAAGCAGGGCCTTTTCAGTTGTAACACAGAGGAATTATGCATTAGGCTTCATCATCATTATTCTCCATGTAACAATGGCAGGAGGACAAAAGGTCCTGATACCATATCAGGGCGCATTTGGCGTGTGTGTGTTTCTGTTTCTATGCATGTTAGTACATCTCTGCATGCTCATGTCTCTTTCTCTGTGTGCTTCTGACAGCCAGTATGGACAAAACCTTTGTAGCATCCCACACGACAGAGAGCATTCATATTTTGTCCAATCGGAATATTGATAAGATCAGTGGGAAGATAGATAGAGTCTGAGGCGCTGTCAGTCTAATGGAGGGAAAGGCCAGTTTACTCTCTCCAGGGCTGTGACTGACTCTTTGTCAGACATGGGGATGAGGGGGATCGTATTGAGGGGAAAACACAGAGCACATGGTGAGATGAAGGGATGCAGACGGGCAGAGCATAGTAAACTGAGAGTGAATTTGTGTGAGGGGGCTTCATTTATTGTCATGTATTCACTGTACCAAGTTGTTTTGTTCCTTTTGTATATTTATATTTGAGGTAAATACTTGTCTTTATTCATTTCTTTTAATGTTAAATTGTTATTTTCTTTTATATTTATTTCTGTCTTTCACCTACAATATATTTCCTTTTGTTGTTTATGGTTGCATTACCAAAGCAAATTCCTTGTACGTGTTAACGAACCTGTCAATAAACTCAGTTCTGATTTAACGAAAAAGCCGGGACTTGGCAAAACATCTGGTAGAACATCTGCCGGTATCTGTGTGGGGAGGTGCGTGCAGTTTGCTACTGTACCTTTGTAAAAAACACAGCTTTCTGACCTCAACCACACCCCCCCCCGCCCTCCTCCTCCCCACCTCTCCCTCCCTATTGCTCCCCGTCTCATTTTCTCCCTTCCTTATGAAGAAAGGATAAAGGACACAAAACACGGGGCAGATTGGGGAGGAGGGGTGGATGTGGCGTTGGAAAGAAATGAGAAAAAAAGTAGGGACGACTCATCTCCGTGATTTGATTTGAACTGAAATGCCAGAAAGCCACGTAATCTCTCCAGTGACAGAGCACTGGGAGGGGTAAGGCCTTGGACACACACACACACCCACACACTGACCCGTAGAAGCAGAGAAAGGCACGCACAGATAGACCAAGACATATGCATGTGCACACAAACACAAAGCAAACACACAATGGGGGAGTAGTGTGTGAAAAGAAGGGTAGGGAGAAAAAGACTACCGTAAGAAGTCAATAGTCTAGTGATTTGACACTGAAGGGAAATAAGGGGCAAAGTGGAGATTGAGTTGGGGGGATAAAAGGAAGTATATGAAGCAGAGACCCAGTGGCTCTGGGACTGTGAAGGGCAAAGGAAGGAAAGATTAAAAGAGGGAGAGAGAGAGGCAGAGACAAAGAGGGAGAGGGGCTGCCTGTCGGTGCATTAAAAGAATGGAAAGACGGCAAGAAGCAGGAGGAGGAGAGTGCAGAAAAGAATATCCACAGAGCCTCAAGCAACGGGAAAAGATGGGATGTGAAGAGAAAAGCGAGGAATGGGTTAAAAAAAGAACACACACACTCACTCACTCACTCACACACACACACACACACACACACACACACACAGTTAACCTCCCTCTTTCTCTCCCCCCTCTCTTGGTCTGTCTTTTTACTTCTCTCAGCTTGATGCCCCGGGTTAAATAACCATATCTCCATCTCAGAAGCACTTCTCAGGGACCATAAAGCAAAAAGAAACCATGCAAATCCTTGACTTACGAACGCGCACACACACATGACAAACGCACGCACCCACACACAAACTCCCTGACACACACAAAAATGGATGGCCTCTTATTAGCAGCTGCCATCATGGTTCACAAATTCCTAACACACATGAGGCCCTAATTAGGGAAACATCATGTACAATTATGGAGGCCAGACTGGGGTGATAATAGCAGCGTATAAAGCTAAACTTTAGTGTAAGGTGAGATAAAAGGCTCGTTGTGAGTGTCTATGCTCGCCAGATGTTGGTTTGAGACTGCTGTATTTTTAGGTTGTTCTTTGTGAGCTGCCAACATTATATTCTTGCTCACTTGTTCGCCAAAACTAGCATGTATAAATGTAGCGTTAAGATCTCCTGACTTGTTTTCATTTCATTCACTGTATAGTACTCTTAATTTAAATATCAGTTTGCACATAACGTCCATACACGGATGGATGCTTGGAATAATATTGTTGTGAACTGGTAGAATATTTCTGCAAAGGAATTTCCTGCACATTAGCAAGTAGTGCTCTGCAGTTTCTCACGTGTAGTTTCACTGATTATCTCAAAGATGATGACAATGAAGACGATGTGTGTGTGTGTAATTATGAGCCATATTAGAACTGAGCCCCAATCACTCACAGATGAGTGGATTTAACTGACCCGGGACTTGACCCTGGCACAGTCACGCAAGCCCACATGCACTCACTCACACATGGAAACCCCACACACACCCGCACATATTTACACAGCTCAAGGCGGCGCGACAACCTGAAATAAAAAGCAGCTCAAGAATAGTGGATCTATGGCTCAATCACTGCAATCTCATCACAGATGAAAGCACACAGTGGAGACCCAAAACAAAGAGCAGTTTAGAGCTCAAGGGTGTCTTGAAGGCAAGGTGGGACTTTCTCATTCTCAGGCTGTGTGTGCCAGAAGCTGTTTGTGCCACCGATCAATGTCAGATGTCATAAATCCAGCAAGATTATAACCCTGAACATAGGGCATAACTAAACACTTATGTCTTTATTCATCATCTTCAAGCTGGGAACTGTCTGCAAACGTTCCTTATCTGCAGCACACATAGCAGAGAAGCTTTATTGGGAACCTGCTGTTTAATCCTGCTGTGATTTTGAATCATTTCAATCAATGCAAGCTTAGAAAATGTGCCAGCAAGCAAGAGGCAGACTACAGCGATCGTGTTTGGTTTGACATGTGAATGCCTGTACTCTATTTTAGGACTTTAGGACATGTGGGAGCAGGAGCAACATATCTACCGAGTATAGAGATCTGTTGGCAGGGTAACGTTTTTTTTGTTTCTTTTCAATAAACACACAATAAACAGTATGTGTTATCCTATTTTCCTACTAATTGAAAACAAGAACTTTAACCATTGTATATAACAAATGATTTTCTTAACAAATCTTACACAAAACTTCATCACTAAACAGGTAAATTAATCGTTTTTAAAATAAACATTTGATGGTTCCTGCTTCTTACATTTAACAGTGTATGTTTTCCTGTATGTTGAACTGTTAGTAGGGTTATCTGTCTATTTTCTGACAAATTAATTGAAACAAAAATAACCAGCAGATTAAGTCTTCCTTACTATCCTCTCAGGACAGTAACCGTTAAACTTTGTGATGTATTGAAGTGTTAATCCCTCGTTAGACTTCCACCACAAAGCCCAATAAACAACGTGGTTATAACCTCACATTTAGAGCGTAACCATGTGTAACATGTGTGCACGACATTTGATTGGCACCCCCAACAGGAGTGCAGCTGGAAAGCACATTGAGAGAGTGAGCTCCCTGCTTACCCCCGTGTCTGGATAGGTGGTCCAGCCCAGCTCTGAGGTAGACTCTGTTGTGTCCAGCAGCATCACTGACAGGTGAGGAAGCAGAGACAAAGACAAGGTGTGAGAAAACAGACCAACAATGTGTCACAGCTAACTGCAAAGGTGTGACAGTATCTCAGATTAGTGTTTTAATTGTATGGTTTAGGGAAATTGCATGAGACATGGATTAAATTGCATGAGTTGGCTAGAGTTTGTAGACAGATTTGTTGCTAAGCCTTTGATGTTGGTAAAAAGTGGCTTTTATCACAATCCAAGGTTACATGGAGTGAGTAATTGATATACAAATGTTCGTTTTGGGAGTGAACAGACAAAGTGTTAAAAATAAGTGACTGTGAAAAAGAATTTGCAATCATTAGATATTGTCTCAAGGCTTGAATCGCAGACTGTGTGATGATTCTGTGATGCCATCGAGAGCTAAAACATTAATGTGCTCAAGTGATGCTCAAGTTGCGACAAACTTTGTGAAGTATTTTGTAAGGGGGGGAGGGGAGGTGGGGGGCATTACAATCAAAAAGTCTCTTTTTAAATATATCACAAATAGTTTGAAGGGTTAGGTTTTTTCTCCCCTGTGCAATAAAATCAGGGAGTGCTCCAGCTGTGTGCATCCGTCACATCTAATAAGTGATTCTGAGGGATGATGCAATGTTCTGAAAATTGAACGGATTAAACCCATTAAAGGTCAGATTTTCCAACTTTAAAAGGCCATAACAGTTACTGTCACATTTTATACAAACTTAGCAAGCTGATGCTTCTTGTAGTTATGTCCAAAGAGAACCGAGAGATGTGTTCACTGTTTGTTTTCCTATTGTTTCAGGTTTAACAGACAGTTGTTTATTTTTCAGTGATGGAGAATGAAAGCACCACATTTCTGTCGGAGTGTATTTTCCCCATAATTTGCTTTAGATTTAAGTGCTGTAAAACAGCAAGCTGGCAAAGAAATCACACACAGTGACTTTAATGCTGAGTGCTGCGTGCTGACACATGGCTGCCACCCACACGAAAATGAAGCCCTTGAATTTTCCGTTAGTATTTCAAAACCTTGGTGGCTGCCGTTCCTTCAGTCTGGCGCTCATTATTGTTGACGAGCCGCCGATTGAATGCATGCCAAACTTTTTCTGTGTACACAGAGGTGGAGGAAACATCAGACTTCAGGTTTGGATGCTCACACAGATGAAATTAATGGAGATAAACACAGTGTCTGATGTCTGTTTGACACACACACGCTCCATTGTGACAGGAAGCATCCATCCGCCTCTGTTTACAGATACATTATTATTTTCATTGTCATGATACAATTTCAATGCTTTCGTTTCCATTTCAAGCCACACAATCGTTCACTAGAGAGAAGAAGACTCTCTTATTCTCTCTCTGACAAGCGGACAAAGAGAGACACAAATATATGATCTACATGATCATCACACACACAGGAGGGGATTTGAAACGGTCCCCTGTCTCACCAAAACACCTGTGACTTTTTTATTTCTTAGGCGAACAGGTCTTTCGACACACAAACACGGACAAACTAAATCTCTCTGTCTTTCAAATAAATCCAACGGATATCATTTGTAGCCTATGACATCAATTCTCCCCCACCCCTCTGTTCTCTGACTGTGCCGTAAACAGATTTTATTTTAGGATTATACTCACAGATGGAGACCCTGCAAATCTGTCCTTCAATCCTCCATTTCCATCCTCTTTTTTCCTTTTACAAGCACTCACCCCCCCCCCCCCCCCCCCCCCCCCCCCCTCCCCTCCAGTCTGTTTTCACCCACTAGCTTGTCTTTTGTCAATCTTCATAAATTCACACATTTTTCATGTAAATCCTCCAGGATTTTGGAGTGGTATAATTTGTGTTGAGAAAATAATACAAATGGACTGTGGCAGCTACGGATTATCTGCGGCCGTAAGCATCAGAATAAATAGTTTTTAGTGCAACGTCTGGACAGCTTGGCGGCTGGAATTGTAGAGCCGATCAGGATAAATCAGCAACAGGGAGAAAAGTAAATCCACAAAGACATGATGTCTATAGCCTCACAGAAGAACAGTTATTTCCATTAGTGGCACACACATTTCCTGCTTCGTCTGAGGATTTTCTGTAGCAGAATATTATACTCAGTTGAAGTTTAATAGTTACACCTAGCTAAATCTAATGAAGTCTAATACAACACTCGACCAATTAATGAAGGTTATAATATAAGAGAGGTGGTGATTCAACTATAGGAAATATGTACTTTGTCCTGCCTCATAAAGAAAGGAGCTTCTCTAACCAAACCTCATTAATATAAATAGGGTGGACAATATCATAGAAACACCTGTCAGCATGTGCGATGACATGGAAATGGCATATTGACTCGCTTTTCAAGATCTCTGTCTTCTGTCGTAAATCCTTCTCCATTTATCAAATAAGAAATTATCTCTATGTATGAACATGTCATGCATGAAATGCACGCACTCATATATCATGCATTGTGACCTCATTAAGCAGCATCCTATTTATATCAGATAAGAAAACCCACACACACACAGTAGTGATGCTGCATACGTGTCATTCCAAATTCAATTAACCCTCAGCTTCGGGGCAGAGTCATGCATAAATAATATACAGCAAACTATTCTGACATTAATATTTAAGCCTCTACTATTTAGCCTCTTGTTGTGAGGCCTTGGGGACCCCAGTTCCTCACGTTGCCCCTTTTCTTCCTGCGACAAACCTGTACATGAGGATTACATGGAGGAATGTTCTGATGCAAGTCTCATTGCGTGACATTAGTAGGTTGAATCATTTACCTAGACATCCTAAGATAAGCGTTTAGAGTGCCGTGTTACACACCTTTCAAGGATTAGCTTGAGCCAAGCCATCATGACCAGATCGTGTGTGTGTGTGTGTGTGTGTGTGTGTGTGTGTGTGTGTGTGTGTGTGTGTGTGTGTGTGTGTGTGTGTGTGTGTGTGTGTGTGTGAAAAAGTTGAACAAAAGATGGAGGGGCATTTCCTGGCAGGTCCGCTTGGCAGTAAAAGCTCCTTTATTTAACTCTCGTTCCGACAACAACTGCGCCCCAGAATCTCTGTCATTGGTCCATCTGAGGACCGAGACACTCAAAGTTTGTCCCTGACAGTTTGGAGAAGTGCTGAGTCTGCAATCTGGACTTGAGTGCTGTTTTAATGCACGCCATGTTTCACGTCTTCATACTCCACTCCGGTCTTTTACTCACTTAACTCAATACCTTTCCCCTTTTTCTACCTCCATCTTGTGGCTTGTCCCTTTCATCTCTGTCCTTTCTGCATGTGTGTATTATTCATCTAAAAAGTGACAACAGGGAAGGCCTTTCTCTACGTTAAATAAAGGAGATACGCTGTGCTCCATTATTGATGCCAGATCTGCTGTTTGTTTGGGAAACGCTTTAATACAGAGAGAGAAAAAGAGTGGACAATAGAATAAAAAAAGGGAGTATGAGATAGGAATGAGGAGAGGGTGATAGGATTGTGTTTGTGCATATGAATGTGCTACTTTCACACGTTCTCCCTCTCTCTCTGTGTGAGGCGTGGGTGTAAATGCTCTCTTCCATTGTGCAGCAGCGACCTGCATTAGTTCGCGACTGTCCCCTCTCTGCTGCTGGAGTGTTCACTTCAGCTGAGTGACCCTCTCTCCATCCATCTCTCTTTGCCCAACACTTTGCCTCTCTGTGTGGCCATGCATGCAACGACACTCTCCAACGCAAAGTGTAGCGCTGTTGCTCGTATCACGCCTCTTTGACGACTGATGTATGCTACATTACTGCACACTTTCCAGGTAAAAGAGCCCCATTCCCACCCAGCAAAAAATGTCTGTGTTAATATTAACGCAGGCCAGAGAGGTGTGAGAGTGTAATATGCCTTAACATCAAAAATGAAGACTATACAGTCACTGATCTCACGGGTAACAGCGGGTAACAGGAACACACACGAAAAATTCCCATAGTGCAGGAAAGTGTTCTCAACAGTAGTCAAGTCATGTTTTGTCTTTTGTCCACTTATCCACCCATCTCCACCCGTTCTTTATATTCTCCAGATGCTCCTACCCACAGACAGTCAGTGAAGAATAGGGCCCACACCAAGCCATCATTACAAACAACCACAGCGAGAGAGTGATCCGCCAAGACAGGGAGGCAGCAGGAGGGTGGAGGAGTGAGGAGAGAGGGGGATTAACGCTATTCCAGAAATAAGCATGCACATGTCAAAGGGAGTTATCAAATATTCTCTGGTGGTTAAGCTGAATGAAAGTGCAGCTGCAACAAACAGCACTTAAACCAGGTTAGATGATAGAGCAACGTCTGCAATGAGTCGCACAAACAAGCAGCAACAGGCACAGGTAGGAGGACGATTCACTAAAACTGAAAGACTTTTGCATTTGCAAAATAACATCATTATGGTTCTGGGGAACTGCATCTTAAAGAAATGATTGAATATTTGGGAAATATCTCTTTGCTATGAGATACAGCCGGGTTAATAAAACAACGAGTTTTGTATGACGTGTTTTCTGACCTTGTTTTTACAAACGCCTACCCCAGAAGGCAGAGTAAAAGGTCATAGAGAGCGATGCAACATTGTTTAAATAAACATTCAACCCACATTTTCAGACAGACTCTCTTTGACACTTGGTTGTACTCACAAGAAGTGAAATGATGTGGCCACATTTAAAAAAGAGCTTCAAAGAAAAGAATAGTTCGGACTCATTTTAGGAGGACACCACTCTCATGTCGGTGAAATATGAAGCGAACATTAGTTTAGTCCAAAGACTGGAAACAGGGGGTTCTGTCCAAAGTAACAATATCTTCCTGTGGATGAAAAGCTCACAAATAAACATGCTACAGATTGTTTGTTTATCCATATAAAAACAGAAATGTAAAAACGACCATTTGAAGTTTAACTGGGTGTCGTGTGCCAGAATATTTTTGAACAAACAAATTAGATCCAACATGTTGATCAGTGGGGATTAAAGCTGAAGGCAGATTTTGTTATAGTCAGGCTATCTTTTTCTTGTTTACATTCTTTATGTGCAGTTGTTGTTAGAGTGGTAACAGTCTCATGTAATTATCTGCGATTAAACATATTACCCAAATACGTTCATGTACATTCCTTGACATCACTCTCTTCTTTGATTACAGGAAAACATTTTAGACACATACTTGTGATGTATTTGAGACCCAGTAATGCTTGGATTTGTGAAGAAAGAACTCAAATGTAATAAGACAAAAATGTGCTGGATAAAAGTCATGTGTGCATAACAGAAATATAAAATCAAAACTTAAGGCCCAAAAATACAAACGTTCCACTGAATTCTCCAGTCACAAAACCTGCTACAAACATATTTTCACTACCATCTCCACCCTTAACAGCCACTAAGAAGAAGGAATGTAAATCTGAGGAGATCAGTTCACTGTAATCTCATTGTGTCATTCTGAATACTGATCCTTTAACAATCAACCTTTGATCTAACGCTGTTTAGTCCTTTGCCAACACGCAGACTGCCAAGTGCAGATTTAATATGAAATTCAAAACGCCATACTACATTCCTGTGTCCCAGCAGTCCATGCCACATGCTCATCTTTCAATTACATTTTGGCCCAAACTCATTGCCTGTCTGCACAGGCGTATTGTCTGTGACACTATCTGCCTCGACACTGACTGACTCAAAGCATCAAGCGTCAATCTCTGGTATCTCAAATGGCAGATACGTATGTGAGTCATTTGAGGAATTATAGTTCCCAAAGGCCCTTCGAAAATGATGTTGCTTTTTAAAATTACATGCAAAAAAACATTGCTAAAAATAACGCCTGGTCACAGTGTAGTGTTGCTGTGTAAATTATGGGGATGCTGCCTACTCCACTTCACACCAGCATGTGATTTCTCTCTTTCTGCAGCTCGGTGCATATTCAGGAGGGACAGACAGGAAGCTTTTCAGGGCTGTTAGTGGCATCCGTCCTGCTGCACTCCCACTGTGAGAAGCATGCCATTTATTTTCTTATCACACTTTCTCTAATTCATCATGTCCTGAGAAGGCGGCTTACAACACCCAGGATCAAGGATAGTAATCTGTCTTAATTAATATCCAGTAAGCCAGAAACAATCGACAGCACTACGGATGGTCTGAATGACCTTAAAGTGAGAATGTCAACATTGCTCAAAGTTTGTACTGCCAAAATGGGTTTGAGGTAACTTCGGTCCTTCATAACAAAGTGTGTCCACCAGAGAGCACTAGGAGCTTGATCTTTAAATCCTAAAAGGCCAACTTTTAGTAGGCCAATGGTTGCAATGATACCTACAAATATAATATCAGCATTGTTTAAGTTTCATGTTTGTATTTTATTTCATTTACTAGCAGACAATAGGCCTATAGGTACATAATCTGATTTATTAAAACTTTCTAATATTGTTGTCAATAGTGGATCTATATTTAACTATTAAATGCAAGAATCTCTATGCAAAATATTTTACCTTAACTGATAAAATATAATTATTGTGTGGGTTTAGAGCAGATTTTTTGTTTTCTTTTTCCAGAGGTGGAAGAGGTACGCAGATGTTTTACTTGAGTAAAAGTAGAACTACCAGAGTGCAGTTTACGCTGTTACAAGTAAAACTCCTGCAATCAAAATGTAACTCAAGTAAAAGTACAAAAGTATGAGATTCCAATATACTTAAAGTGCCCGAAGTAAAAGTACCCATTATGCAGATTGGCCAATTTCAGAATAACATTATATGTTTGAATTATAATTATTGATGCATTAAAGTGTTATCAAAGCTGGTAAAGGTGCAGTCAATTGTAATTACTTGGTCTGCTGCTGCCTGCATTTGCTTGTGAATCTTATAGCCTACATTTATTTTAGAGTATACTTATGGGCCTACATGTAGTGAAGTAAAAGTACACAATTTACCCTAGGTAGAAGTACAAAGTAGAAAAAAGTTGAAATACTCAAGCAAAGTCCCTCAAAAGTGTACCTAATTACAGAACTTGAGTTACACCACTGTCTTTTTATCTTCTGTTTCCAATTTAATTTCCTGAAAATGTATTGGTGGTGTTTAATATCAGTTTGGCAGTTCTTTGCCTTCATGTGATAGACGGTTCCGGTGGTGCTGTCTTGACACAGACGGTGGAGACGGTTAGCTTCAGCCTAAACCTTGCGAAATGCGAATCCTGGTCATTATACAGTTTACCTATTTTATATGTTATATGTTCTTCGCTTTCTTAATAACGTTAGCCACGGGTATGCTTAATGTCAGGAGTTACTTACCAAGGTTTGTTCAACATTTAAGGCGGTATAGCCGTGAAGCTGAAGTCCAGACTCCTCGGGGTTTGTGTGCAGTCACCGGGACTAGGCTAGTTGCTGGATGGTAAGTGGATCTTAAATCTTAAAATAGTTTGACTACTTGTCAAAACACACTGTCTTTGTTTTTATGTTTCGAAGCAACATATTTGTGTTTTGTTTTTAATTGTTACACAACAGGTGATTTTACATCATTTACGGTGCTGGGAAGTAACGGAAGTTATAAAACAAGTAATGAAACGCGTTACTTAGTTTTGCAGCTCAGCGTTAGTTATGAGTAAAGTGATGTTAACCTTTTCAATGAATATGGCCTTATGTGTAAAAAAGCAAACTAATGTATTGGTTGGCTAGCTTGCCCAACACTGGAAACCATTGGTTTAATAACAGTACAAAATCAGATAAATTAAATCAATATAAAAAAGCACAATATCCTCTCTTCAAGTGCAGTAGCCTACTGGAGTATTTTAGTTACTTTTCACAACCAATTTTTCTCCAGACTTTTATTCAGAGAAAGTCATACAACATTAAGTCAGTTTTGTAACTGGTAAACATTTTAGTCTACAGTTTGTGCAGACTGTTGCTTTTTGGCGAAATCTAATTTAATTTCCTTTTCAGGGCATGACATAAGCTCCACTAATGATACAAGGTTAATTCGAGGATATGCATAGCTCAGTGAGTATCACTATTAATTTACTCATCCTTGACGGGAAGTGCTGGAGGGGCATCAGGTGTGCCTTCTGCGCAGCCCTTCCCTTCAGAGCGGTGTGTTAATGCAATGTGAACATGCAATGTGAACATGCAATCCTAGACACTGACCCAACAATTAAAAGGTGCACCATGTGTTTTCATATCAGTACTTCTTATCAACAATGCATGTGGGCGACTGCTTCAACACTTACAGGCAGATAGTTAGAGCGATAAATCGCACCCTGTCACTCAAACACTCAGCAGTTTGTCTGCATGCAGGCAGATCTTGTATACTCTTAACAGCAAGAAATAAGGCACACATTGAACTTATTCATGGTTTGTGGTGTGAAAGCATACAAGAAAGGAGTTTGTGAGTGGTGGATACAGTAGACAGACAATACACAATTTAAAGACAGACAGCAATCATATCAGATAGCTAGTCAGTCCAGACAGACTTCTACAGCGGTGAAAGCTGAGGCAGATGCCAAATCCTCCCTTTGTGACATAACTAGATGTTTCAATGTATGTGGATTTATATGGACGGACGGTCATACTATTGGGTTAATACTGTATTATGAGGAGCTCTATTTCAATTACACAAACAGAGTCAGTAGGCCACTAACGCTGGGCCGCCTCTCTCCCTCTCTATCATTCTGTCTCATCTTAGTCCAGGCCATCTGTTACAAACACAGCTCAAATCTGTGGTATGAGGCTGACATATAAGTTACCTCTGTTATAGACTATTACTGACACACACCTCGCAGTAAACTAAAGCCAATGGGAGATGAGCGTGAACAGGTGCAGCTCTTTCCATCGTGCAGTCAATTCCTTTGAAAATAATTTGCGTGCTGACTGCTGAAACCCTCTCAAGTGTTGGATAGAGGATGTAGGAGCAGGAGCTATGTTTAGGCAGACACATAAGAATACACACTCACACAGCTACACGCATACACACTTCAAGACAGTTTCATCGAGTCATCAAATTAATGCCAGCCCACTCTGATCTGAAAATCCACTTAATAGATGGAGTTAATTCAGCTTTTCCAGACTCGCTCACTCACTCCTGCACTTTTTAAGACATTTCCACAAAGTGTGTATCGTTAACTGCAAACACATTCATTGAGGAGGTTGTGGAGACATAAGGGGCACTGATAACAGTACCGGAGAGGGGACAGGGGTCTCGTGCTGTCACATCTGTGAGATTATGAGTGACATGAAGGCCCGGGAGGGGGTGCCAAATACATAGGCAAAGAGAAACAAGTTATGCAAGTTATTATTCATTTTTCTCCCACATTTCCATATTCTTTTGTTGCCAGAGCTTGTTAGGCCGCGGCACGCACCTGGCACTTCCATGCCAACTAAGTCTTATCTGAAGTGCTTCCACAGTGGCACACGCAAGCATCTGCATAAACACATGCAAACATAGAGATGCACTCAGACACAACACACAAACTAATGCACACAGGGCGATAGAAGTAAAGGGGGAAAAGTGGTAATTATTCTGAGGCTCCCAAGCTGTAGGTGGTTTCCATAAAAATGTTGAATGAATCAGACTTTCTCGTGGTGTTTGGGCCTTTCGTGCCACAGTTTCACAGATTTGCCAAAGTACCCAGCATTCCCAGAGAGCGACATTCTTAGAGCTCTTTAACAGAAGCATACCAAGTGTCCATCCTTCACTTGTGGGCTTATTCTGAGCACATGATGGGAGCGCTGTGCAAACTCCCAGTCCTGCTACCCTTGCACGCGCGCGCACGCACGCGCACGCGCGCGCACACACACACACACAAACACACACACACACACACACACACACACACACACACACACACACACACACACACACACACACACACACACACACACACACACACACACACACACACACACCATTTTCAAAATAAAGTAAAAGTGAAAGTCTTACCTTCCTCAGCTGAGTTAGGCTGAAAAAACAGACAGAGAGACAGAAAGACACTCCACATCTCCACGACAGAATGACACTGACAGAGAGAGGGAGGGAGAGAGCATGAAAGAAGTAGATAGAGTGAGTGTGTATGACAGAGTGAGCGAGAGAGAGAGAGAGGGAGCAGGGGGTGAGAGAGGGGGTGGAGTCTGTTTGCTCCCTTTATCTGAGAGAGGGAGAGAGAAAAAGAGAGGGGGAGGATGGATGAGGAAAGGCGAAAAATATTTACAGAGCAGCACATACAATAAGCACAGTGCCAACAGAGAAGTAAACAAAACACTGTTGTCAGAGAAACGAGGGGAGAGAGAAAGAGTGAGAGTTTTTTTATATTCGAGAGAGAGACAAAGAAGGAGAGAGAGTTAACAAGAAAAAGTGTCAAAGGGAAAGGGAGGTGGAAAAATGAAAAAACTAGTTAGTCCAGTCTTTAAAACAACTGTCTAGACATGTCTAACGACATCACTTCCAGCTCTCCCCTAACGCCTCACACCAATTTCAGCGGGCCGCCTGGCAGACTGTGCATCAAACTGTGGCATCCCTCAAATATCTGGACACTGTGCTAACTTGCATTTTTCAAGCTGTGGCATGTGAGAGTGCCCAATTTCTTTTCCTTTTTTTGGATCCCTCTCAGTTCTACCTTTTATGGAAAAGGAATATCATTTGGACACATTTTTGGATGCCCTCCATCCTCCCCCTCCGTCTCTCAGACACACTCCTCGCCTCCCAGGATTGCTCATCCAGACAGTTTCTAGACACGCACTCACACACAGGCATGCAAATATACAGAGCTGAGCCCCTCTGGCTCATGCACGCCACTCGCTGGTCAGACCGCAGTACTGCAGCTTGTTGATGGGCTTTCATGCCCCAGTTCACTGCATTGACTGAGACTTCAGTAGACTTTTGCAGGGAGATGTTGCCTATTGGCTTGACACAATTAGATGGCCCCATTCCCAGCCAGCCGGGGGCCCTTTACCCTGGGCTCTTTGCTCCAAGAAGCAGAGTGGAGAGGCAAATGGATCACGCCGGTCCTCCCGTCATTAAGCCGGGACTTAGAACTTCTTAATCAGTTTTCAGTTGGTCCTGAAAGCACATATTCCCTGTGCCACTTTATATAAAAAGTGTCTGTTTTTTAGAGCTGAAGTGAAAGAGTGATTAATCTGTTTATCAGTAACTTTTGCTCAATCTATTACTTCATTTCTTTAAAGGAAATATGGACAAACCCTACTGGTTCCAGCATCACAAATGTGATATTTTTTCCCCTACTTTTGTTCTGCTGTTATTGGGAAATTAAGGCTGCAACTAACTCATATTTTCTATAGCATCCAATAGAAGCTTTGTCTGTAAAATATTAGGAAAGAAAAGTGTTCTGTCAGTCCAAACCCCCCCCAAAAAAGTTGATTACTCGAGTCCCAGCTCCAGTAAACTTTAGGGTTTGTACGGTTATTTTGTCACCATGTGCCCTAGGAACCAATTATAAATCATTTTGTTAAGACATTACAGTTTGTTTAGTGTCCTTCCTAAAGAAATGAATTGAACAGTATCTCACTTACCACTTCCCCCATAAAACAACAGCCACGACCTGTAATTTTAGAAGCAGCAATGTTAGTACGTCTTTTCAGGGGAATTCCTCTGAGGTAATTATTATCTCGCGTCTCTACATGTGTTCTGGTTTGGCTTTTGAAGCTGTGTGATCCAAGACGAAATCTGACCTCAAAACTCCTCCCGCATTCACTCCTTAAAAGCGTCATCACAACCATGAATACATTTCTTCTTAAACCAAACTGTTCAGCAGCAGCAGCCGCAGGGAGAAACGGAACTCTGTTCTTTAACTTATGGCTTTATTTCAATGTTTCTGAGGTTTGGTTAGCTCTACAGTGTATAACAGCACAGCTGACTGAGGTTTAGCCACGGTGCAGAAAAGGAAATGGAGTTGCTACAGTAATCACACTCTCACTTTAGCACAGAGACTGCAATCACATTAAACATTCATTGCTTTGACTCGAGCATTACAGACAGTAAAATAATTCATAATTCAAGTCACACATTCCCTTGAAGATGGACAACTTTATTTCCTTTTTTAGTTTCTCAAAGCAAGTGTCACTAATATTATTACTGGCATACATTATGATACTGTGACTCTCACGCACACTCAAGCTTTAACACCCCTGACTTCTGTTTACCATTAAGCAACACAGTGACATCCACCATAGTGACAGTGCAAGACAAATCAGTAAATGTAGCAGATTAGACGGGATTATGAGGCACAACCCAACATCCCAATGCATACATTATATTTACAGAGAAACACACAATATAAACAATTATTACAAACTAGTCCGACTGCCAAAGTGCAAATAAAATGCTGCTAAGCTCAAACATTGAGAATGTTTTCCATATGAGTGTGCCCACATCCAAGAAGAAGTACAACTGTACAAACATTGACACAACATATATAAGCATGTGTACTATGTTGTAATAGTTTCTCCTGATTCAGTTACTGAAGATTCTACAATATTTATGTACATCATTTTTGAAAATGAGAAAGAACAACAATCAATAAGGCATTTTTTGTGCGTTAACTACTAAAATAAATACAATTCATTTAGTGTTATTACTCAACATTATACCTCTTGGTTAATATCATCAATGTTATATTTTCCAATATCTAATATCTTTCATGTTAGATACGTATTGTTATCAGTCGATTTTAAAGTGTTTATATACAAAACATTTACCACAAATGACTGTTTAACACTGATGAGCACTTGATTTAATGTAACGCTATTTTAGAGATGGCAATATGATGTTGTTAGCCTAGGATGCAGAAGTTACTGCTTCATACTGATGTCAAGAGAGTTTCAAGTACAGTGATGATAAATGTAGCCACCTGAGTTTTTTATCCTAATGTTGTAATGCTTACTGTAAACGACTACAAAATACTGGCTGAAATCATTGAAAACAGAGGTTAGGTTGGGTTTTTTAGGAGCAGAAAGCCTGAGCAGACTTTAAGGCCTGACAGTGTTAGCCTACACCTCAACAACGTGGTTCATGCAGACAGCTGTAATTTACAGACCTGTCTTAATTATTTCTGCTTAAATATTTGTATTCTAAGTTTATAGTGCTTTCTTGCACACTTAAATGGGAGAGGGGCTGCTGTAACACCTCTATACTCACTCTGTCTACTCAAGACAATATGGCTCCCTCCCCCAGGCAGCAAGGCACATCAGGCATGCAGACAGGACAGCAAGTCAGTCGTTCTTTTTTGGGTCAAACTACCAGGATCCAAAACCAGCTTTTCAAGCTTGACCTCAATACATAAACCCCCCCAAATCCCACAACCTCTTAACATGGGGGTAGCTGAAGACCTGGGACTTAAGGCTGAACATATGTTGATCCTCTTATATGGCAGTATGCGTGGCGCTGGCAATGGGAATGTCAACTATTATTAAGTACTAGTAATTCAGTTAAGTTTGGCCCATGTTTAAAGCAGGATTACAGGGAACTCTGTCAATTATTAAAGCATGTTTGTGACGAAATATAGCTCCTTATATCTATGTGTTTAAAACCTTTTGTCTGTGTTGTGTCCGGATTTCTTTTACTTCTTCTTTCTAAGGAAGATCCACCATGGGGACCTTGCTTGTGGGGGAGGTTGGAGGACCTTCTTTTCCCTCGGTCAGGCCGACGGCCATCGGCTCATGAACCGCAGAGGGTTTTCCTGCGCTGGCAGCGAATCCCTGAGCAATGTCGTCAAAGGTCCTGCCTCTGGTCTCTGGTACTCGCAGGAAGGTGAAGATGAAGAACAGGATGAGGAAGACCATGAAGATGATGAAGACGTAAGGACCACAAAGTTCCTGAGGGAAGAAGAGAGAGAGGTAACTACATGACTCAAACTGCACATACTTCTGAAAATGTTTGCAGTGATGAGAAGTAACTAAGTACATTTACTTTTTGAGATTGACGTACTTTCTACTCCTAATCCATTATACTATCAGAGGGAAATATTCTTGTTTTTACATCACTATAATCTGTTAATAACTGTTGCCAGTTACTTTCAGATTCTAATAAATAAAAACAAACATGGGTGCGAATCTTTAAGTATGTCATGATTTGATTCAATTTGATGTATCATTACACTTTGATTCAAAACGGTTCCTGATTCAAAATGAGTTCTGTGTTGAGCATGCGGTGGTCCTCAGCGTTTAAAAATCAATTAATGGAAGTTAGGAATAGATTCAAAATCATAGAAGATAGAAATCTTGTTCCTAACATGAAATAATGTATTCCAGCACACATATTAATCAACTATTATATATTAAAAAATATATTATGTTTGAATTATTTTCTCCAATAATCTATATTTTCATGGTATTAGCCCTTCTGCATTATGTCTACTTTTACCTTAGGTGGCTCTACATTAAGTGTATCTTGATGTCAATACAAGTAAAAGACGTAAATGTTTCCCTTACCTCAAGTTTAGGGAATCCCAGCCCCACGAGGAAGTTGGCGGTCCAGTTGGATAGACCGGAGACGGCCATGGCAGCAGGCCGGGGCCCCTGGGAGAAGAGCTCAGCCACGATGAACCAGGGGATTGGACCTGGACCCATCTCAAAACTGGCAACAAAGCCGAACACAGCCACGATGGCCAGGTAGCTCAGAGACGGGTTGGCCTTCTGCTCAGACAGAGAAACAAAGAGTGAGTACAAGAAGATGTTGTTTTCTTAAGCTCACAGAACAAGAGGTAGCAAGCAAACATCACTTACCACCAAAACCAGGGAGATCGTCATAATGAGGGCAAAGAAAGCCATTCCTGCCAGACCAATCAGATGCAAGGTTCTTCGCCCCGCCCGTTCAACCAGGAAGAGCTGGATTTAAAACAAAGAAATTGTTAATATTAATAATAATGTAAACCACGCCTTTTATCTAAAGAACAAATGTTTAGTCAGACACTTACGGAAACTACAGTAAACACGGTGTTAACAACTCCAGCTCCTATGGTGGCGTAGATGGGTTGAGTGACACCAGCTGTGTCAAATATACCTGTAGAATAATAGAACACCTAATAGGAGAGAAAGACGAAGAGTTAGTATGAGTAATGAAAAGTAACGGTAGTCTTTTTCATTACAACTTAGGTTAGGTGAGGAATTGCTCTTAGGGTGCTAGTTGTTTTTGGGGATGGGTTCAGCATCCTGTCCACGGCTCTGGGGGAAAAGCTTTTTATTAGCCTGTGGGTCCATGTGGTTCTGAGCCTGCCTGAGGGGAGGGTGGAGATCAAGGGGTGGCTGTGGTGTGAGTGGTCTCTCATGATATTAAAGATATGGCTACAGTTGATGGCTCTCAAGTTTTGGATTTGGGAGCAGATGATTTTTGTACTTTTCGATTTAGGTTGTGGGCCATAAAACAAAAGTAGTGAGCTAACTGACCCTAAAATGCTATGTAAACTTCAGAGGATTGCAGAGTTGGGTTATAGTTACATCAGGTTTGTGACTTCAAGCAACCTCTTTCACATTACACCTAGTCATGTGTTCCATTAAATATAGCTTAGTACAGTTGGTGCTACTAGCTGCTGATGAGTGGGCGGGGTCACGACTGTTGAATATCTGTCAATTAAATCGATGTTGCCGCAGCTTTACTGTTGATTGTCAGGTCAGAGGGGGGGGGGACGCTAACACACTCAGTCAGCCTGGTGACATGACCTTATTAACAAAAACCTATCAAATACCACTTTTGTTTGTCTCTTTCCAATGACCCCACTGGCTTAAATTATTCCGCTCAATCGAACATTGCCTGGAGCAGAGTAGCGTCTCTCGTCATGTGGGTGCCAGACACATTTGTATAATTTCAGTAAATGCTCCTTTAGAGATGTAGTGATGACATTGATTGACACTTATCATATAATGATATCCATAATACACTGCTCCCTGACAGGATATGGTGTTTACTCACAGCGTTGATACCAGACAGCTGCTGGGAGAGCTGCAGGATTATGGCTATGATGATTGGTTGGCGGTAGTTTGGGGAGCGGAAGAGTTCAGGGATGGTCACTTTCTTCTCCAAGGCCATCTTCATCCCTTCTTCCTTCATCTCATTAATATCATCGCTCACATCCTCACAGCCGCGCAGACGCACCATGGCTACAGAGAGAAGAAGGGATGGATGAAAGGAGAGGGAGTAAGTACATTATTGTGCAAATATGGTGTAAAGTAAGGCTGGAAGGGTCTTAGAACATTATGTTGTAAAACTTTAATAAATCGCAGGGCCGTGCTTCATCTAAGGTTCATTAAAATGTCAAGAGCAATTCTAAATTCAGTCTCATTAAAACCTGATGTTGCAATCTCGTTTGCATAACGTCTCAAAACCGACCTTTCCTGGCCTCCTCCTCCTGGTTGAGGACGATCAGCAGGTAGCGGGGGCTTTCAGGACAGAAAGGCAGCAGGATGCTCTGCAGGATGGCCGGCAGGATGGTGAGAGCCAGAAGCAGAGGCCACAGAAAGTCTGAGCCGAGCAGAAACTCCAGACCAAAGATCTGAAATGTATCAATAACACGGGATGAAGTACTTATAATGAGTTGAGCTTTAATTTGAACTCAAACAAGCCTCGCAGCTCTTCTCCAGGACACCACGCTTTGTTAAAGTCAAATCACTTTTTTTGTAGTAGTTTCTGTTCCTAGTTTTATGTTATTACATTGATATTATAATAAATACTAAGAGATGGGAGAGATTTGAGTATGCTCTGAAAAATATGGTTAAAATAATACTTTAAAAAGGGATAGGTTCTATTTCTACAGTATAATCTGAAAAGATGCTTTTAATATTATTAGCTAATAATATGTTTATATATTGTACAGCTTCCCAACAGACTAAAAATATTATTTGTACTAAAAGAGAGCTGATAATGTTGTTTATTGTCCGTAATGTGTCCTTATGATGATCTGTAGGTCACATGACAGCATCTAATGCTTATAAAAGCTTTGAAAAACATTTATGGGGTGAAAAATAATAATGTGAAGTTTTGCAACACATTGATTTTGAGGCACTTGCTTGAATTCTTTAAGCAAAGCTGATTCACAAGTTCACGTTTGTCTGCAGAAATCCAGAGCTTTTGCACAATAAATAAAAAACAAAACAAATGTATCTCAGTACCGCACAATCACCACATCATACCTGTGCCACCAGAATGCCAATCACCACACCCAGCTGATGCAGCGTGCCGAAGGCTCCTCGGAGAGCAGTGGGGGCGATCTCACCCACGTACATGGGTGTCAGCCCCGTGGAGAGACCGCAGAACACACCGATGATCAACCGCCCCACGATGACCATCTCGTAAGAACGAGCCAGGGCCGACAGTCCCATGAAACCCCCCCCGACGATAGCCAGGATGTTAGCAAGCAGCATGGACTTACGCCTGAAGAAGAGAGACAAGGAGGGAAGAAGGACATGGTTAGTGGGTGAGTACTGCAGATGATGTTGACCAATTACATATAATGCAAACTTTTCTATCACAATTTCACAGACTCAAAGGAGAAGTTTTCACATCTGATTTTGTCAAACAAACCGTCCAAAACCAAAGATAGGCTTTAAAACCAAATTGTGGAGTTTACAATAAGGAAAGGTGTATTTAAAAACTAGTAAGGGTTCGGTTGATTAACTGCCATCATACATGAAACCATTTACTGCACCATACTGTTTACTCCCGATGTTCTTACCTGCCAAATTTGGTGACAACGGCTCCGACAGAGAAGGACCCGACCATGCCTCCCACGCTGAAGATGGCGACTGCAAAGCTCCACACCATGGTGTTGGTTCCTGGGCTGAAAGGCTCCCCGTACCGCTCCATCGACACATTCTGGAAAAACCTACGCAGTTTCTGTCAACCAACAGAAAAAGAGAGATGAATGGCTGCATCGAAGTAAGCGTTTGTCTAAGTTCACAATCAAAACTATTCATTTTGTGTGTAACTGATGTCAGAGCTCATGCTTCATTGGGAGTTTTTGACACATCCACATGAGGGCAGTATAGCTTTTAGCATTGCCACCTTGCAATGCTGTGGTCACAAATGAGAGCAGTCTTATCATGTCCAGCACCCTAACTGTATCTAGGCTTCTTTGCAAAACCACATCCGAACAGCAACATGAAAGTCCTAAAACGAGGCCCAGAATTGGCGTTAAAAAAGTGTCATTTAAGTTATTGCAATATTAATATCCCAAGACAGGGAGAAGATATAAAATGGCATCTATTATTCATCTCTCTCATAATAGTTGTCCCCGCTGTCATAAAACATTAAAGGTCTATTACACAATTCAACTGACCACACACACACACACACACACACACACACACACACACACACACACACACACACACACACACACACACACACACACACACACACACACACACACACACACACACACACACACACACACACACACACACACACACACACACACACACACACACACACACACACACACACACACACACACACACACACACACCTGCTCTGGTGCGTTTATGACCCCGGTGTTGTAGCCAAACTGTAGCGAGCCGATGACAGCTGTTGAAACGCTGAAGAGCAGGTAAAGGGTCACCTTCTTCGGCGGCTGTTGAGAGAGAAAAAGTCATGAGCGATATGAAGGATTAAAACAATGAGCGGATGGAGTTTATGGACAATCCCCCCCCTCAGTTTGTGTGGTGGACATGTCCTGTCCCTGGCTCTACAAAGCTCCTGTTGTTTATATTGACACTGGTAACTACAAACACAATGAGTCCCTGTTTTCAGTTGTCTGTCACTTGCAGCACTGTGGAAGCTAGGTTTCACAACACTGCACAGGATCCATGATTTTGCAGCTCTGAGGTATTTCTCGGCTAAGAAGCTAAAGAAACCCAGAGAGAATAAATGAATCCTATTGTGAGTGCTTTTCCCCGCAGGGTTCAAATTAAAGTGGGCTTAGCTCATAATAACAAGCTAATACATCTGACGATAATCCCTCGTGTGGCACGGCATGTAGGAGTTTGCCATTTTTTACAGTTCCAACAGAGCAGAACTGAGAAATGGGTTTAAGTGAAGCTGTGGTTCCAAGTCTACTATGTGGCGGCACCATGCCAAATAAGGAACCTAGTTACTACATCTCTTTACATTAACCGCATTACAACAGCTTTCTGGGAACCTCTACAAAGGTCATTATTTGCTTTCCAAGTCTACTGATCCAGACAGGCTCATTAATGAAAGGAAATCCATTTTAATCATCCAGTGTTTTCCAAATCCGCCCCTGTTTCGACACTATAAGACGAGTGAATCATTCATGATTAATACATTGTTTTACACAACTTGTAATCCTAATTAAGTCAGGAAACAGACACAAAGACAGGCACAATGAGCTCTGTCCCAATGTTTACATGATATAACTATCTGCACAGATAACTCTTCAAACGTCACAAAACAGTGCGTTCATTGAGGGAAATCAAGAGGCAGTTGAAAGACTCTCCCCCCTCTAGAAACAAACCCTCTGTCCTTTAATCTGATCAACTATTTGATTTGCTGATGTAACCGGTGTGGTTAAGCGGTCTCTGCGTTGTGTTGATAATGGAGGAGACCCGAACCAGCGTAAAGTTGAGGCGATCTCTGTTTAATGACTGAAAACAGATCAAACGATCAGCTTTACATCAATTCACACAATATATAGGGGGGAAAGTCCTCACAACAAAAAACTCCTGAGCACAGCGACCACACTTCAGAGGTTCCGCCCACTGATCTCCGACCTTGTCAGGTATTTAACATTCAATAAAATGAAGAACACAGAATAAAATAATATAAAACACAGAATTTGTGTGATTATACAAAAACAATTAAATAAACCCCACTGCATATTTACATCTGTTACACTGAGAACTCAGGCTTCCTTATTGATAACAAAACTACCAACAATGGGCTTTAAGTACATCATGTTTATATCTGTTCCTATCAGGTAAACCCACCCACAGGTCAGAATGAAACACAAAGGAGGAATTGAAAAATGACTCAGTGGACAGTAACACTTAAGCAGATAGTGATAATCAGTTGTAATCAGGTCACTGCGTGTTTCTCTGGGACATCATGGCCTTGTCTCATATTCTTACACTAAATCAAGCCGAATATACTTCTGTGACGACATCTTGACGGTTTGACACACAGGAAGTGCAGCAAACAAGATTATTTGACAGTGAAGGGGAAATAAAGAGGACTGGTAATAAAGAAAACAGTTACGTTTAAAGGGAGACACAAAAAAAGTGATAAATAATTACATATAACAACAAATTCCATGTCATGTTTGACTTTTGGCACAGATGACCTGGAGGGGTCTCTGGGGTGTAGCGCTGCACGAGAGAGGATTTGATGAGGATAACTGCGTGTGGGGGTGTGGTTGTGTGTGTACAAATGTGTGTGGTTGTAGACATACCAATTGCATCTGTAGTGACATGCTGATGTTGAGTAAGACTTAGACAAAACGTTCGCATTGTTAAGCCTCTTGCTAAAACAGTTATTCTAATTAAGGAGTGGCCCACCGCGCAATGTGCTTTATAGGTACTTTAAGAATTGAATACGGCAGATTAAGAAGTTGTACCAGCATGCACAATTTCCTGCATTTGCACACTAAGGAGCAGAAGCCAAGCCAATCATCATTATCTGTAACCGTGTACTACAATATACAGTTTTTTGTTGTAGCAACATGACATTCTGCTTTAAAAAAGTCATGATTAATATGTTAACCAATACCAATACAAATACATTTACAAGTGGTAAAAGTATATACATATTTGTACACGCACAATTCAATGACGTAATTCTTATGAATACCATGGAATATTATAAAAAGCTCAAAAAACGGTTCTAAAGGGATCTAGTAAGGTTATTTTCTTTGGAACTTTAAACCTCAGTACCAATGCTTGATTCTCATAAAGTTGTGTTTCATGTATACTTGCTTTGGTTCATTGTGTCATTATTAATCATCATCACTCTGGAAATCCGGAAGAAAGACTCATTATTGACACACCTTTCCTTCGACACTCAAACGACACATTTAACTTATCTACATCCCATTCTCTGTGTTTATTCAAAATATCTCGCAAAGGCCGTTTTAGAAAGTCAGTTTTCTTTCTCCCTATGTTTTAATATTGCATCGAACTTTCGTATGTGTCTTCATCATTAATGTAACAGCAGTTCCATTTCACCTTTTCTGCAGTATCATTTATTAGTGTAATTTCATCAGAAAGGAAAGATATTTATTTTATTTTTTACATTTCTGGTTACACAAATTTTGTGCTATAATCTTTTAAGAATGACTTTTTAGAGTGCATGCCTTTTTTGTGGCTTGGGGGGGGGGGGGGGTAGTTGCATCAACACACATGATGTGTAAACCTTAAGAAACAGCCATGAAATGTGTGTAACTGTTTCAAAAGCCAAACCACAGGGAAGGTTTGTGAGGACAGATACTGTAGCAGGCACATTTTGGTCTTTTTAGATACTCTTTACAATACTAAAAGATGTAATGCAATCAATTCAAAGTTCACGCTTTGAGTGATAACACTAACTGTGTAGCCTGGTATCACTAAAGTGTTAACTATATTTGGGCTGTTGCAAGTTGTCAGTCTTTGCTGCACTTTTACAGTTCTTTCTTCATATAACTGGTACGATTCCCTCATGCCTTTCTAATGCACACGCAGACGAAGTAACACCAAAACCCAGAACGAGTCTAAACTTGCCACCCTGCCTTAGTCATCTCCTGAATTCTCGTATATCACTCCCATCTCATGCCCCTGCCAGAATGGAAATATACAGGTTTTCCTCTTACTTTGAATAACACTCTTAATTATGAGGACTTGTTGGCACAAAACAGGCTCAGAATGAAACAAACCAAAAGGACTGGCGCTCTTCCTCTGGGACTGCTGGGAATTATAACTAAAAGCTTGTTATAATGTGTTTCTACCCGAGAAGAATACTGCAGAATATGTACGGCAAACTCATCTGTGCAGGTTTTTAGAGGTAAAACAGTTTGGAAAATAACAGAACAACACCACTAACCCATGAATCCAATAGAAGTAAGAAACAGTTACCTTTTCGTCCTGCATCCGCTCCATCTTTGCGGCTCACAGAAGAAGATTCAGATGAAGAAAACTACAGGAACTTTTCTTCTTATTCCTTATGCACACAACCTCACACCTCTGTGCAAACAGTTCTCAGAAAACCTGAAAATAAACAAACAAAAGAATAATGTATTACATTCAGTAACTTGATACAGAACACATGTTTTAACAATCTAAAGAACTCTCATAAAGTTCATACCCATAGACCAGTAGACCTAATGGATCAGGCAGAGTGGAGCACTTTTCGGCACTCACTGAATTCAACAGGAGTCAGTATCCAAAATGACAGTAACCCCTCCCTTTGCTTCCGTGTTCACCCTCCTCTTCTGCTCTCACTAATCATGAAATCAAATGAGGAAATAAGTGATGTAACTCCTTGTGTTTAAATTAAATTACTCAAAACACCTTCTCAATGGGCTGCAGAAACTTCAATATTATTTGATGATACTCTAATTAACTGGATTTCGTTTCAAACAAGATTGATTACGTAAAGAACGCTACTTTAATCCGGAATCATGTGATAATAATAACATAGAAATATAATCGAAATATGAACACATTTGTTTGACAGTGACAAAACCGCATGATTTAAATTAATGTTTGTTTACCGTTATGTGGGACATGCCAGCCTCTCTGTATCTTCAATCAGACAAGATGTTTTTGCTCAGAAAATGTTCGGCCCACCCACTTCATTGTTGTCTTTATAACAAGTGGTACATGTTCACTTGCACGCCTCAGCCTTATTCTTTTAACTATTACGCTCAGGGAAGCTCCACAGTCATACCCATGTGCGTAAAAAGCGCATGCAACATTTCCAGAACGGCTGATAAATTTCGGGCTCTCATGTCGTAATGGCCGTGAAAGCATCGCAGATGCAATATCCGCTCAGATGAAGAAGTGGGGGGGGGGGCGGGTCGGGGGTGGACGTGCTCGGTCGAGCGTGCAGTACGGAGCGGAGATGGGGAACAAACGGTGCCGGTGAAAGGAGGCTCTGTGCTGCTGCTGGCCCGACGGCTGCCCACCGGGGGCGCGAGAACAAAAGGCAATGTGCACGGAGTTCAGATACAAAGCCCGGTCATGCAGAAATCATAAGACCGGCTCAGTGGGTGGCAAACAAACGAGGAGACCAACTAAATCTTCATCAACTATGTCTAATCTTCACAGCCCACCTAAATCCCAGTCTGGAATTTGACAACTTCTCCAAAAAAATGCGAGTGAGCCAAGGGCATTTCTAAATCCACTTGGTGAACAGGCTGGGTGCACATTTGAATGCTTTTTTAAAAAAAATATTATGTTTTACGTTTTTTTATTTAATTAGAAAGCTTGATCACAAGTTTGATCCTAGATTTGTATGATAATTTAGCATTTAGCGTAAATATAAAGATATTTTGTTCTAGTTTAGAAAAAGCTGTATTTATTAATTTTCAAAGGGTCAAACAATCCTGTGTAAGACCATGATTATAAAATATACCCTTTGGTTTGGTAATCTTGAAATGTAATACAAAAATCTGAATTTTCTGACCCAGTTTATACTGTATACCAGCATAAAAACATTACAGTCACTCAGGTACACAATCAATTCAATTTGTAAAGTCGTAGAAGGATTATTTTTGCATAATGTAGTAAATTCAAATATTTAAAGCTGGAATTAGCTCCCAGTTCGAGGACATGGCCTCTGTGTCCTTAGTAGCAGCTATAGTGTGTATAATTAACCCCCTTTAAATATGCGGTGATAAATGATGGATTAGTTATGAGTTTAGGGTTTACCAATCAAACTCTCACCTACCCGTTCAATTCAACACTTTGAGGGTTCTCTAGTATTTTGTCATGCATGTAATTATGTGAACTGTAGAAGATAAATAACAATCCATGTTGGACACAAATATGTATTCCTTAACTTAATGAGTGCAAACTAGATACATTTTGGCATTGACATCCAAACTAAAAACTGTTTTATTATGTATTTACTTACTCGTTTATGCTCCTATTTTGATAAAGTGTTTCCAGTTAGAGTTTTTAAAACAGCATCTGACCTCATTGAGGAGTGTATTTTCACATTACATTCTGGTGACAGCTATTTCAACTTTTGTGATCAATGTAAAAACGAAACACATTTCATCAGAATTCAGACAATTGACTCATGCATGCCTGGAAATGAGCCACTTTGGTGAAAACAGGAAAGAGTAAACAATTAGTTCCTGGAGATATTAAAAGCATGATCAAACCTCGACCAGTGGTGGAAGTTGTACAAATACTTAAAGCATTAATGTAGTCATTATGCCGAATTACACATTTCAGAACAGTATACTGTATAACTATAACTAGAGATGCAGTAATGTGTTTACTACTCTAATTTTGTCGGCGGTTATAGGTTTTACTACATATTCTACCAGGTAGCTTTTGAAATCTAAAAATATATTGTAAACTATTTGAATATATTCTGGTTACTAATCTAAATCTGTAACTAAAGGCATCAAATAAATCAAGTGGAGTTAAACACAAGCTTTCAGCTGAAAAGATAGGAAAACATTTAAATACTCAAGTTAACTATAGAAGTCACTTAAAATGATAAAGTACTTGAGTAGTAACTTACTTTCACCCTGTAGGCATCCTACATCATGAAAACATAGATTTACACATTTATATACAATATTAATATACCTCAAAGCCAGTGAACATTTTGAGCATAATAATGTTCAATGTTCACTCACATTTGATCTTTTTGAGAAATCTACTGCCAAACTATATCAAACATTTCCTGAGGCCTGTGAGCATTAATGTGTTTGATTGATCAAGAAGTTGATATCCTGTGAAAAGAGATGACAGGGAATCTGACGTAACAGTGACTGCATCAATAACGTCAGGTTGGGTTTCATGTGGCTCCTTCCCTTTCTATACGTAATAGTGTTACCTTTCTGAATCGCAATCATGGAACTCACAGAGGGAGAGAAGGACATGCAGATGTTCAGGTTTAGTGCCCTGATGTGTTTGATGACATACTTTTTCCTTCAGAGTGCATCTCTCTATCCCAGCATCCCATCTGGATCCTGTGATCTGTTGCCAAGGAAACCGATCCCGCGGCATCTTTTCTGGTGACCTGCCTGAGTGAGCAAATCAAATTATATGACATCTGTGAAAATTAAACACAGATCGACAGAAAGACAGAGAGGGCACAGAGAGAGAAAGTGAGGAAGTTGGATGCCTCACTCAGTCTTCCACACACAAACCACATCCTGCAGAACGTTTTAAACACGTCTGTGGGTGTTGTGGACTTATGGCGAATGTTTTAATTGAACATAAAAATGTCACCCTTAATGCAAATTAATCTGACTTTTTCTCCTGGACTGCAGGATCGTATAGACTTAACATAAAGTCAAAAAAGACATGACGAGTGCTCTCACGAAGGGTTTCACAATATACATTCTTTGAAGCGTTTACATAAAAAGAAAACGTATATATCAGCCAATTTATAACATGTTTTGCTTGGACAATGATTGAACAGAAAAGTACATAAAGTATTGACAAATGCAAATCATCTATTAACCCTTTGACTTCCCCAGGACATTTACCATTTACAGTTTGGTAGCTTTAAAGAGAAAACATATTTTTCCCGTACACCATACATTTTGAATATTTCCTCGCATAGATTAAAATGTTCAACAGTAAAGTCATGGTTAAAGTTTGCTTCACTGCAGTAAACGGAAATATGTCAACATTTCTTTTCAACTTGTAAACACATTTTTTTTATGTCAGTTTGACATTTTGGGTATATTTGGGGTCATTTTTGGGATAAAACATTACAAACATCAATTTTTTGCTGATAATCTGGTTGTTCAGGGTCAACAGAGGGAGTGAGCATTCAGACAGTTTACTGGAGGGGTTTCTTATGTACATTTGATGCAGCAGTGCCCCCTTGTGCTTTTGAGATGCCATCACACTGAATCGCGTTAACCTTGACCAGAAATAGTCCTACAATAACTTCCACAGCTCTCTAGAAGTCACATAAACAGCTTTATGTTTTGCGCTGTGTTTCTGTGAAGAAGACACCTTCATCCCAGTTGGCATAGGGGCATGGAAAAAGACACACTGAGGGAAACACATTAATAACTTTGCTGGACATTGGTAAAATAAAGCCCAAGTCATTATTTGTTCAAGACAGCTTTATTTGAAGTCATACATAACAATGCTGTGCCAAAGTAACCTGCTTACCCTCTCGTTCAAAATTGTGAAGTCCAAACAGAGCAACAGAAAACGGCAGCCTTAAGTAGAGGCTCAATCAGTGGAAACACCTGTGCTCAATTGGAGCAAGGGCACGGGTGAAAATGTACTTCCAAGTGTAAAAGTGTTATTGTTTAAGGCTTCTGTGGTCAGAAATGTAGAATATGTTGACCTATTTGATTTATTGTGTTTAATTAGTTTGAACTACATTTTGAATACGTTTGTAGATGATAAGAATAACAGTAATTAAGAGTATAAATAGTGGATTGTCCTATGGGGAGGGGCTTAACATATATAAACCTCTGGCCACAAGTGTTTTGGAGTTAGTCTGACTGTGGCTGTAGAGCAGAGAGGTACCAGTTATATTTCTTCGACCTGTACATATATATTGAGGTTTGGTTTTCTTTCTATTTTGGACTGTAGGTCCTTGTTACTTTGTGTTCTTTTAGCATTTTGGCTGTTAATAAAAGATACATTTTTTGTGAATAGCCATGTCATTTAATTCCTAATTTTTTCATCGACCCTTTTTGTAACAGTTTCACACACTATGACTGTCTACCAGGGGAATTTATCTGGATGAGGAAATCAAAACAGAAGAGGCGAACACACCCTCTCTGGCGTGTCGGGGCGTATTGGAGCATAGCTGAGGCAAACAGTGGAAGATGTGTTGATCTGATTTATCTAAAGATTAGTCAATAGTGTCAGTATTTTTACTCTGCGAACAACCCAAAACATTATGCTATTTATTTAATTTAACCTGGGCTTGTTACTTTACTCCCTAAAAGTCAAAATCCCCTACTGTGAACAGTGACAATGAGCAAGTATTAAAACCCTGATTAAGATAAAAGTTAACACAAGGTACTGAATCACCAACTTCCTTAAAGACAACCTTTGTATATTTGTTTGGGTTGTTCAGAGATCCTTTTTTTATTAGTATTTTTTAGGAAGATTTATATATTCTGCCTTTTAAATCAGATGTTTTTGTAGGTGCTGTGTCAGTATAGACTCAATCCTTGAAACCATGACCCCCTAATGTTTTAAACCTTTTTATTAACTGGTTCATTTGCTAAATATTCTCTACATCTGTATTGGCTATCTGTAACATTCAATTATTCTGTTACAGAGAAAGCAGAGGATGTCAAGTTAATTATATGCACTTTTGAATATGCACTTCTGAGGAAATACACAATTGTTGTGGTTTGAGGACTTACATTTGCAAGTTACATCAATGAGTTTGGAACAATGTTCATGGTTGCACAGAGAGACAATGCTCAACTGCGCCGTGAAATAGAGAAATGCGGGAAATAGAGAATGACATTGAAACAAACATTGGTTTATCATCACTACCACCCTCTGGAAGAACTTGTTTTAGTGATGTTGAGCTTTACCAGGTCTGAAGGGTGTCTAGTGAAAACTAAAACCCTTGATGGTTGGTGTAATATATAGTCTTTGATGAAGAGATAATGAAAAATAAAGATAGCTGAAGATTTTGTTTGGCATTCCAGAGACTTTATGCATCTGCAAGTTAGGCTGAAAATCCAAAAGGCCACGGTTAATTCCACCCCTGAACAGGAACAATTCATAACAAGCATTGCTTAATAGAAAGTGTGTGGTTGATATACAAGTAAATCCAATAAGACAAAGTGCTGAAACTGTTATTTAACACATCCTTTTATTTCAATCTGCACTTTATTTATTGATAAAGCAAAACCAGAGAGAAGTTTAAAATTGACACGGAAAAAACTTAAGACCTCAACATGGAGGGTAAAAAGTTGTGCGTATTTCCATAACATTAACATCAATGATGATAATGCGTTAGCTGTTTGAAAATGTCCTTAGGCACACTATAGGGGTAAAGGTGCGGTAACAGAAGGTCCTGCAGGGGACTGTCTTGATCACCAACGGCAGATTTTAGATTTTCCCTGCGAAACTTCCACCCTCTATCTGCTCGTCCCATCTGCCAACCTGGGGGAGAAATTCACGAAAAAACATTAGGCCAGTCTCACAAACTAATGTTTAGGCAGAACTGCAGTTTGACATTCATAGTAGTTTATTGGGATTCTTAAAAAGACAGCAACAACAAAGATTTATAGAGTTCCTGACCTTGGGAACGCTTTTCAATGTAACATCTACATCTGTTGGACTTGATACCTGATTGGCTAATTGTCTCAAAAATGGTTGCTAGTTTTCTGGGTCAATCGTCAATGTAGTTTTAGCAATTTCAATAAAAGCACAATGTTAAATGTGACACCCTGGTAAGCTATCTGAAACTTGAGAATAAAGGCAAAGACAAGCTGTCAATGCAACAGCTCTGGCACTATGTTGTTAACATAAATATGAGGGAACAGAAACACAATAAACAAATAAAAAGGGTGAAATGCATTCACCCTGAGAGCAAAGAGATGCTTTTTGTCTTTTATCCGAGGTGGACATGGCACCATCGGGGGAAATTAAAGGTCAACAGTATACGCCAGGATATGAAGCTTAACAGTGTGTCTTAAGTTTTCTCGTCATGAATCTGTAAAAACGTATTTTAGAAAGCATATAAGGGCTAGGGGCATTGTGATAGAAGAATATGATGACTTTTATTATGTCTCAGGTAATAATGAAAAGCCAACATGATCACACATCAATACCATTGGGATCATTGGAACCACATGCGTGTCATATCCAGTCATATCCCATTCACACATTGTATGTCTTTTTAAGAGACCAGCATGCAGAAATCCACATATAGTATATAAACGTAATAGTTTAAGCTTTATATGTCTCAAAATACACACGAGGACTCTTGAACATATAGAGGGAACTATCAGAGCTGTAAACATGTAACTTACCCAGCTCGTGGGACAGAGGCTCTTGTAAACCCTCTGGTACCAATCACAGGGAGCCACATCCTGGTCCTTTGCCGAGAGGGCCTTAGTGCACCTGTGGAAGTCTGGAGCCAAAACAAAGAAGGGTTCAAGGTTACTCATCCGACACAATGTTCACACTTAAAAACACAATAAAAGCCCTAGAGATTAAAAGGGGGAAAAAACAACATGTTCACGCTTCAATGACATGCATAGAGAAATATGCACACAGCTTAAACATAATACTTCTTTCCTTATTGACTGGTGTAAAAAGGCATGACTCTATACATTAGATAAACTACAGTATTTATACCACCAATGTCATAATGGAGTTCACATTTTAATTTTCAAATTCAAATCTTTTTTATAATTAATTACGGCTGTTGTCTGATTTTTAAGATTCTGTTATCTCTTAGCTGTCTTATGGTACACTGTATACATTTTATGTTTAAACATAATATGTCAAAGGTATAACAATATATTCACTGTAGATAAAAGCACATTTTGTTAGGGCACCAGTGTTAAAAAAAACTGCATTTCTCTGTTTGTTTGTGCTTTAACAAACATTTCATGTAGTTTAAGAAACAGTATTGCACAAGTACAAAGATGTGGACAGAATGAAGTGTGCAGGCATGCTGCCCTGTCTTTGAATACTCTTTCCAAAATAAGTGTTATGAGCGGGTTATCCCAACATATCGATCCTTTTCCTCACCCAGGTAGTTCTGGTAGCAGTTGCGGGTCTGGTTGGTGTTTGGGAATCTGGCGTCAAAGGGAGCCGTCCTGTAGTTCTGGATCTTTGTCTCAACAGTATCAGCCATCTTTATGAACTTCAATCTCACGTTTTAATGATACTGAAAAAAGAAACAGGGTGGATTAACTCACATCTGGTACAGGTTTAGTGAACACTGCTGTCAGTGTCACATCAACAAAATGTTATGTGGCTATGCTAAGCTAAATATAGCATTCTGATCAAAGTTAAATGTAGGTTATCTCTGTCTACGCTTTGATCGCTACTCATTGTTGGTTTCTTAATCAGAATGTAGGATAACAGTTCAACTCTGATAAGTTTATTGACACAAACACTTTTGCCACGGTCACATTTCTTTGAATACAACTTAGCATAGTTTGACACAGTGTTGTCAGTGAGCTAATGCTAGCTGTTAGGTCGTTGCTAACTCTTGACTCTGTAAGCCAACACATTTGAGAACGTCTGTTTGTTCCGTGAGTTCCGGTAGGTGACCTCAACAGAAAACCCTTTAAATATCAAAAGCAACGTTTGTAAAAAGAAGACAAAGTTAGGAAGTTACCGGCTTCTAACCTTGGGAGGTTTCTCGATGTGTCCTCGGTGGGCTCCGGAAGAATACGCTCCTTCGTGTCGACGCGCAAAGGATGCTGGGATATCGACTAACCGGACATGAACCTAAATTCAACTTTAAGTTTGACAAACATGTGTTTATTAATTATCAATATTAAGCTATGAGGAACCTAATAATTATCTCTAGCCTGTCTTATTTTACAAACATTAGTTCATTTCACAAACCCAATTCAACAGAGACAATGTAGGCCAGTTATTATATTATGTTACTTACAAGTATTAACTTAAATATACATCAATAGCATTTCAATTGTGATATACCTGTATGCGCAACGATACAGTTGGTTTAGGGTTGTTGATTTACAACACCTGATCGACCTAGGGTTAGTTTAAAAAAAGTTAAAGATTGATAATGTTAAAATTAAAAACATAATAAATTACATCTTAAAAAAATACATAAATTACAGAAGTCTGGAGTAAAAGGTGTGAAGGCAATGGTGTTTCTCTCTTAGCCATGATTTAATAAAGTGGTTGTGTACATTTTAAAGGTTAGTAGTTACATACTTTTGCTCTTTTATAGAGTAGACTGTTGATTGAATACACTTCTCCTGTTTGCCATGTCAAACAGATGCCTAGTTACAAAGTTAGCTTAGTCTATATACACCACTGGTTCTCAACGGGGGCGGTACCGCCCCCCAGGGGGCGTTCAGAGAACGTCGGGGGGCGCTGGAAGCAATATTTTTGAAAGGGGGGCGTTGAGGTGTTCTTGGGGGGCGTTCACGAATAATGTCTTTTTGTCATGAAAAACGCTGGCCACCCACAGCGTCTTTTCCTGTACAAAAAGCAGCTGTCAGCATCTTTTGTTGCTATAGGAAACCACAACTCTGCTTGCGATTGGTCAGCTGTCAGCAGTGTTATTACGGGTACGTTCGTAAATGCACGAACGGTCAGTCCGCTCGGACAACCCGTCTGTTCCGCCAGAGCACCCAGCTGTGAGCGCTCAGAGCGCAGCGCTCTGGACTGTGGAACGGGGACGCTCGGAGCGCTCTGAGCGCATTTACGAACGTACCCTACAAAAAGCAGCCGGGAGCGGACCGGAAGTCGTTGTAATTTTGGGATCGCGACTGTTAATAATCTGTGTCACTTTGTTAAATTTTGATATGTTTTGATATGACAAATTCCACTAACAGATTCGAACTAAGTGGTCAGTTTATGAAAATAATACCCGTTTCTATGTCTGCTACGACATGGAAGAGCTGGCTAGCCAGGCTGCTCCACACAGAGCTGTTTGTTCAAAATTACAACGACTTCCGGTCCGCTCCCGGCACGATGTCTTGTCATGTCACCAGCTAGCCCTCTAGCGTTATCGTGACACTACTTGTGGCCAAATCTAAAAGTCCACCTCTCCACAAGTCTCTCAATGTTGCAGTAAAGGCAATAAACAAAATAAAAGCCCACGCCCTGAATAACAGATTGTTCCGACAGCTGTGTCAGGAAAATGATGAGACCTTTGAGCGTCTTCTTCTCCACACTGATGTCCGCTGGCTCTCAAAAGGAAACTGCCTTGCTCGTTTTTGTGAGCTGTTTGACAGCATCGTGGAGTTCCTGGAGGAGGTGGATGCAGCTCTCGGGGAACAGGTGTCATCCAGCCGCTGCGACATCATGTACCTCACAGACTTCTTTGGCAAAATGAATGAAGTAACGCTGAAGCTCCAAGGAAAAGGAGTTACTCTGATCCAGAGCAAGGCGGTCATCCACAGTCTCACCTCCAGGCTGGATCTATACCGGCAGAGCATAGGCAGGAGGCAGTTTGCTCATTTCCCGCTGTTGACCAAGGTGATCTAGCCTAGGCTACTAAATAATGATAATAATAAATAATACATGTAATAAATGTAGGCTACTCTATGCAACACTATATTTGTGTTCCTGGTTAGTATAAATAACTTATGTTCTGAATGTATTATGAGAATAAAGAAACATCAATTAGTAAACTAATTAGCAATAAAATAACCAGTTTAAAATCAGATGGTAACATTCTGCACCGATAACAATTTCCTGGTTATACTCATTGCAGGTGTCTGAGGCTCTTACCGATGAGCGCCTTCTCATTTACACAGACCACCTGAGGATGGTGAATGCCGATTTGAAGATCCACTTCAGAGATCTTTTGGACCTCGATGTTCCCACCTGGGTGGTGCAGCCCTTTCAGGCGGACGTGGCGGAATGCGAGCCAGCAATACAGGAGCATCTCATCGACATCCAGAGTGACGATGAGGCCCAGGCTATTTTCCGCACCTCTGGCTGGGGCAACTTGTGGGTCAAATACTCTCAGCGTTACCCGGCTCTCTGGGAGAAAGCGAGGCTGCTTCTTCTGGCTTTCCCAACCACATACCTCGTGGAGCAGGGATTCAGCCAGGTCCTCCACATGCAGTCCAAGTACCGCAATCGCTTGAACTTGACGGCCTCAGGTGCACTGCGACTGAAACTAAGTTCTCTGCAACCCGCAGTGAAGAAACTGGCGGAGAACCACCAAGCGCAGGGCTCACACTAACCTTCCCCCCCTCCGCAATTCGGCGAAATGCAACACCTTTCCGACCTGTTAGTTCTGTAGGCCTAATGTACAGTTTTGTAGCCTACTGTTTGTTCTGCACTGGACATGTGTGAAATTGCTGCTGTTCCGTAGCAGTCTGTTTGTATTCTCTGCTCTTGTCTGAGTTTGTTTAACACTCATAAATATCACTTTAATTCACATTCACATGGCTTTTCTGCTCTCTGGTAAACTAATGATAATGATATTCCAACTGCCCAGTTAAATCAAATCTATTATTTGGCATTCAGTGACATTCTTTTTAAATGATATAACACAGAATTTTAGTCAACATTAATATTCAGGGAAGAAAATAAGTCTACTTATTTTGATGGGGGGCGGTAAGAGACCTGGATAATGGACAGGGGGGCGCTGGCCCAAAAAAGGTTGAGAACCCCTGATATACACCATTACATGCATTTTAATCTTTGGGCTTTGCTTGGTTATTACAGTGAATTAGTCCGGCAGTGGCTCAGTCAGTAGGGGTACTTGGAGAGGTCCCAGTTCACCCTCTGGGCCTTGCCGTGGTGCCCTATAGCAAGGCACCGGACAACCCCCAATTCCCATTGCTCCCCGGGCGCTGTACAATAGTTGCCCACTGCTCCTAGTACTAGACTCCTGGTACTAGGATGGGTTAAATGCAGAGGCCAAATGTCACTGTGTGTGCTGTGTGCTCTGCATGTGTGACCATTAAAGAGGGTTTCATCCCTCCGATTCTAATTAAACTGTAATGATTTTAGCATTTATTTTACTTTCCCTTGATCAACAATTGCTTTATAATGGTTGGCAACATAACCATAGTAGACATATAGACTGTGTTTGCCTGTTCTGCATGAAACAAAGATTCACCAGGAGGCCAATATCAGTTTGACTTCTTGTAATGTGCTGTATCAATATGATGCTTCAACTGCACATATTGTCTGCTTCTTACTTGGACTAATGTTTTATTTTCCCAAAGTGAAACTTTGATGCAGTGGATAAGTCTTTGAAATGGGTAATTGTTCTGATGATGTTTGCGATCTAGAAATGCAGATTTTTAAAGATCATACTTTGAACTGGGACACAGTGACGGTCTCTTTTTGCTTATTATCACCATCTTCCTGTCCAAGAAAAGGTCAAAGATTTCAGGTGTCTCTGTTGCTGCCTCGAGCTTCCTGTCTCACTCAGTGTGTTTCCTTCATCCTCTTTCCAGCAAAACTTGGGCCCTCTGTGTGTTTTGAGATGCATCCCAATATCTTTTCCAAACAAAGAAATCAACGCTGCACCAGGTTAAATGGCCACATTCTTAAGAATATGTTGTGCTTTGAGACCTTGTTTCGGCACATTTCTTTAATATAATGAAACTTCATGAGGATGAAACAATGGCCACTCTTTTATTTTTAATCCAGATCAAAATGTGTATTTCTAAAATGCTTTCGGGTATTTAATAACGTATGTAAAATTCCTTAAAAGGTTGCAAAGGCCCAAATGTGTGTGTAAATTCACCCTTATCCTGCTCTCTACCAATCTCTCCCTCTCTTTCTCAGTCAGGATATAGGTGTTGTCCACTGCAAAGGAAGGAAATTCTGTCACTTAGAACAATGGGCCAGTTTCTCTATCTATAGAACCAGAGAGCCTGAGAGCTAGAGGGACAGAGGGAACCGATCGTGTCCAGTTAGAGAGAAAAGAAAAAGATATTTAGGTAAAGAGAACTGCATTAGCCTTATGTATATAAAGAATAGAAGATGTTTATGTTGATGTGTGCGAGGTTCAGGCCTTTTGAAAATGGAATTTTATCACGGGAAAAAGGAAACATGCAAGGATATTAGATTACACTGAGCTGCGTATTTGCATTTCGGTGGTGAAGAATCATCATAACACGCTAAAGAAGGATCAGAAGAAACAGTGGGTAAGTGTATTCTAAATGTATCCACTAAAAGCAATCGTATTTCTGTCTAGTAGTGTTTTGATTTCATGGTTTTCAAAATAATCCAACATCTAGGACAGTATGCATGTCTTTTCCAGTCTGAATCAAAAAGTATGACAACTAGTCTCTCAGTAATCAACCTTTAAAAGAGGTTATCAAATCTGAACCTACATTTTGATGGCCATTTATATTGAAGTAACACAAAGAATAGGACAGGCAGTGACCTTTGCAGTGGGTATTTCCAAGTTAGTGCGACAATTGGTCCCACCGAAGATGCTTCCTGTTTGGGAATGGGGAATTCACTCTGAATTTCAGGGGCTGATTGGGGTGTTTTGATGTTATTTATTTTTGTTGTTTTCACCATGTTGACAACCTGCTGTAGATATCCTGTTGATATTTTTTGGATGGTGACATCATGCCATTGTTATATTGTTTCAATCCAGGCATTGCTGACACACATTC